>NC_090442.1:564794164-565114088 GCF_031143425.1 Pleurodeles waltl
CCTAGGGACACCCACAACCCACCTCCCCCACCCAGACACCTCCACTGCACGCAAAGTCCACAGAATGAGGTTGTACTCACCCACTTGTGTCTGCTGTGATGTCCTCAAGCGCCCATCCAACTCCGGGTAGGCCACCGCCAGGATCCGGAACATCAGGGGGGTCATGGTGCGACGGGCACCCCTCCCACGTTGGGAGGCCATCCCCAGCTGAGCCTCCGCCGTCTTCTTGCTGCAGCGGCGAATGTCCTCCCATCTCTTCCGGCAGTGGGTGCCCCGTCTGTGGTGGGCCCCCAGGATCCGGACCTCCTTGGCGACGGCACGCCAGATGTCCCTCTTCTGGTGGGCGCTGACCTACATGACATGCACAAGGGAAGAGGAACAGTCATTACCAACTGCACCGTCGTTGTGAGTGGCCCCCTCCCTACTCTGGCCATGTGGCCCATTCATTCGCATGCATTAATGTTCAATCAACTCTGCCCACTTCCCTCTTCCACCCAGCCCTCTCCACCCAGGCCTAGCCCATACAACGTGCTCCCTGTGTTCTAACCTGTTGGTCTGGAGGACCGTAGAGTAGCGTGTACTGGGGGAGGACCCCATCCACAAGTTTCTCCAACTCCTGTGCAGTGAAGGCAGGGGCCCTTTCCCCAGACACAGCAGCCATCGTCGCTTCCAGACCGAGGTCACAGCAGCACTAGCAGTGTAGGTCCTCTCCTGTCGAAAGTCAGGTATCTAGTGATTGAACAGTTAGAAAATGGCGGTGACGTCCGCGGCGGTGCGCATCATCACCGCAGGTGCACCTGTTCATTGGCTCCTGGGACCCATAGGGTCCACTGTTAACCAATACAGCATTGCGCCGCGGTCTTAGACCGCCTACCGCGACGGTGTGCAACGCCAGCGCAGTTACCCCACAATCCCATTGTCCCAGTTTAGAGGTCAGACAGCCGCCATTTCAGGGGCCCACATGGCTTCATTTACTACTGCATCACACATAGCTAGGCCTACACTCAACACACATACAGGAAGGGTTTCGTGAGTGGTGTAGTCTTGTGTGTAACTGTGGGTACATACCTGGAGGAACAGTGACTGGTTCTTCGCTGTTGTCCTTCGTAGGCACTGTCAGCTGGAACATATGAGAAGATGGCGGAATCCTCCGGTGTACCGACCGCTGGTGGACCTGTTGACAATGGAAGAAAGACATATCATCGTCACCTACCGGGTTGACCGTGCCACTATCCAGGAAGTATGTACCCAGTTGGATCCAGACCTGATGTCAACGATCCGCCATCCGACTGGAATCCCCGCTGACGTGCAGGTGCTGTCAGTGCTCCATTTCCTTGCAAGTGGGTCTTTTCAGACAACAGTGGCCATGTCATCAGGGATGTCCCAGCCTATGTTTTCCAACGTGCTGTCCAGAGTGTTGTCTGCCCTGCTGAAACACGTAAGGAGCTACATCATTTTCCCTCAGGTGGAGGATTTGCCTACAGTGAAGGGTGACTTCTATGCCCTTGGACATATCCCCAACGTCATAGGTGCCATTGATGGGACCCATGTAGCTCTGGTCCCCCCCGCAGGAGTGAACAGGTGTACAGGAACAGGAAGAGTTATCATTTCATGAATGTCCAGATGGTCTGTTTGGCAGACCAGTACATCTTGCAGGTAAATGCTATGTTCCCTGGCTCAGTGCATGACGCCTACATCCTGCGGAATAGTAGCATCCCTGATATGATGGGTCAACTCCAGAGGCACCGGGTATGGCTATTGGGGGACTCTGGTTACCCCAACCTGTCCTGGCTATTGACCCCAGTGAGGAATCCCAGGACCAGGGCAGAGGAACGGTACAATGATGCCCATGGGCGGACTAGGAGGGTGATCAATCGCACCTTCGGACTCCTGAAGGCCAGGTTCAGGTGCCTCCATATGACGGGTGGATCCTTATTCTACTCACCGAAGAAGGTGTGCGACATCATCATCGCCTGCTCCATGCTCCATAATTTGGCTTTGCGACGCTAGGTGCCTTTTCTGCAGGAGGATGATCCAGATGACGGTGTTGTAGCAGCTGTGGAGTCTGTGGAGCCTGTGGACAGTGATGAGGATGAAGCTGAGGAAGAAGAAAACGACAACAGGGAGTCAGTCAAACAGCAATATTTCCAGTGACACACAGGTGAGAACATTTTCAGATTTTACATTACATTCACTGTCACACGTCTACCTCTATCCTGTTTGTCTATTTCAATCACTATTTGTTAACTGAGTTGTACCCTTCCATTACGGTTTCACAGGTGTGGTAACCTACGTGTCAACTGCTTGCATCCTTCAAGGGCTTGTGATTTGTGACATAGGTATGTTAGTCTTACAATGGTACAGCCATTATGACACTGTCATTGATAATACAAAGTACGAAATCATAGACTGACTCCAGATTGTTTTGTGTTTCAAGGGTGTTTATTTAAGTGCTAATTATTGGAGGGAGTGGTAAAATGGAGAGGGGGGATGGTGGAGGAATGTCCATGGCACAGTCCAGTCTATTAGTCTCACAGGTGCACTGCCCATCTGGGCATAGGAAGTGGAGCTGGGGCAGTTCGAATATGGACAGGGTAACAAAGTGGGACAGTGGGAGGACAATCAGGGTGGTCTCATTTCCTGGCGGAGGTCTTGCCATCTTGCTCTGTCCTGTTCCTGGATCTCAGGGCCCGATTGCGTGGTGGTTGTCCGTCTGCAGGGGGTGGGGTGCTGGTGTGGTGGTCCTGTGGCGGGGCGTCCTGTCCACTAGCGCCGGAGGAGGTGGTGGGCAGTTCATCGTCCTGGCTAGTGTCAGGGGCTCCTTGGATTGCCACAGTGTCCCTCAAGGTCTGCTGTATGTCCTTCAGCACCCCTACGATGGTGCACAGGGTGGAGCTGATGGTTCTGAGCTACTCCCTGAACCCCAAATACTGCTCCTCCTGCAGCCGCAGGGTCTCCTGCAACTTGTCCAGGACCGTCGCCATCGTCTCCTGTGAGTGGTGGTACGCTCCCATGATGGAGGAGAGGGCCTCGTGGAGAGTTGGTTCCCATGGCCTGTCCTCCCCCTGTCGCACAGCAGCCCTCCCAGTTCCCCTGTGTTCCTGGGCCTCCGTCCCCTGGACCGTGTGCCCACTACCACTGTCCCCAGGTCCCTGTTGTTGTTCGGAGGGTGGGTTACCCTGGGTGCCCTGTAGTGGTGGACACACCGCTGATTGACCTGTCCTGGGTAGGGAGGTTTGGGCACGCTGGATGGGTGCTGTGCTGGTGTTACCAGAGAGTGGAAGGTCGGTGTTGGGCTGTGCAAGGGGAACCGACTGTTCTGAGGCCCACGATGGTCCGGGCTGGTCATCAAGATCCAGTAGGGCAGAGCTGCTCTCGTCACTGTGGGACTCTTCTGGGGGTGGAGTGGTGTTGTCTGGACCCTCTGGTGTGGTGACAGTCCTTCGTGTTCCTGCAGGGGCATAAGATCATGATTATTGCATGTGTGTGTGTAATGGTGGGCAATGGGTGGCTGTGCGTGAACCCCAGTGCAAGCATTCCAGTGTGGGGGCTTGTGTGATGATGGTTGGGGGGGTGTTCTGGGTATGTGCAGTGAGCATGCTTTGGTGAGGGGTGACCATGCTTAGTTGTGTCATGCAGGGCTTGGTGTTGGGATGTGTGGTTTGTGTTATGGGTACATTAGTGATGAGTTGTAGTGATAGGGGAGGGTGTGAGGGTGGGGGTGTGTGATAGCATGCAGGTAGGGTGGGGGATCTGATAGTTGAGATTTGACTTACCAGTGTCCCATCCTCCACCGACTCCTCCGAGGCCCTCAGGATGCAGGATGGTCAAGACTTGCTCCTCCCATGTTGTTAGTTGTGGGTGAGGAGGTGGGGGTCCGCCGCCAGTCCGCTGTACCGCGATGTTGTGCCTGGAGACCGTGGAACGCACCTTCCCCCGTAGGTCGTTCCACCTCTTCCTGATGTCCTCCCGATTTCTTGGGTGCTGTCCCACAGCGTTGACCCTGTCAACTATTCTGCGCCATAACTCCATCTTCCTGGCTATTGATGTGTGCTGTACCTGTAAGCCAAATAGCTGTGGCTCTACCCGTACGATTTCCTCCACCATGACCCTGAGCTCCTCCTCGGAGAAGCGGGGGTGTCTTTGGCGTGCCATGGGGTGGTGTGTGTGATGTGTGGGGTGGTGTATGTGTTGATGAGTGTGGTGAGTGTAGTGGTGTGTGGTGTTTTGTGCGTGGAAGTTGTGTGGGTGATGGTGTTGTGTGCCTCTGTGTGATGGGGTTGTCAATTGCTGTGCTGTCTCTCTGGCCTTCTTTCAGAATTTGTGGTCGTAGGGGTTTGTGGGTGATGTGGGTGTGTGTTTTATATGGTGTTGGGTGTGTGGGAGTGTTGTTTGTATGTGTATCAGGTGTGTGTATTTTGAATTGTCCAATGTGGCAGTGTTTTGGAGATGTGTGTGTATTTTGAGCGCGGCGGTGTGTACCGCCAATGGAATACCGCAGTTGAAAGACCGCCGCGTGGATTCGTGGGTCGTAATAGCACGGGCGTGTTTCTGTTGGCGTGGAGGTGGAGGATTTGTTTCCGCATGTTTATCACTGACCTTTGGTGTGGCGGTGTTGTGTGGGTGTCTGAATTTCGTCGGATTCCGAGATGTGTGTCATAATAGCTGTGGCGGTCTACCGCGGCCGCGGTGGTGTATTGGCGGTCTTCTGCACGGCGGTAAGCGCCTTTTACCGCCAATGTTGTAATGACCACCTATATGTTTCCATATTATTTGTAAAAGGCTACTGTGATGCTTATTTGAGTATTGCAAGGATGCAAGAACAATGCAAAGGCTTCAGTAGGATTCATGAAGCCATGCAAGAGACAAATTGTGCCTGCTTGAGTGGCTTTTTAAAGAAATGTAATACAACACAGCAACTTACTTTTCAAGCTGGGAGGCATTCCATGGTGAGGCATGGGCATTCCTGTGCATCTACCTATGGGTTTCACACAATTCCAGGGGATTGTGTCAAATAGGTACGCATCCTAGAGGAAAGTGTAACAAGGAGAAAAGTCAATTTTTCTCTTCATTAATTGCTATTTCTATATGTGGTGCATTCTGCATCACACTTAGAAAAAGAAAAATGCCTTTTTGGATTGTTTTTGTACAGAAAGGTATTGTTTCACAATCAGTCCTGTCTGTAAAGTAGGCACCCTTACAATACATTGGACAACTACATAGGCAGACCACAGATGCCCAATATCTTTTTAAATATGAAGCATTTCTGCTCTCTCCCTTATATGAAAAACAGTGCACGAGTTGATGACCTGCATTGCATGAAATAATGGTAAATATGCTTCCTAATTTCCAAACATATCTCATCACAGACCTTGACTGTTGTTTGCCCATAGAGCTTGGCCTTCATCCAGTCACTGTTTAGTTTTTTATTTTTATTTTATTTTTATATTTATTTGTGGCTGGGTAGCACCAAAATAGGGCAAGCCTCATGCCTGGGTGCCATGAACCCAGGGTAAGCTTCTTGCCTCTCCTTGGTGTCAAGCATTCTGAATCCATGACTACAAACACCAAGCTAATAAGGCTTAGCGTGGTGATGCTGACTTGGGTTTGAGCAAATCAGGAATGAAAGCTGCACTCTCAGTGGATTCTTTTTGAGATATGCTATACTTTGGCACAGGTACCACGGACACAGTGCCATTTTATGTGATTAAGGTACAGCAAATACTGTAAAGCATTTGGGAACCCCACACCTCATTTTTATTGAAATAATAGGGGCCCCTTTGAGGGTTCCCCACTAAGGCCTTAGGTTCATGGTGTGCTCATCCTGCCCTTTATATGATGTTTACAAGCTCCTTTCAGGACCCACTTACTGTGCCCGAGTCCTGAAATGGCAGAAGCAAGAATGTCTTGCAGACAGCCAATCAGAGCACTTGGATCTCAACTTTGTTTCCAAATTTGGAACTACAGATCGAGAAGAGAAGAAATTATTCCCTTGTAAGATTGGATTCCTTTATTTTGGAAAATCTAGGCTCATGGATATCCATGGATCAGATTCTGAAATACTCTATGTTTAAAACAACCAAGATATGCAAAAATGTTTACCCATTGAAGCTTGTTTGGCAACTTCTTAAATGGCTTAAATCGCTAAAACTAACTAACAGATGTCACCAATCTGACAAAAGCATGCTTCCTGAATATAATTCTATTTCCATGCAATGTATGGCATAAATACATTCAGAGGTTTTTTCTGTCAGCTTGAGCAAAACTTCTTCTGACACCTAAAATGGGAAACTACATCTTTTTCTATTTGCATGGGTCTGCACAAATATTGGCAAGCCAGGCCTTAGCTGACTACACCAAGTTATTACCAAATTTGGTCAATGGGGTCAAAAGTTATAAATATATATTTCTGTTGCCTACCCTCCACCTACCTGCTGGGTCCTGTCTATGTACCTGTGCGTCTTTTGCTAAGCCCTCACATTTATTCAGAAGGCAGAGAAGCAGTTCAAAGCTGTCTGATTCATGACTAGTCCTGGGCGGAGTGCTCGGAGTCGAGCTATGTAGAACTCTGCAAAGTAATCAAAACTCCAACTTGCTATGCAGAGTTCTGTGAGAGGGTTGAGTTCTCTGTCGCGTTTGTTTGTGTTCCATTTGATGTCAAATGCAACGTGAAGTATGTACTCACATTCAAAATAACGCGCTAACGGCACCATGAGGTTTGCATGGGAGCAGCAATCTTGTTTTACGTTCTGTTTATGATGCTGGGCCTATTTTTTTCATCCATATTTTACCTTTGCAATCCCCCACCTCCTAATTATTCTACCTAATTTTTATTTATTTTATTAGCCTCTGTTTTTGTGCCTATTTTTACATTTTTTATTTTTTTTCATGCATCTTCATGACTTCTTCTTTTTTTGTTTATTTTTCCCTTTTTTTCCTTCCTTTTACTTATAAATTATTTTTCTTCACCCATCACCATGGCAGTGCAGGGCAGCACTGGCAATCAGGGGAGCGGCAGCAGCAAGCCCCCCCAGACAGCCAGCAGCCACATACATTGTGGTGGCAGCACAGGGTGCAGCTGAGCCAATAATTTCTTAGGATGAGGTGGTTGTACTGGTCTTTTATGTGCAGCACCACCTCCCCTCTATGGGGGTAGCAGGAGGCAGGCCTGGCAGCGGTTACCCCCTGTGGGAGCATTGTCTGCATTGGGCTGGGGTGCGTTGGCGTGTCAGGGCCACCATTGAGGTCCAGGCCACCACCCAGCAGCTGACGCACCGCTGGGTGAATACAATCTACCATGAGCAGGACCTGCTCGACTTGCTAGGTGTCAGGATTCCAGGGCTTGGTGAGTATTATATCATTGTGTTTGCATTCTACAATGCTAACTTTTTTTTCGGAATAGCATGCGGCTTGCTCTCAGAGGTAAGTTACGTTTAGTTTACGTTAAGAATATTTTTCATTATGAGATCCAGTTAGAGTTAGGAAGGTGCTCAGCTCTACATCATCATACCCATAGGCACTCGCTTTGACTGGTCATTTAAGAAGCCATTGCAATGTAGACTCCTCTGTCCTCCTGTCTCCATAATGAATAAGTGATATCAGTGAGTTAACATTCTCTGTCACTTTATGTAGCTAATACAGTCCCAAGCAATTTCAGAGTGATGCAAGTATGCACCTATGCATTGCAAAAAAGGAAGTCTGAGTTGGTCCATCAAGAAGGTTGAGAAATGAGAATAGAATCAAGGATCATTTATAGCAGTGCATTAGATAGAAATGTAGTTTTTGTTAAGGAAATTTGGAATAGGGATTTTAGGAGTATAGCCAACTCAACGATCGTCGATCATATTAGTACCATAGGTGATCTGATTTAAGTACAAGGTTATTGCATTTGACAGTTATATAACAATGGTGTGGCAATTAACAGTACCACTAATGTATTTTTTATCTCCTTTATTTCCTACATCAGCACTCAAAGGCAAGAAAAGGGGAACTAGAGAGGTGGGTCCTGCAAGAGCTGGGGAGGTGCCGATCACCAGCACCAATGCTCATCCCAGTAAGTCCTGTTATTGAATATTGTTATTATTATTTCCTTAACTTTTACCACTCCCCACTTTTATACTACTTTTAATTTTGCCTTGTTTACTATTTTTAGACTGTCTCCCTTTTTTTCACATTCCGTATCGAAACTTTGTTTAATTCCTGTTATCCCTGCATGATCTTTTTTTTCTTTCATCAACTATTTTATACTCCATCCCCTCATTGCGCTTCAGTGGTTCTGAGTCATTCTCATCATCGGCTATAGCTCTGATTCTCCATTATGCAAACCTTTCAGTTAGCGGTGCAGGGACGGGCAAAAAATCACATTATTTGCTTATTGACAAATTCTATTACTTATTAGCTACAAGGGCATTGTCATGATCGGATTCATGAACCCCCTGAAAACAACTGCAGCGGTGGTTGAGTTACTTATTGCCTCTTCTATCTGCAACTCGACAAAAGCACACATAATGTGCAATAAAAATGATAGCTTGAAGGAAACGGGAAAAAACTGAAGGTTAAAAGAAAGGATGGGTGAAAAGAGTGAATGGAAAGGATGCGTGGGTGGATGAAAAAGGATGCATGGTTGTGTATTAGGTGAATGTATGGATGAGTGAAAGGATGAATGAAAGAAAGGTTGGATAGTGGGTACTGAATGGATGGATAAAGGATTGTGAATTTGGGTGCAAGCCTGGACAAGAGAAAGTAAAGCTTAAATCATGGTGGCTATGGGTGAATATTGTAGGAAGAATGAAAGGATGATTGAATAATTGCTTAGATGAGTAAATAATGGAGCTCTTCCATAGAGGAGCATGCTGCTCACCTACTTCACTTACTTTGGCCCTCATTACAACCCTGGTGGTCGGTGTTAAAGTAGCGGTACAACCACCAACAGGCTGGTGGTGAAAAAAATGAATCACGTTCGTGGCGGAAAACTCCAACATAGACAGCCACTTTAACACTCCGACCGCCACGGCGGTACAAACAAACAGCATGGCGGTCACCGCCAACAGACAGCCGGAAGACAATGAACCGCCCACAGTATCATGAGAGGCCAATCCGCCACCTTTTCCGGGGCGGTTTCACCACGAACAAAAACACGGCGGAAACAGGACTTGGAAGGGAAACACTCACCTCTACACAACCCAGAGGAACCAGGACGCCATGGAGCCGGAACTCCATATTCTACCTGCCATTGTCTTCCTGCTCCTCTACAGGAGCACGAATGCCAGCGTTGGAGACAATGGTGAGTACTGCACCTACGACATAGAGGAGGGGGGAGGGAAAAGAGAGTGACACACACACGCAACACGCAAAACCCCCACCCTCGCCCACTACCACACACACACAAGTACATGTTGATACATTACATTTACACACCCCAACCCACCCTGGAAGACTGCAAGGACAAAAGGAAATGGGTTGAACGATTGTAATCAATAAAAATCCATTACTCAAAAATATATAATACACTATTAACAAATATATACACCAAGAATTCAATTCCATGTACTGCACCTACATAGTCCGTGGACCACTGGGCTCAAACTGCATGGGCGAGGCCCACACAAGATACCCAATCAAAACGGAGAGAACACTGCAGGGGCATCAGATCGAAAAAAAACAGGCACCTCAGGGTGAAGGGAAGGCGGGCACCTCAGCCGGATGAGTGCACGACGCCAGATCCACGAGGGGGCTCCATGCCCATTGATGTATCCTGGGGAGTGCAAAGCCACAGTCTCACAAGTCTTTACAGTGGGTGGTTTGCCCACTGCTGCATCCTGGGGAGTGCAAAGCCACAGTCTCACAGGTCTTTACAGTGGGTGGTTTGCCCACTGCTGCATCCTGGGGAGTGCAAAGCCACAGTCTCAGAAGTGGATAACAGTCTCCACTGGTTCTGGAGGGGGCTTTGTGCCCAGAGTGCTTCATCCTGCCAAGGACTGAGGTAGTGGATGCCTTTCTCCACTGGTTCTGGAGGGAGTTTTGTGCCCAGAGTGCTTCATCCTGCCAAGGACTGAGGTAGTGGATGTATCTCTCCACTGGTTCTGGAGGGGGTTTTGTGCCCAGAGTGCTTCATCCTGCCAAGGACTGAGGTAGTGGATGTGAATCTCCACTGGTTCTGGAGGGGGCTTTGTGCCCAGAGTGCTTCATCCTGCCAAGGACTGAGGTAGTGGATGGGATACTCCACTGGTTCTGGAGGGGGAATGGTGCCCAGTGTGCTTAATCCTGCCAAGGACTGACGTAGTGGATGCCTTTCTCCACTGGTTCTGGAGGGGGCTTTGTGCCCAGAGTGCTTCATCCTGCCAAGGACTGAGGTGGTGGATGTATCTCTCCACTGGTTCTGGAGGGGGCTTTGTGCCCAGATTGCTTCATCCTGCCAAGGACTGAGGTAGTGGATGTCTTTCTCCACTGACGGTGGGCCTCCATGGAAGCTGTCCAGGCCCCTGAAACTGACCACCAGCTTCGTATGACTGACCACTGGAGATGGCAGCCATGTCTGCGGTGGTGCCACTGGCACATGATGTGGCATGGCCACTGGCGGTGCTTGCAGCGGCCTCAGTAGCGGCAGTGCTTGCGGTGCTCATTGGCCTGCGGTGCTGGTGGGTGGCTCAGTGAGTGTGCTGGTGGCAGCGGTGTCCTTCGCAGCGGTGCTGGTGGTGGTGGTGTCCTTGGCAGGGGTGCTGGTGGCGGCGGTGTCCTTGGCAGAGGTGCTGGTGGTGGCGGTGTCCTTGGCAGGGGTGCTGGTGGCGGCGGTGTCCTTGGCATCGGTGCTGGTGGCGGCGGTGTCCTGGGAAGCGGTGCTGGTGGCGGCGGTGTCCTTGGGAGCGGTGCTGGTGGCGGTCTTATCCACCGTGCAGGTTGGCGGCGACTTCCCTTTCTTTCTCTGCCCCTTCCCCACCTTGGATGGTGGTGCAGCTGTCTTGCCACTCCTAACTGTAGTCCTGGGAGAACCCTTGGTGGCAGGCGTTCTGCCCTTCTCCCTCCGGGCTGTGGCCAGCTTCTTATGTTTCTGAGGTGGAGGACTGTCAGTGGTTTGGCTCCTTGGCACACTGGCTGCCCTGATGCTTGGCGCACTCCAGAAGCCGGTTACTGCTGGCACCACTTTTCCCGGTGATGTGGTGGCTGAGGTGCTGGGTTGGAACCTGGAAAGGCAAGCCCTAGGGGACGGAAGGGGTGGGAGAGGTGTAGGGAAGAGGTCAACATTTAAGAGGAAAAGTTTTTTAGACACACTGGGACGGGTAGATGGAGGGGGTTTGGGAGTTGAGGAAGAGGTAGTGGTTGTAGGAGGTGTATGTTTGCTGATTTTGGGTGAAGGTGCATGGGCTGGAGGCTGTCGTGAGGTGGATGGCTGTTGGGTGGGTGTGTGACTGCGTTTGTGTACTTTGGGAGGTGGGCCCACAGACACACTGGGAGAGGACACATGGGATGTGTGAATGGCTGTGGGGGTGGTGAGTGCACATGAGCGATGTGGTGATGGGCGTGCTGGTGATGGACGTAGTGGCTGAAGATGTAGTGCATGCAGGTGGAGTGGAGATGTGACAGGGAGGGAGGAGGGAGACGAGGAGGAGGGGGACACAATGGAGGCAGTGGATGTTCGTATGTGTGCAAGGATATGATGCTTGTATGAGTGCCTGTGGGATGTGTGGTACTTATGTTTGCCAGAGCTACCCTTGTGTGTTGAGGTGTGTGCATGCTGGTCTAATGGTGTGCTTGGGATAGGCTGAGGTACACAGGATTGGGGCTGGGTGGAGGAAGTTGGAGGGGGAGGCTGGACACATGGACAATGGCTGCCATCAGTGCTGAGGCCAGAGTCTGAAAAGCTTGCCTGACCAGAATGAATGCCCTCCAGGTATGCATTTGTCTGTTGCAACTGCCTCTCTACACCCTGGATGGCATTCAGAATGGTAGACTGCCCAACAGTGAGGGATCTGAGGAGGTCAATGGCCTCCTCACTGAGGGCAGCAGGGCTGACAGGGGCAGGGGCTGAGGTGCCTGGGGCGAAGGAGATGCCCACCCTCCTGGGTGAGCGGCCATGGGGTACACGCTGAGGGGCTGCTGGGAGGGCGGTGCTGGTAGGGGGGGTGGCAGCTGTACCTGTGGATGCGGGGGCACAGAGGGGCCCGCCACCGCAAGGGAGCTCCCATCATAAGAGGAGTCCATGTCGCTGGTCTCAGCTCCTGTCCCTGCCGTGGAGCTCCCCTCGCCCTCTGTCCCACTGGTGAATTTGGAGTCCATAGTCTTGCCCTCCAGGGCCATGTGGGATGCAGCTCCCTCCTGCTCCGGTGCCACTGCTCCTCCGCCTGATGATGCTATTGCACACAAGAACAGAGAGACCAAATAAAGGGGGGGGGGGACAGAAGAAAGACATGTTCAGTGCATGCAATACCGCTACTGTTGGCGGACACTACAGACACAGCAGCCCTCTGCACTGCGTCATGCACTTAGAGTTCCCTAATTAATCACAGGGCCATGGGGTACAAGGCCTATGCCCAATTGCTGCACACATGGAAGTCACAGGAGCCTGACTAGGTGTAGTTGGCTCTTAAAACTGGTAGGGTGGGGTGCCACATGGCCTGCCTTACGAAGGGACCTTGCCTACAAAACTCGCCCTCGCCTAGGGGTACCCACAGCCCACCTCCCCCACCCAGACACCTCCACTGCGTGCTGATTCAGCTGAATGAGAGTGTACTCACCCCCTTGTGGCTGCTGTGATGCTCTAAAGCGCCCATCCAACTCCGGGTACGCCATCGCCAGGATCCGGAACATCAGGGGGGTCATGGTGTGACGGGCACCCCTTCCACGTTGGGAGGCCATCCCCAGCTGGGCCTCTGCTGTCTTCTTGCTCCAGCGGCGAATGTCCTCCCATCTTTTACGGCAGTGGGTGCTCCGTCTGTGGTGGACCCACAGGGTCCGGACTTCCTTGGTGATGGCACACCAAATATCCTTCTTCTGGTGGGCGCTGACCTACAGGAATAATACAGGGGAAAAGGAGAAGATATAACCGTCCGGACCGTCATAGTCATTGGCCCGCATTCCTACCCTTGCCATGACGCACATACACTCACTGTCGTTTCATGCACGCCTCATTCTCCCCCCGTATTTTACATCCACACCACTCCACACAGGCATTGCCCATACAGCATGCTCACAGTGTGCTTACCCGTTTGTCTGGAGGACCATAGAGTAGCGTGTACTGGGGGAGGACCCCATCCACTAATTTCTCCAACTCCTCCATGGTGAAGGCAGGGGCCCTTTCTCCAGACACATGAGCCATTGTCGCTTCCAGACTGAGGTCACAGCAGCACTTGCAGTGTAGGTCCTCTCCTGTCGAAGATCAGGTATCAAGTGAGTGAACAGATAGAAAATGGCGGTCACGTACGGGGCGGTGCGTACTGTCACCGCCGGCGTACATCGTCATTGGATCCTCGGACCCATAGGGTCCAATGTTAACCAATGCAGGATTGCGCCGCAGTCTTCGACCGCCTACCGCGACGGTGTACAACGCCAGCGCAGTTACCTCATATTCCCTTGTCCCACCTTACAGGTCAGGCAGCCGCCGTTTCAGGGGGCCACATGGCATTATTTTTAAATGCCATATCTAGGCCTTGCATACACACTAAGACAGGCCAATAGCAGATTGAAAAATGTGTGCAATAAAGATGTGTTTTCGTACCTCAGTGTTGGCTGACCCTCTGCTCACTGTTCTCCTCCATAGAGCACGTCCGCTGGGGCAGGTGAGGAGGTGGCGGCATCCTCAAGTGTACAGACCGCTGGTGGACCTGTCGACAATGGAAGAGTGACATGTAATTGTCACCTACAGACTGGACCGTGCCACAATCCATGAACTGTGTGCCCAGTCGGAGCCGGACCTGATGTCAGCTATCCGCCATCCCACAGGGAAATGAATTCTCCCTGCCTCTCGGGACCGGGAGAGGTCAGGTGTGGGCTTATCAGGGCCCCAAAATATACACCATCCCTAAAACTTCGGATGTTTGATGTATACAGTCCTTTCATCACAGTGGACCTCCGTTTCCTGTTCATTAAGAGACAACATTGCATATACTGTTCTCAGCCATCTTTATGCCTTGAAAAAGTCAGTGTGGACGAAACACGTGTTGGCTGTATCTGAACATTGATGTTTTGATGTTTCTCAACATAAGGAAATAAAGAAATCTGCATCTTTCTTCACTGAGGACTCATTACTCGGAGTGCCCTGGTTCTGTTTTGCTTTCCTATTGTTTATACAGCACGGCACAGAGGAGGCATCTTGCCATCCTTCTTTGTTCTGTGCACTTCGATACCCATGGTGGTTTGGTATTTACACCAGGCTGGCACCCTTTTTCATGATTTTGCTTTTTCCACATCAACTTTATTGCTTCTTGTTTCAGATGTGCGATTTGCAAGCATCAACCACCTTGTAGTAATCTTCACTATATGTTCTCCAATGTGTTGTCCAGAGTGTTGTCTGCCCTGCTGAAACACATGAGCAGCTACATCGTGATCCCTGAGGTGGAGGATTTGCCTACAGTGAAAGGTGACTTCTATGCTTTGGGACATATCCCCAACATCATAGGTGCCATTGATGGGACACATGTGGCGTTGGTCCCCCCCCGCAGGAGTGAACAGGTGTATAGAAACCGGAATAGTTACCATTCTATGAATGTGCAGATGGTGTGTTTGGCCGACCAGTACATCTCCCATGTGAATGCCAAATTTCCTAGCTCAGTACATGACGCTTACATTCTGAGGAATAGCAGCATCCCTAATTTGATGGGGCAACTCCAGAGGCACCGTGTGTGGCTATTAGGTGAGGACATGGACCCTATACAGTGTGAAAAGTTGTCTGGGGTTGTCCCTAAGGGTTAGTGTGTGTCTAACAGTTCTCCCTTGACATTTGCAGGTGACTCTGGCTTCCCCAACCTGTCATGGCTACTGACCCCAGTGAGGAATCCCAGGACAAGGGCAGAGGAACGCTACAATGAGGCACATGGGCGAACTAGGAGGGTTATAGAGAGTACCTTCGGCCTCCTGAAGGCCAGGTTCAGGTGCCTCCATATGACGGGTGGTTCCCTATTGTAATCACCAAAGAAGTTGTGCCAGATCATCGTGGCCTGCTGTATGCTGCACAACTTGGCTTTGCGACAACAGGTGCCTTTTCTGCAGGAGGATGGTCCTGAAGGAGGTGTTGTGGCAGCTGTGGAGCCTGTGGACAGTGAAGAAGAGGAAGCAGAAGAAGAGGATATCAACAACAGAAACACCGTGATTCATCAATACTTCCAGTGAGACACAGGTAAGAAGACATCACTGCCTGCTACATCTGATACACTTGTTCTACTTCTCATCTGTTTGTCACTTTCACCCAGTGTATGGACCCTGATTTGTCACTTTCCCTTTCAATTTCACAGATGTGGGTCCCACTGTGTGACCTCTGCTATGTTTCTCATGGACTAGAGCTGTGTGACATAGGTATGTTGACAATACAATGGATATTGCTATTTTCCTCAGTTATTGCAAATACACATTTGTGAAAGCACAGACTGACTCCAGATAGTTTTGTGATTTAAGGGTGTTTATTTAAGTGCTAAATAGTGGAGGGGGTTGTAAAATGGGCAGGGGTGATGGTGGAGGAATGTCCAGTCTATTTGTTTCACAGGTGCATTGTCCAAAAGGGCATAGGAAGTGGAGCTGGGGCAGTTGATGGATGGACAGGGTGACAAAGTGGGACAGAAGGATGACAATCAGGGTGGTCTAATTTCTTGGCGGGAGTCTTGGCATTGTTCTCTGTCTTTGTCCTGGATCTCAGGGACCGCTTGCGGGGTGGTTCTCCATCTGCAGGGTGTGGGGTGCTGGTGTCGTGGTCCTGTGGCGGTGCCTCCTGTCCACCAGCGCTGGCAGAGGTGGTGGGCAGTTCATCGTCCAGGCTAGTGTCAGGGGCCCCTTGTTGTGCCACAGTGTCCCTCCTGGTGTTGACAAGTTCCTTCAGCACCCATACAATGGTGCCTAGGGTGGAATTGATGGATTTTAGTTCCGCTGGGTCTCCTGAAACTTGGCCAGTACCGTTGCCATCGTCTCCTGGGAATGGTGGTAGGCTCCCATGATGTTGGAGAGGGCCTCGTGGAGAGTGGGTTCCCTGGGCCTGTCCTCCCCCTGTTGCACAGCAGCCCTCCCAGTTCCCCTGTGTTCCTGGGCCTATGTCCCCTGAACTGTGTGCCCACTACTACTGCCCCCAGGTCCCTGGTGTTGTTGGGGTGGTGGGTTAGCCTGTATGCCACTGTCAGCCAGTGATGTCCCTGTAGTGGTGGACACACTGCTGATTGACGTGTCCTGGGGACAGAGGTATGGGCCCGCTGGGTGGGTGCTGTGCTGGTGTTTCCAGAGGGGGGAGGCTCTGTTGTGGCTTGTGCCAGTGTGAGGGGAACGGACTGTCCCGAAGTTCCCGATGGGCCGGGCTGGTCATCTAGATCCAGTTGGACAGAGCTGCTGTTATCACTGTGGGCCTCTTCTGTGGGTGGAGTGGACATATCTGGACCCTCCTGTCCGGTGACGTTGGGTAGGGGTCCTGCAGGGGTGTAAAGGCATAGTCTTAGTATCTGTGTGTGCCATGATGTGCAATGGGTGGGTGACCCTGTACCCCAGTGCTTGCATTCCTCTGTAAGACCTTGTGTGCTAATTGTTTAGGGATCTGTGTGGGTATGTGCAGTGGACATGCATTGGTGATGGGTGTTCATGCTTTGTTGTTGCATGCAGGGCTTGGTGTTGGGATGTGTGGTTTGTGATAGTGGGACATATGTGAGGAGTTTGAGTGATGGGGGTGAGGGTGAGGGTGGGGGTATGTGTTAGCATCAAGGTAGGGTGGGGGATGAAGTACTTAAGGTTTGATTTACCAGAGTCCATTCCTCCAGCTACTCCTGCGAGGCCCTCAGGCTGCAGTATAGCTAAGACCTGCTCCCCCCTTGTTGTTAGTTGTGGGAGAGGAGGTGGGGGTCCGCCGCCAGTCCTCTGAACTGCGATGTGGTGTCTTGAGACCATGGAGCGCACCTTCCACCGTAGGTCGTTCCACCTCTTCCTGATGTCATCCCGCGTTCTTGGGTGCTGTCCCACTGCATTGACCCTGTCCACGATTCTGCCCCATAACTCCATCTTCCTAGCTATGGTGGTGTGCTTCACCAGTGCTCCGAATAGTTGTGGCTCTACCGGGATGATTTCCTCCACCATGACCCTGAGCTCCTCCTCAGAAAACCTGGGGTGTCTTTGCGGTGCCATGGGGTGGTGTGGGTGATGTGTGAGGTGGTGTGTGTTGTGATGTGTGGGGTGATGTTCAGGGGTGTGTGGTGTTTTTTGCGTGGATGTGTATGTGTGATGGTGTTGTGTGCCTCTGTATGGTGGTGTTGTCTTTGCTGTGGTGTCTCTCTGGCTTTCGTCAATATTTTAGGTAGTAAGGGTTTGTGGGTGATGTGGGCGGGTGTTTTATAGTGGTGTGGGTGTGTGGGTGTGTAGGAGTGGTGTATGTATGTGTATCAGGTGTGTGTATTTGGAATTGTCCAATGTGGTTGTGTTTTGTAAGAGTGTGTGTATTTTGAGCGCGTGGATTCGTGGGTCGTGATAGTGTGGGTGCATTCCTGTTGACGTGATTGTAGAGGTTTCGTTTTCGCCAGCTTATCACTGACCTTTGGTGTGGCGGACTTGTGTGGGTGTCTAAATTTTGGCGGATTCCGAGCTGTGGGTCGTAATAGCTGTGGCGGAATTCCGCGGCTGTGTGTTGGCGATCTTCTGTGCGGCTGTAAGCGGGATTTACCGCCAATGTTGTAATGACCGCCATAGTGTTTTATCACTTATGGTTATCAACGCTATGGTGGGGGTATTTAATTTTTTTTTATAATCCCTTGACTCTCTGTGTTTGTTAAATGAGTCAAGTATTTATCCCATCATCATTCATCATCCCCCTCCATGCTCATGACATTTTGCCACCCATGACTGAAAATGTGCAGTGCAGTATTCCATAACAGATTTATCTTATGCCTGCTCAGAATTTTCTCTTTAAACTTTCTCAATACATTGACTGAACATGCCAAAGCTTAGGCACATGATGAGTTGATGGTCAGTGAATCCTCTCTATTCTTCTATAGCAAAAGCTCTACCTACCTGTCTAATCCCTCTGCCTCTGCAGCAGAGTAAGTCAAGTTTCCTTTACTTACTGCCCAGTGAATTAATTTTTTGAAAATAATTTGTGATGGTGGTTGAGGCCAGTGAGTAAAATGGGACTGGTAAGTGTCGATTTCAGTTCAAGTTTGGCACTAGGGATACTCTGTGACAAACGTGCCCAATACCATTCATGTAGCCCATTCCTTTCCCTGTAGTGCAATTTATTGTTATCCCCACCGTCTTCTTACAACAGACAGGATAAATATATCCTCATTTTATACATGACATATGTGACGTACCTTATTTATTCATCTGCCTCTTTGGACTTAAGGAAGAAACTAAGTGAAAGGAATTTGGGGAAGAGCAAGGCCATTTGCATTAAAGATAGATAACTGTCAGCTAAAGCTGCCCCAACTGCCGACAGTAGCAAAGTACTCAAAGCGCCGGTTAGCATGCCTCCAATAATTTAGCACAACAACGTGTACTCCTTAATGCATAATGCCTTACTCATCATAAATGAGAGGTAATTCAATTTAATTTTTCGACTAAATGTGTTTGTTTAGTTACTCAAAAAGCCTTTCAAAGAAAAAAAGTGAAATCACTGTTTTTTTTCATCTGGTGTTATTCTGCCTTAATTCGTTTCTACCAGATAGGCAGTGCTTTTCTTGTGAGGCATGTGTGGGTAAACAAATAAAGAAATGCCCTTGTTATTCTCCTGATCATAATCATATCAAATTCCAGTGTTCCTAGGGGACCAGCAAAGTAGTGCTAGTGTGCAAACCATTACCTACTTTTGAAGAAGTGTTTGTTCAGAACATTGTTTACAATTTGTCTTTTTTATTCTTCTTTTTCTCGATATAGCTACTCCTGCTCGATGACCAACACCAACCAGGTTGGAGATAGTGGCCAATCCATGGCAGCAGAGGCTTGTTGAACATCCAAGCCAAATACTGGCGGCTAGTGGTCCTGGAAGAGGAAGAGGACGGAAAAGCTGCCTCAAACCCAACAGAAGAGCACACCAGCCCACAGCATCCCAGCCAATTCATCACCATTGCCGCCTCCAGCAGTCAGGGCCCCTGACTGTACCTGCTGTTGTACCATCCAGCTCCAACTGGGAATTGCTGAACTGCATCATTCAGTGGATGGACCATATGGAGAGCTGGCTCACCAGCATTAAGCAGAGCCTGGACCAGCTCCAGAACAATGTTGCCAGTGCCCTCTCCTAAGCCCCTTTTTAATTTTATTTTTTTTGGAGGGAGGGACTTCCAGTAGGTGGAGCTGGTGGGGTGGGAGTTAGGATGGACTTTGGATTTTTTGTTGAAGTTTTTGGAGACAGGGTTGTCATTATTTATACAAGGAGAAGGGTGGGACTGTTGAGGGTGTAGAGGGAGGGTTTTCTATTCGTAAATAATTAAAGAGGCTATTTTTTTGCTTCATTTGCACCTCAGTATTTTACATTGGTGTTTTAGTTTGCACTGCTGTCTTTTAGTGTAGCCTGTGTTTTTATTCTGCTAAAAAAGTGTATGTCATTTACTTATACCCTTGTCCTGTTGCCCTCAGCAAGTATATATTGATCATTAGGGGGTGATTGCCATTGTCTATGTAGCCTACAAAAACCTAGTATACACAGACATCTTCTTCAGTAGGAGTTCATTACTAACTAAACAAGTTCACTTCAATCCATTGTTCGTCTCTTACCTGAATAGATGAAGCGAGGGAGTCTTCTTATTGCAGGGTTTTTCCTAAGGCAGCATATTTAGGGGGTGGTAGCTAGTAGTAGTAGAAGGCTAGCACACTAGCAGGGAAGACAGAAGGTGCTACTCCCAACTATGCAAACTCCAACTGCAGGATTAATCAAAGGGTTATCCATCACTATCAACTAGATTGAAAGAAAACAGAGAATTAGTGGATCATTTATCATAACTTTAGGAAGACGGAGACCAGACCACCACAATGAAAGCTTTAGACACACATCAAACAAGGCCTGAGTGAGAATTCAATCTCACAATATCACTATCAATGGTGGGGAGCTAGAAAACTAAACTTTGGGAATTAAATCATGGATTCAGGAGACATGGGCTTAGACTCAATAGGGGTTGGATTAAGATAAGCATTTACAGAACACACACACAGGGCATGAATGATGATGTTGATGGGGGCAGTGTGGAATATTACTCAAGCAATAGAAGGTTAGAAGGTCATGTAGTGAGTTGGTGTTGCGTTCACCACATCCGCCCAACCAAGTGTGTGATTCATTTATAGTGTAAAATTAAGTCACACCTCAATAAATCACGAGGCTCGGGGGAAGAGGGGTAGGGGCTCAATGAATGGATGGGAAAGGAGATTTGGGTAAAGGTGCTACAAAGACAAATACTACACAAACAAAACTGTGACAATATTCATTGGGGAGCAGAGCAACACATCATCATAAATCTGTTGTGGAAGGAAATGAATGGATAGGATGACACAGTTCAGTAGAATATATTGCAAACAGTCCTTCTGCCCCAGAGAGACCCCAGATTGAATATCCTAAATGTTATGTCTTCTAGTTTTGAAATATAAAAATTATGGAAGATTGAATTTAACCCACTCAGTTCTAAAAATTATGATTATTAAAAGGAAAATTACACTGTAATGTCAAATTGGACGATGCATCGCCATTCTTCTTGGAATGTCCATCACCCTTGGGTGCCTGTCAGAACATGTCTGGTAAGCTGGAGTCTTAAGCTTACCCCAAGTTTTGTTTATGCAGGAGAGAACTAGAAGGCCTGCATACTGAAGCTGTATTATAGAATAAAGGAGAAGGACAAGAGGAAGCAAGGTAAGCTTCATGCGGAGTCAGGAGTGTACCAAGAAGACTCAGAGGCACAGCAAGAACATAAGAGCAGTTTCAAGTTTGAGCCAGCAATGCAGAAAACACATACTCAGCAGCATTTCCAAATCAACACGCCTCTCGCTGAGTGAGTACTAGCCTCAGAGTCTTCACTATCATCATGGTTTCTCTTCGAAGTTGATAACTTTCTCCTTCTAGCTGTTGAGATAGTCCAACCATGAGTCCTTCCATCCCAGTCTCAAATCGAGCAAGGCAGACCTTTGAAATGCACTGCAGTTTAAGAACATTTAGAGAAAGAGAACTGTAGTATTTTGTATAGATTTGTGTTAAGTAACTAAAGTGGTTGGTCTGTTCTGAGGAATCAGAAAAAAATGATCACCCATCAGCCCTCAAATTTTGCAAATCATCGGAAACAAGTTCATACATTTGTTGAACTGCCTCTCTCACTGTGAGCCGTCACAAACATCAGTCATCACTCACAAATTCACAATCACTCAAAATATTATCACACATTGAAAATAGTTGCTTAGTGGTTACCTCTTCCAATCGAAACATGGTGGTTGAACAAAATATCTCCTTTTTGATGGTATCAACACCTTGGAATTTGGCATTGACACTGGAAGTCTTTAAATCATTGATCTTCTAGGGCAGCTCTAGTAGGTGATGTAAAAATATAGGATAGGCAATAGCATGTGAGGGAGGCAGGCATTGTCTCCAATGCGCCGAAGATATGTGAGGGCTTCTTCACTGCATACGGGTCCAACTTCAATCCAGGCTTATATGTGACTATAAAATGGTGGTGCAGCATTAATCTGACACAAACATAATGTTCCACTGTTAGACCTGACAGCCTTAGGGTGGTCATTCCCAACATTTTGTCTGCCTCCCTCCATTTTTTGGATACTGTTTTTGCTGGTTTTAGGACTCTGTGCACTTTGCCGCTGCTAACCAGTGCTAAAGTGCATATACTCTCTCCCTTTACACATGATGACATTGGATCATACCCAATTGGATTATTTAATTTACTTATTATTCCCTAGTAAAGTGTACTATATGTGCCCAGGGCCTGTAGATTAAAGGCTACTGGTGTGCCTGCAGCACTGATTGTGCCACCCACTTAAGTAGCCCCTTAACCATGTCTCATGCCTGCCATTGCAAGGCCTGTGTGCACAGTTTTACTGCCAATTCGACTTGGCATTTAAAAGTACTTGCCAAGCCTAAAAGTCACCCCTAAGGTAGACCCTAGGTAACCCATAGGGCAGGGTGCTGTGTAGGCAAAAGACAGGACATGTACCTGTGCGGTTTACATGTCCTGGTAGTGTAAAACTCTTAAATTCGCACTGCTGTGAGGCCTGCTCCTTCCATAGGCTAACATTAGGGCTGCCCTCACTGTTTGAGTGGTAGCTGCTGATCTGAACGGAGTATGAAGGTCATATTAAGTATGGCCAGAATGGTAATACAAAATCCTGCTGACTGGTGAATTTGGATTTAATATTACTATTTTAGAAATGCCCCTCTTAGAAAGTGAGCATTTCTCTGCACTTAAATATTTCTGTGCCTTACAATCCACGTCTGGCTAGGTTCAGTTGACAGCTCCCTTGTGCATTCACTCAGACAAACCCAAAACACAGGATGCTCAGCCACACTTGCATACATCTGCATATTGAATGGGTCTTCCTGTGCTGGGAGGGTGGAGGGCCTGACACTTACATGTCAAAGGACAGTAGCCTGCCCTCACACAAAGGACTGTCTCATTACCTACTGGGACCCTGGCAGACAGTATTGAACTGAAAGGGGACCTTCTGCACTTCTAAGCCACTCTTTGAAGTCTCTCCTACTTAAAAGGCACATTTGGATATTTAAACAGGGCTTCTGCCCCTACCAACTTAGACACTTCCTGGAGAAGAGAACCTGAACCAGAACCTGCAACCTGCCAAGAAAAACTGCCTGGCTGCCCAAAGGACTCACCTGACTGCTTTCTGTAAAGAACTGCTGTCTTGCTGTTGCCCTGCTGCCTTGCTGCTCTCTGGCTGTGCTGAGAAGTGCTCTTTAAGGGCTTGGTTAGGGCTTGTCTCCTGTTCCCTGAAGTCTCCGGACCAAAAAGACTTCATTCCCGCAAGAACTCTCTGTGTGGTGGAAATTGACGCTCAGCTGGCAGAAAATGATGCACAGCCTGCATCGCAGTGAAAAATTCACTGGACGCCGAACCGGAATGATGCAGCCAGACTTCACAGCCCCAGCGTAGTGACCGGAAATTCAACGCACGGTCCACTGGATCAACGCACAGCTGAGCCGGAACGATGCAGTCCAACTTCCTGCGAGGATTCGACGCAGCACCTGCCCTGCGGTAGAAATTTCCACGCAACGCCCACCAGATCGACGCAGACTCTGTGACTTTGTCCTGTCAGTGCCGGAATTCAACACATTGTCCCCTGGGCATCCGAAAACCTCACAACGAGAAGATGATCCAAGACCGAGGATGAGAAATCGACACAAAACATTTCCTGCGTGGATAATAAACGATGCATCAACGCACACCTCCCTGTTTTCCACACATCTCCTCTTCTACGGTTCCTTGCGGAGATTTTGAACGCAAACCAGGTACTTTGTGCTTGCAAGAGACATTTGTTGCTTTTAAAAGACTAAAGACACTTTATATCATTTTTACAATGATATTCCAAAATATACTTATTGCATTTTAATCATTTTGACCTGCATCTTACCAGATAAATATTATATATTTTTCTAAACACTGTATGATGTATTTTTGTGGTGTTCTACTGTGTTATTGCATGATTTATTGCACAAATACTTTACACATTGCCTTCTAAGTTAAGCCATGACTGCTCAGTGCCATTCTACCAGAGGACAGGATAATTTGGATTGTGTGTGACTTACCCTGACTAGAGTGAGGGTCCTTGCTTGGACAAGGGATAACCTGACTGCCAACCAAAGACCCCATTTCTAACACTCACTAAAATATTTTTGCATAGAAAGGAAGAAAAAAGAAGTTCCACAAGAAATAATTAAATAGCTACATGGTGGCACTGGCATAATCAGTCTAGGAAGTAGAGTTTGTCCTCAAACTCTGGTGGGTCTCCCAGAAGTTGGCTGGCTAGCACACTTGATTTTGACCAGTCATCCTCTTCCTCCTCCTGTGATGTTTCAGGCACGGTGTAATCAGGTGGTATAAAATGCTGGTTCATTTTGATCATGGTTAATCTCTCCACATTTATATTGAAAGCTGTTACCAGGGGAAATAGAACAAAACACGCAAAACTATACTGCAACTTTTAAAAAGAAAAAGGTTGAGAATACATTCTTCATAGATAATACAACTTAATTAAAGCATACAATTATATATAGAATGTGGAACCAAAAAAATGAAAGAACAATAAAGAAAAAAATATTTATATCAAAAACGAGTTTTTATTCATGTGCACTTAGATGTATATCTAAATGTCTTTTTTATATATATGTACATTTAATCTGACTAAACCATATTACACTAACATACCAGTTCTCTGTTGGTCACATCTATCATCTGGGTCTCTCACACCATCAAACTCACCATACACACAACATGCATACAATCATACACAATCATACAAATTCAACTCAAGCTATAAAAGTACAAGTGTTCCAATATACTGAAGAGAAGATTGTCAAAAATTGTTATACAAGTTCCTTTCCAAAACGTATTACAAATGAAAAAAACTCATTATAAAAGTTTAGGACATGTGTCCCAACATGGCATAAAAAATCCATTTAAATCTCAAATCAAGTGTAATAATTAATAACCACTTTTGGTGTTTACAGTTCAGTATTTGTACTGCTAAGTCCAATACTGGTGCAGTACGATAAACTCAGAGTCTTGCACATAAATGTAAGCACCTACATACCAACATTGGTGCATTGTAGTCTTCAGTGGAACGCTTGAAGTCCAATGTTAACACCTATAGACGCAGACGCATGTTTCAGTGGATTGCACAAAGCGGGGACCACCTTCTTCAGGGCGTAACTATAAAAACAATAGATACAGGACCCAACAGGCTGTTCTCTAAATAGATGCAAAAGACAATAAGGATAGGTTCCAATAATAGAAAATTACTAAACACAACTGATATAAGCAAATAAAAGACCGCTATATTGGCGGGGTCGGTCACGCTACAAAAAAGAAATAAGGAAATATAGTCCATATAGATGTGAAATAGTCAAGAAACACCAAAAACATGCTGCTTCCACCAAAACATGCTGTTTCTACCAATGTGCACAATTATGTTTATTTATATCCTTACCCAGCATGTGACATGCTATAAGGTGATGAGAGAGCCAATGTAGGTTTCTTACCTCAAACTAAATATCGAACCTGACATCAAGCCAGCATTAGTACTCAAAATGAAGAATGGACACACAATCCTATGCTAGAGAATAGGAAAATAAATAAAACAAAGAACAAAACGCTCATGCTGCGGAATGCCAAATATAAAGATGGTGTTGATAGTTACCGCCCACCTTCATCAATGTGTGGGTAATGATCTTCTTAAGGTTACTTTTCCAAAAACGCGTAAATACACATGACTGGAGATACATACCTCAAATGTAGAGATGCAGAGAAAACCTGGCAGCAGAGAATCAAAACCCTTAAAGCAAAAACCAAACCCTTCGGTTGTGCGCTTTGTAGTAATCACATAAGGTCAGTTAAAAAAAAATGCACCTGAATGACACAGAAGCAATACAGACACTTTAGCTTGTACTGGCCAATGGTTTCAGGTTTGGCAAGAAAAGTCTACACTAATGCACTTTGGAGAGGATTAAACAGAGAACTCACATCCAGAAATTAACACTGTTAAATATCAAGAGAGATTCAACTATAAAATAAAGATGCCATTAGGTAAGGAGACTACATCGCCTATATAATCGAAGAGTGCAGTTGAAACATAGTGAAATGGCAGACACATACCTCCTTTGAAGTAACACGGACTTGTCGCTCATCTTGCTCCACATGTTAAAAAAGATAAAAATGTTGACCAGATAAAAACACCAAATACAAAAAATGGCTGTCCCACTTAATGTGCTTCAATAGGAACACCTGGTCCAAATATAAAATTTAGGAAGGACTATAGTGTAAAAATTATAGGCCCTCATTACAACATTGGCGGTAAAAGCCGCTTACTGACGTGCAGAAGACCGCCAATACACCGCCGCGGAAATCCGCCACAGCTATTATGACCCACATATCGGAATCCGCCGAAATTCAGACACCCACACAAGTCCGCCACACCACAGGTCAGTGATGAACTGGCGATAACAAAACCTCCACCGTCACACCAACAGAAACACGTCCATGCTATCACAACCCACGAATCCACGCAGCGGTCTTTCAACCGCGGTATTCCATTGGCGGTACATACCGCCGCGCTCAAAATACACACACATCTCCAAAACAACGCCACATTGGCCAATTCGAATTACACACACCTGATACACATACAAACACCACTCCCACACACCCAACACAATATAAAACACACACCCACATCACCCACAAACCCCTACGACCCAAAATTATTGACAAAGGCCAGAGAGAGAGCACAGAATAGACACCCCCACCACACAGAGGCACACAACACCATCACACACACAACATCCACGCACAAAACACCACACACCACTACACATCACCACACTCATCACCACATACACCACCCCACACATCACCTACACCACCCCATGGCACGCCAAAGACATCCCAGGTTTTCCGAGGAGGAGCTCAGGGTCATGGTGGTGGAAATCGTCCGGGTAGAGCCACAGCTATTTGGAGCACAGGTGCAGCACACCTCCATAGCTAGGAAGATGGAGCTATGGCGAAGAATAGTCGACAGGGTCAACGCAGTGGGACAGCACCCAAGAAATCAGGACGACATCAGGAAGAGGTGGAACGACCTACGGGGGAAGGTGCGTTCCGTGGTCTCCAGGCACAACATCGCGGTACAGCGGACTGGCGGCGGCCCCCCACCTCCTCCCCCACAACTAACAACATGGGAGGAGCAGGTCTTGACCATTATGCATCCTGAGGGCCTCGGAGGAGTCGGTGGAGGAATGGACACTGGTAAGTCAAATCTTAACTATCATATCCCCCACCCTACCTGCATGCTATCACACACCCCCACCCTCACCCCCTCCCCTATCACTCCAACTCCTCACTAATGTACTAATAACACAAACCACCCATCCCAACATCAAGCCTTGCATGACACAACAAAGCATGGACACCCCTCACTAAAGCATGCCCACGGCACATACCCATAACACCCCCACCCAACCATCATCACACAAGCCCCCACACAGGAATGCTAGCACTGGGGTACACGCTCACCCACCCATTGCACACCATGACACACACACACATGCAATAATCATACTTTTACACCCCTGCAGGACCACTACCTAACGTCACCAGACAGGAGGGTCCAGACATTTCTACCCCACCCACAGAAGAGGCCCACAGTGATGACAGCAGCTCTGGCCAACTGGATCCAGATGACCAGCCCGGACCATCGTGGGCCTCGGGACAGTCGGTTCCCCTCACACAGGCACAGCCCAACACAGACCTTCCACCCTCTGGAAACACCAGCACAGCACCCACCCAGCGGGCCCATACCTCCTTACCCAGGACACGTCAATCAGCTGTGTGTCCACCACTACAGGAAACCCAGGATAACCCACCACCCCAACAACAAAAGGGACCTGGGGACAGTGGTAGTGGGCACACGGTCCAGGGGACGGAAGCACAGGAACACAGGGGAACTGGGAGGGCTGCTGTGCGACAGGGGGCGGACAGGCCAAGGGAACCCACTCTCCACGAGGCCCTCTCCTCCATCATGGGAGCATACCACCACTCCCAGGAGACGAACGCTATGGTCCTGGCCAAGTTTAAGGAGACCCAGCGCCTGCAGGAGGAACAGTATTTGTGCTTCAGGGAGGAGCTCAGAACCATCAGCTCCGCCCTGGGCACCATTGTAGGGGTGCTGAAGGACATACAGAACACCATGAGGGACACCGTGGCCCTCCAAGGGGCCCCTGACACTAGCATGGAAGATGAACTGCCCACCAACTCTGCCGGCGCTAGTGGACAGGACGCCCCGCCACAGGACCACCACACCACCACCCAACCCCCTGCAGACGGAGAACCACCCCACAAGCGGTCCCTGAGATCCAGGAACAGGACAGAGCACGATGGCAAGAACCCCGCCAAGAAATGAGACCACCCTGATTGTCATCCCACTGTCCCACTTTGTAACCCTGTCCATATTGGAACTGCCCCAGCTCCACTTCCTATGCTCATATGGGCAGTGCACCTGTGAGACTAATAGACTGGAATCTGCCATGGACATTCCTCCACCATCACCCCTCACCATTTTACCACCCTCTCCAATATTTAGCACTTCAATAAACACCCTTGAACCACAAAACAATCTGGAGTCAGTCTGTAATTTAGAAAATGTGTATTAGCAATTACAGTGACAAAATCTGTTCTCAATAGTAATGTCAACATACCTATGTCACACATCACAAGTCCATGAAGGATGCAAGCAGATGACACACGTTGGTAACCACACCTGTGAAACCGTAAGGGAAATGTACAACTCAGTTACCAAATACTGGTTGAAATTGACAGACAGGATGGAGGTAGAAGTGTGAAAGTACTTGTAGTAGTCAAGAAAGTGTTCTCACCTGTGTGTCACTGGAAATATTGCTGTATGACTGAGTCCCTGTTGTCAATGTCTTTTTCCTCTGCTTCCTCCTCATCACTGTCCACAGGCTCCACAGCTGCCACAACACCGTCATCTGGACCATCCTCCTGCAGAAAAGGCACCTGGCGTCGCAAAGCAAGATTGTGAAGCATTCAGCAGGCGATGATGATCTGGCACACTTTCCTTGGTGAGTAGAATAGGGAACCATCTGTCATATGGAGGCACCTGAACCTGGCCTTCAGGAGGCCGAAGGTGCGTTCGATTACCCTCCTAGTCCGCCCATGGGCCTCATTGTAGCGTTCCTCTGCCCTGGTCCTGGGATTCCTCACTGGGGTCAGTAGCCATGACAGGTTGGGGTAACCAGAGTCCCCTAATAGCCACACCCGGTGCCTCTGGAGTTCACCCATCACATAATGGATGCTGCTATTCCACAGGATGTAGGTGTCATGCACTGAGCCAGGGAACATAGCATTTACCTGGGAGATGTACTGGTCTGCCAAACATACCATCTGTACATTCATCGAATGATAACTCTTCCGGTTCCTGTACACCTGTTCACTCCTGTGGGGGGGGGGACCAGAGCTAAATGGGTCCCATCAATGGCACCTATGATGTTGGGGATATGTCCAAGGGCATAGAAGTCACCTTTAACTGTAGCCAAATCCTCCACCTGAGGGAAAACGATGTAGCTCCTCATGTGTTTCAGCAGGGCAGACAACACTCTGGACAACACGTTGGAAAACATAGGCTGGGACATCCCTGATGCCATGGCCACTGTTGTTTGAAATGACCCACTTGCCAGGAAATGGAGCACTGATAGCACCTGCACTTGAGGGTGGATTCCTGTGGGATGGCGGATTGCTGACATCAGGTCTGGCTCCAACTGGGTACACAGTTCCTGGATTGTGGCACGGTCAAACCTGTAGGTGATGATTAAGTGTCGCTCCTCCATTGTCAACAGGTCCACTAGCGGTCGGTACACCGGGGGATTCCACCATCTCCTCACATGTCCCAGCTGACGGTGCCTAGGAAGGACAAAAGCGACCAAAGAGTCAAGCAACTCAGAGGTATGTACCCACAGCTACACAGAACACGAAACATAATCCAAAAAGTTGTCTATAGGAGTGTTGAGTCCAGGCCTAGGTATGTGTGACGCATTTGAAAATGAAGCCATGTGGGCCCCTGAAATGGCGGCTGCCTGTCCTCTAAAGTGGGACAATGGGATGTGAGGTAACTGCGCTGGCGTTGTACACCGTCGCGGTAGGCGGTCGAAGACCGCAGCGCAATGCTGCATTGGTTAACATTGGACCCTATGGGTCCCAGGAGCCAATGAGGAAGTGCGCCGGCGGTGATGATACGCACCGCCGCGGACGTCACCGCCGCAGACGTGACTGCCGTTTTCGATCTGTTGAATCACACGATACCTGATCTTCGACAGGAGAGGACCTATACTGCAAGTGCTGCTGTGACCTTGGTCTAGGTGAGACAATGGCACGTGCGACTGGGGAAAGGGCCCCTGCCTTCACTGCACAGGAGTTGGAGAAGCTCGTGGACGGGGTCCTCCCCCAGTACACGCTTCTCTACGGTCCTCCAGACCAACAGGTGAGTACATAGCGTACAAGTTGTATGGGCTATGCCTTGGTGGAGAGGGCTGGTCGTAAGAAGGAAGGGGGCAGAGTTCTATGAATGCATGTGCCACATGGCAAGGGCAGGGATGTGGGCCACTCATTTCGATGGTGCAGTTGGTAATGACTTCTCTTCTTCCCCTGTCCATGTCATGTAGGTCAGCGCCCACCAGAAGAAGGATATTTGGCGTGCCATTGCCAAGGACGTCTGGACCCTGGGGGTCCACCAGAGACGGAGCACCCACTGCCGTAAAAGATGGGAGGACATTCGCCGCTGGAGCAAGAAGACGGCGGAGGCTCAGCTGGGGATGGCCTCCCAATGTGGGAGGGGTGCCCGTCGCACCATGACCCCCTGATGTTCCGGATCCTGGCGGTGGCCTACCCTGAGTTCGATGGGCGCTTGAGGGCATCACAGCAGACACAAGGGGGTGAGTACACTCTCATTCAGCTGACTTTGCGTGCAGTGGAGAGGTCTGGGTGGGGAGGAGGACTGTGGGTTTCCCTAGGCCAGGGCGAGTTCCGTAGGCTAGGCCCCTCCGTAATGCAGGCCATGTGCCACTTCACCCCACCTCTGTAGAGTGCCAAGTACACCTAGTCATGCCCCTGTGTCATCTATGTGTGCAGATGTCCACCATAGCCATGTAGGCCATATCCTAGGAACTGCATCTGTAGAGCCAAACAGCGCGGCGTAGTGCAGGGGGCTGCTGTGTCTGTATTGTCCACCAACGGTAGCGGTAAGCTATGCACTCAACCTGTCTTTCTTCTGTCGCCCCCCCCCCCTTTTGTGCTCTCCCTGTTCTTTTGTGCATCAGCATCTTCAGGCGGAGGTACAGTGGCACCGGAGCACGAGGGGGCTGCAGCCCACATGGCCATGGAGGTCCACACCACAGACTCCGAATACACCAGTGGGACGGAGGGCGAGGGGAGCTTCACGGCGGTCACCGGATCAGCAACCAACGACACAGACTCGTCCTCCGATGGGAGCTCCCCTGTGGTGGCAGCAAAATCTGTGCCCCCAACTTCTACAGGTAGAGCCGCCACCCCCACTACCAGCACCGCCCTCCCAGCAGCCCCTCAGCGTGTGCCCCGTGCCCGCTCACCTAGGAGGGTGGGCATCACCTTTGCCCCAGGCACCTCAGCCCCTGTCACCTCTGCTGCCCTCAGTGAGGAGGCCATTGACCTCCTCAGGTCACTCACTGTTGGGCAGTCTACCATTGTGAATGCCATCCAGGGTGTAGAAAGGGAATTGCAACACACTAATGCATTCCTGGAGGGCATTCATTCTGGTCAGGCTGCCCATCATCGAACCCTGCAATCTCTGGCCTCAGCACTGATGGCAGCCATTGTCCATGTGTCTAGCCTCCCCCCTCCAACTTCCTCCACCCAGACCCAGACCCAATCCCCTGTACCTCTGCCTATCCCAAGCACACCATCAGACCAGCCTGCACACACGTCAACACACAAGGGAAGCTCAGGCAAACATAGGCACCACACATCCCACAGGCACTCACACAATCATCACCCACATACATACACAGCAACATCCACTGCCTCCACTGTGTCCCCCTCCTCGTCATCTCCCTCCTCCCTCCCAGTGTTGTCTACACTCTCACCTGCATGCACTACCACTACAGCCACAAGGACTTCCACCAGCACACCCCGCTCACCTGCACTCACCACCCCCACTACCATTTACACGTCCCCTGTGTCCTCTCCCAGTGTGTCTGTGACGCCCCCTCCCAAAGTACACAAACGCAGGCACACACACACCCAACATCCATCCACCTCACGACAGCCTCCAGAACATGCACCTGCACCCAAATCATCCAAAGTTACACCTCCTACAACCACCTCCTCTTCCTCCACTCCCAGACCCCCTCCAGCTACCCGTCCCAGTGTTCGTCAGAAACTTTTCCTGAGCAACGTATACCTCTTTCCCACCCCCACCCCGATTCATAGGTCCCGTACTAGCATCTCAGCCAAAAAATCTCCAGTACCAGTGGTGCCTGTTAGAGGTATGTGGAGTGCACCGGGCACCAGGGCAGCCAGTGTGAAACGGAGCCAAAGCACAGCCAGTCCCCCCCCTGTGAAGCACCAGAAGTTGGACAGTGCCCGACGGGATAGGGGGAAGACTCCAGCCGGCAAAGCCGCTCACAAGGGTCCCGGGGCGAGTGTTGACTCAGCTGTGACTCCTCCCAAGGTGGGGAAGGGGCAGAAGAAAGCGCCAAAGTCTGGGAAGAGCAGCACGGCGGAGAAGGCCGCCATCATCCACGCTGCCCAGGAGGCCTCCGCCAGCCCCATCGTCAGTGGTCAGGAGACCACCGCCAGAGTCAGTGCCCAGGAGGACAGTCCCATCGTCAGTGGTCAAAAGACCACCACCAGAGTCAGTGCCCAGGAGGGCAGTCCCATCGTCAGTGGTCAGGAGACCACCGCCAGAGTCAGTGCCCAGGAGGTCCCCGGCAGCCACAGCCCCGCTGGGCAATGAGGGACCGCCATGGCAAACACCGCTGCACAGGTCAGAGACAGCAAAGTCAAGCACCGCTGAACAGGGCAAGCACCGCTGAACAGGGCAAAGACCGCCATGGCAAGCACTGCTGAACAGGTCAGAAACTGCAAAGTCAAGCACCGCTGAACAGGGCAAAGACCGCTGAATAGGGCAAAGACCGCCATGGAAAGCACCGCTGAACAGGTCAGAAACTGCAAAGTCAAGCACCGCTGAACAGGGCAAGCACCGCTGAACAGGGCAAAGACCGCCATGGCAAGCACCACTGAACAGGGCAAAGACCGCCATGGCAAGCACTGCTGAACAGGTCAGAAACTGCAAAGTCAAGCACCGCTGAACAGGGCAAGCACAGCTGAACAGGGCTTAGACCGCCATGGCAAGCACCGCTGAACAGGGCAAGCACCGCCAACTCAAGCACCGCTAGCCCATGTGCGGCAGGGCAGTGATGGAACTGGGACCGTCACGGGGACAGTGATGCACTCTGGGCACCAGTCCCCCTCCAGAACCAGTGGAGAACAGCATCCACTCTGTCTGTCCTTAACAGGATGAAGCACTCTGGGCACCAGTCCCACTCCAGAACCAGTGGAGACACGCATCCACTCCGTCTGTCCTTAACAGGATGAAGCACTCTGGGCACCAGTCCCCCTCCAGAACCAGTGGAGACATGCATCCACTTCATCTGTCCTTAACAGGATGAAGCACTCCGGGCACCAGTCCCCCTCCAGAACCAGTGGAGCCTGTTATCGACTTGTGAGACTGTGGCTTTGCACTCCCCAGGATAAAGTAGTGGGCAAACCACCCACTGAACAGACTTGAGAGACTGTGGCTTTGCACTCCCCAGGATAAAGCAGTGGGCAAACCACCCACTGAAAAGACTTGTGAGACTGTGGCTTTGCACTCCCCAGGATAAAGCAGTGGGCAAACCACCCACTGAAAAGACTTGTGAGACTGTGGCTTTGCACTCCCCAGGATGGTACAGTGGGCAAACCACCCACTGAAAAGACTTGTGAGACTGTGGCTTTGCACTCCCCAGGATGGTACAGTGGGCAAACCACCCACTGAAATGACTTGTGAGACTGTGGCTTTGCACTCCCCAGGATACATCAATGGGCATGGAGCCCCCTCGTGGATCTGGCGTGGTGCTGTCATCCGGCTGAGGTGCCCCCCCTACCCTTCCCCCTGAGGTGCCTGTTGTATTTCTGTCTGATGCCCCAGCAGTGTTCTCTCCGTTTTGCTCAGGTATCTAGTGTGGGCCTCGCCCATGCATTTTGGGGCCAGTGGTCCACGGACATTGAATGGTGCATACCTGCACTACTAATTGTGATGTATATTTTGTTGAATGTGTATATATATCTGTATATATTAGCTTACTGTATTTTTATACATTACAATGGTTGCACTCATTTCCTTTTGTCTTTGCATTCTTCCGGGGGGGTTGGGGGTTGTTACTGTGTTGTTTGGATATGCAGTGGTGTATGTGTTGCAGTGGGTGAGGGTCGGGTGGGGTTGGGGGTGTTGCGTGTGTGTGTCCGTGACTTTTGCCTCCCCCCTCCTCTATATCGAAGGTGCAGTACTCACCGTTGTCTTCGGCGCCGGCGTTGATGATGTCCGTACAGGAGCAGGAACACTATTGCAGGGAGTATTTGGAGTTCCGGCTCCATGGTGCCCTCCTTCCTCGTGGAGTGTTTGAGGTGAGCGTTTTCCCTTTGAAATGGCTGTTTCTGCCGTGCTTTTATCCATGGTGAATCCGCCCCAGAAAAGGTGGCGGATTGGTAGGTTGTGATACTGTGGGCGGTACTTTGTCTCCCGCCTGTCTGTTGGCGGTGACCGCCGCGCTGCTTGTCTGTACCGCCGTGGCGGTCGGAGTGTTAAAGTGGCTGTCTTTGTTGGCAGTTTCTGCCACGGTCATAATTCCCTTTTTTTTTTCGCCGACCTGTTTGCGGTCTTACCGCCACTTTAACACCGACGGCCAGGGTTGTAATGACCACCATAGCGTCTGGAACTGCTGATCGTATTGGAAAAATTCATTCCTATAACATACAGATATAAGAGAAAACCTGCACAACTGCACAAGAAATGGCAAAAAAGAGTTATTATTTATTTCATACTATGCTACAATAACAGAAAAAAACACTATTAAGCAACATTAACTCACGCAATGCTAAAATGCTGTTTCACTACTTATAAGGAATCACATGAAAGTGAAAACTATAGAATGAACATGGCGGAGAAGTGTCTACACTCCTAATTCAATTACAGGGGATGGTAAGATGATAACAAAGCTAGAAACCAAACAGATCTTAAACAATATCTCAGAAAATCTGACAAGAACTGCTGCACAAGTCAGTTCAAAGGACGAACACATAGCCTCAAACCTGTATGTCCCAGTAGTAAAACACAGTATCTCATCAGAGACCCCTAGTCAGTCATATTCTCCCACGAGAGATCTTCATTCAAACTCTTACTGAAGCTGGCTAAGGAATATAGCCAAAATACTTCTCTTCTTTTTCTTATTGCACTGATGTCTTGTCCACCATATATTTTCTCCAAGATAGTCCACCTTATTTCTTTATATGTATGCCCTGTGGAGATCCAATGGGATACTAATAGGGCATTAAATTACTCATTTTTATGGCAGATTTGTGTTCTTTATATCTGATTTTAAATTCCTGTGATGTTTTGCCTATGTATCACAAATCGCAAAGGCAGATGATAAGGTAGATCACATTCTTTGTTCTGCAATTGGTCATGGTGGATAACTGAATAGTCTTATTGGCTAACTTGTCTTCAGTAGACCCTACTGCTCCAGAATACGCCTGGAAATTACCACATTTGTGGTTGCCTTTAATAGGTTGTTGCCCTGTCAAAGACATGTGGGTCAATTTGTTTATTCTCATAGTCGATGATTTCACCAGGATGTTTCTCTGATTATGGTTTCTTTTAAATGCAAACACAGGTTTGTGTAAGAAATCCAATTTTGAATTTGTATTGAGAATGCACCACTACTAGCTGATAATATACTTAATCTTGTCAATTAGGTTGGAGTGGTGAACCGCACACACCACCTTATCATTTGTTGTTTTTTTCCCTGCTGAAATATAGTAGCGTGGTCATAATATTTAGCTCTTTTCATAGAGTATTTGACTAATCTGCGTGGTTAATCATGGTATATTAGTTTGTTAGCCACAATCTCTGCTTTGTATAAAAAGTATTTCATGTTTGTGCAGTTCTGCCACAAGCGAACAAACTAGCTAAATGGTATCCCTTGTTTCTGGAACCCAAAATGATAGCTTTCAAAATGCAAGAGCATATTTCTCTCTGTAGGCTTAGTATATAATGAAACGTCATAGTACCCTTCCGTTTTCTTGCTGGAGATATGAGAGCCTTTGATTCTAAAAAAAGAGGTTCTTGCACAAAAGGGAGCTCAGCCTCCTACTCTGCTCAATCTTCAGGAAGATCTACTATTGCTGGCTGCAGTTGTTCTCCACTTTGCTCTGTTTCCTGATACGATTGGGTACTACTTTGCGAAAGGGAGAAATCCAATTAAACGTCACTGCTCATCGGTGTCGCCATGATTTCAGTAACTGCTTCACTGGCAGATATGGTCTTGGGTTTAGGTTAGAGTGGTGCTGTTGATGCAGGAGTGCTACTCCCTGGTTCCCCCCAGAGGCCAGTGTGGGAGGCACACGTCTCCCGAAAAAGGTTGCAGTTGGCACACGACTGGCCGAAAGCTGTTTCTTCTTCTCACTGGCCACTTTCCTGGGAACAACTTTGATTGGGGTCATATTAAGGTCTAGGTTGGCAATTTCATTAAGATTCACAAGAGAAAGAGTTTGTAGGACGAAAGTAATTGTAAGGCCTTCTCTCTGGCAGTACTACGGGTGATACTGCGTCTCTTCTCTTGTGCACCTAAAAACAACCAAGCAAGAAAAACATGTAGTTAATAAAATGTGACATTGCTGCAGGTTGAAATAGTAGTACAGACAAAGGCAATGTTAGTGTGGTTGGTTTTTTATGTAATAAATACCAATTTAATCAAACATTGTAAAGCCAAACCACACCACCACACCATAAACAAAAAAAAACTTTCAAATCAGACAGCACAACATGCAGATCTAGCCTTTTGCTTTATCCCCATATGTTCTAAAGGGTAGTCAGAGAGAGATGCTTGGGTAAATGGAATAATCTTTTAAAAAACCTATGGCAGCACGTGGGTCCGGGGGTAATGGAATAATAATTAACAAAAGGAATTATGCTGTTGATCTGTCTGCAGTGCTCCGCTGCCAGGGTGTTCTGGAGGAAATAAAATTACACCTAAAGAAACCAAATGCTGTACTGCAGCTGTGCGTCTTTGGTAGATGGATGGATTCAAAATCAAAATAAAACATTAAAAAAACTAAAAAAGAAAGCAAAAAAGAAAACATAAAAAGAAGTAAAAAACATTAAAAATAAAAATTAAAAATCACATCAAAATTAAAAACAAATTGAAATAAAAATAAATTAGAAAATAAAATTAAAACATTAAAATAGAAAAATTAACAATTAAAAAAGAAACGTAAAAAACAAAATATCAATAATTAACAATGTTTGTATGCAAGCCTGCGGCAAGGACACACTGGCTGTATGCACAAAATGATTGGCAGCCAGCCACATGGTCAAACATCAACAACAAGGAGCAAGGAGGCATGGCAAACAAAGACACATGCAAGCCTATGGTAAAGGGAAACTGGCTGGATGGACAAAATGGCTGCCAGCCCAATGGTCAAACAACAACAAGAAGGAGCAAGCAGGCATTGAGAACAAAGAACACATGCAAGTCTACGGCAAAGGGACACTGGCTGCAGGCACACAATGGCTGCCTGCCACATAGTCAAACAACACCTGCGAACAAGGTCGCAGGGATAACAAAGAACACATGCAAGCCTATGGACAGAAAATGGCCCAGGCCACACTGCATGGAGGACAAAGAGAAATGGTGGATAACAAACACACACACACACTGGCGATAAGAAGACATGGTGGTGGTACCTCTGAAGACAAGTGACCAGCATTAATTCAGCAATGCAAAACATTAAAATTACTTGAGAAAAGTTCACAACAACATGCATTCTCCTATACCATCAAATAATATGCCAGAACATATCCAATTTTTGCTAAAAAAACATGACATGCAAACATTAGCCAACATGTGTAATTAATCCAATACCACCCCTGCCCTAAGTAAAGTTTTGAAAACATATACCAACGGAATATTTATGGCATACACTGATGAGTACTAATTCTGGCTCCTACTAGCAAAATTACCCTTTGGAAATATAGGCCACATTCTAAAATAATATTGCAAATGTTACAAAAATGTAGGAAAGGTACTGAACTGTGCAACAATTTTCCTTTACAAAAGGTGAAAAATAATTTAAATGCAAAATAAATAATAACTAGGTCAATACTGAGTCTCCAGGCCACCCACCACTATAAAATTTAAACATCTAATTAAAGTATAAAGAAATACAGGTTCATGCCCAAGCAAACAAACACCCTTATACAATAGTTTTGTAACTTACTTGTGTGATTCAACAAAAACAAAGCCCTTAAATCCAAAAGTATATCCAGAAGACAAAGAGAGTGATCCTTCCACCTTGAAATCAAAGTCAAAAGTGACCAGGAGATGGACAAAGCACTGTGAGGAGCCTGCTGGACAGGAAAAGGAATTTGGAGTCCCTGATGCATTTCCTTCCTGTTTTAAAAAAAAGTCTTCTCAATCAAAAAACATACTGGTCCATTGGAGAAGAAAATCTAGTCAAGAAATAGTTTTTGACTAGATTTATGGTCAAAAACATCTTTTTGACTAGATTTATTGGCATCTGGAGTAGAAACTCTACTCCAGAAATGAGTTTGCACTCTTGAGAAGCAGTTTTGGCCACCGGTGCCACTGAAAGCAGTGAGAACAAACACAAAGTCTCATGTGCGCTTGCTAACGGCCAGGGAGTATTGTGGTGCTTGAGAGAGAGCTTCAAAACCCAATATTTTGAGCAAAAACAAACTGCGCTTCAAAACGGAGTGCGGAATTTTTGAACAGTGCTCAATGTTCAATTCAAATAATGAGCAGTTGTGGCAAGGGATAGTAAATAGCACCTCACATGATAAGGATTTATGATAAGGAGCCTAATGGGGCACCTCAAGTGCAGGCAAACTAAATAGCCATTTGGTAAATATAATGTAAAAAATTTAATTACAAAAAATACACATTCAAAACCTTTGTGAGTGAAGATAAAGGAACTATGTTAAGCAGAGATGAACATTGTGTACAGACGTTTTCAATCTCTCAAAGTAGGTGAGTTTGAGTTTGCTTGTGAGTAACTGGAGGAGACTCAATGGGTAAAATGGACTGACCCATTGTCGCTTGCTATGATGATAAAAAGCAAAATGTGAATGACAAGTCAACAGATCAATTGATGAAGCATGCTAACAAATGCCCTACTTTATGGATAAAATGGTTTGAACATAATAGTTTGGAAATTAACTAAAGCTATCTTAAAAGCCAGATCTAAAAAACAAGGAAAGCAAACGGTTTAGCAGACACAGAGAATTACAGCTCTATCAGGAATTATTGGCAGAGCAAATAACCTGTGCAAATACTCATGATGCATATACAATTTGGCCTAGTTCCGAGTATTAGTCCTACCAGAATTACACACAGTTTTAAATAAACACACAATCGCATGCACAGGTAGTAATTGTGTTCATTTTACACTCAGCAGCCCATCCAAGAGCCACACATCTAGGGTTAGTATAACACAATTTAATGCATTTCCTGCATCACTGCACTAGAATGGAATGTCAAGCATATTTAGCTAATCTTCATTGCTTGAGGCACTTAACTCTAGTTGTGTGAAAATATTCAGGGGTGCGCTTTGATCTCAGAGCTGCCTTAATAAAACAAATGCTGGTGCACCTCATCCTCTAAAGTGACCCGCACTGTGAGTCAAGACCAGAGAAGAAGTGACTGCGCTGCCGTGGTAACAAGTTCTGGGCCCATGAAACTCTCTTATTAAGAAGAACAGTGACACCGCTGAAGCCCGTCCTGTCCTCCCAGACTGCATGAGGAACTTAGCCAAGACACCCTATAAACAAGGTAATCTATGTACGCTTATGCAGTTTGAGTTTTGGTTTAAGTATGGCATTAGCCAAGAACCTTTGATTTTACTTAAATAATAGTATAATACACTTACTTAAAGAGGCTTTCAGATACCTCGCGTCACCGATTGGTCTGTTTTTGTTTTAGTGCCCTTCCCATTTTGCTTCAACCCACTACAGAGTACAGCATGGAACAATGGGTCAGCCTTCTTAACCTCTTAGCTGCTGGGCCTTTCCCCCCCCCCCCCCCCCCCAGTGCTGAGCCCTTTTTTGGCTATTTGGGGTAGTTTGCGCTTAAGCTTTATAACTTTTTGTCCACATAAGCTATCCATGCCAAATCTGCGTCCTTTTTTTCAAACATCCTAGGGATTCTAATGGTACCCAGAGTTTGTGGTTTCCCCTGGAGGAGACCAAGAAATTAGCCAAAATACAGTGAAAATTTCGTTTTTTTTTTAAAAATGTGAAAAAAGGGCTGCCAAGAAGGCTTGTGGTTTTTTCCCTGAAAATGGCATCAACAAAGGGTTTCTAGTGCTACAATCACCATCTTCCCACCTTTCAGGAACGGGCAGACTTGAATCAGAAAACCAAATTTTTCAACACAATTTGGGCAATTTTACTGGGACATATCCCATTTTTACTATTTTTGGTGCTTTCAGCCTCCTTCCAGTTAGTGACAGGAATGGGTGTGAAACCAATGCTGGATCCCGGAAAGCTAAACATTCTGAAAAGTAGACAAAATTCTGAATTCAGCAAGGGGTCATTTGTGTAGATCCTACAAGGTTTTCCTACAGAAAATAACAGCTGAAATAAAAAAATATTGAAAGTGAGCTGAAAAGAAAAAAACTGCAATTTTTCTCCACGTTTTACTCTGTAACTTTTTCCTGCAATGTCAGATTTTTTAAAGCAATATACTGTTACGTGTGCTGGACTCTTCCTGTTGCAAGAATATATAGGGCTTGTAGGTTCATCAAGATCCCTAGGTACCCAGAGCCAATAAATGAGCTGCACCTTGCAATGGGTTTTCATTCTATACCGGGTATACAGCAATTCATTTGCTGAAATATAAAGAGTGAAAAATAGGTATCAAGCAAACCTTTGTATTTCCAAAATGGGCATAAGATAAGGTGATGAGAAGCAGTGGTTATTTGCACATCTCTGAATTTCGGGGTGCCCATACTAGCATGTGAATTACAGGCCATTTCTCAAATAGACGTCTTTTTTACACACTGTCTTACATTTGGAAGGAAAAAATGTAGAGAAAGACAAGGGGCAATAACACTTGTTTTGCTATTCTCTGTTCCCCCAAGTCTCCCGATAAAAATGGTACCTCACTTGCGTGGGTAGGCCTAATGCTCGCGACAGGAAACGCAACATGGACACATCACATTTTTACATTGAAATCTGACATGTTTTTTGCAAAGTGCCTAGCTGTAGATTTTGGCCTCTAGCTCAGCCGGCACCTAGGGAAACCCAGCAAACCTTGGCATTTCTGAAAACTAGACACCTAGGGGAATCCAAGATGAGGTGACTTGTGGTGCTCTGACCAGGTTCTGTTACCCAGAATCATTTGCAAACCTCAATATTTGGCTAAAAAAACACATTTTCCTCATATTTCGGTGACAGAAAGTTCTGGAATCTGTGAGGAGCCACAAATTTCCTTCCACCCAGTGTTCCCCCAAGTCTCCCGATAAAATTGATACCTCACTTGTGTGGGTAGGCCTAGCGCCCGCGACAGGAAATGCCCCAAAACACAACGTGGACACATCCCATTTTTTGACAGAAAACAGAGGTGTTTTTTGCAGAGTGCCTACCTGTAGATTTTGGCCTCTAGCTCAGCCGGCACCTAGGGAAACCTACCAAACCTGTGCATTTTTTAAAACTAGAGACCTAGGGGAATCCAAGATGGGGTGACTTGTGGGGCTCTGACGATGTTCTGTTACCCAGAATCCTTTGCAAACCTCAAAATTTGGCCAAACAAACACTTTTCCTCACATTTCGGCGACAGAAAGTTCTGGAATCTGACAGGAGTCACATATTTACTTCCACCCAGCGTTCCCCCAAGTCTCCTGATAAAAATGGTACCTCACTCGCATGGGTAGGCCTAGCGCCCACGAATGGAAATGGCCCAAAACACAACGTGGACACATCACATTGTTTCACAGAAAACAGAGGTGTTTTTTACAAAGTGCCTACCTGTGGATTTTGGCCTCTAGCTCAGCCGGCACCTGGGGAAACCTAGCAAACCAGTGCATTTTTTAAAACTAGAGACCTAGTGGAATCCAAGATGGGGTGACTTGTGGGGCTCTGACCAGGTTCTGTTACCCAGAATCCTTTGCAAACCTCAAAATTTGGCTAAAAAAACACATTTTCCTCACATTTCTGTGACAGAAAGTTCTGGAATCTGAGAGGAGGCACAAATTTCCTTCCACCCAGCGTTCCCCCAAGTCTCCTGATAAAAATGGTACCTCACTTGTGTGGGTAGGCCTAGCGCCCACGAAAGGAATAGATCACACAACGGTCAATGTTGGTCCTACATGAGGCAGCTGTTGACCCTGGGGTGATCCATTCCTGACGCAGGCACTAGGTGTAGGCACTCAAGTGGGGTAGTGTTTTTATCAGGACAGGTGAGGAATCACTGGGTGGTAGGAATTTTGTGGATCCCAGCATATTCCTGTAGTTTGTGTGACAGAAATGCGAGAAAAATAGAGTTTTTATTCATCATTTCAGCTTTTCAGGGTATTCTGGGTAAGAAAACTTTGGGGAATCCACACAAGTCACACCTCTGTGGACTCCCCCGAATGTCTAGTTTCCAGAAATGTTTGGGTTTAGCATGCTTCTCTACATGGCCGCCAAACCCAGGACCAAAAACACAGGTACCTGCCTTACAAAACCAGTTTGTTTTGCGATAGATAATTTTGATGTCTCCACAATACTATTTGGGCGGTGGAATTTGGGGCTGAACTAAATTGGGGAGCTCCCAAGAGAGCACTCTCTCTCTCTGCTTGCCGCCGCATTCACCTGCTCTCTGGGTTGGGCTAACCCACTATTACCCCGTTGCACAGACTGCTTGTGAAGGGACAGCAGGACTGTCCTCATCACCTCCCTCATAATTTACTGGAAGAGTAGTTATCGAATGGGACTCCTCTGACTGAAAAATCACTCCCAGAGTCTGCGCCATTGTCCTATCCCTCAGATGCTGTCTCGGTATCTGATGTCTCAGTCTCTGATCCTATGTCAGAGCTGTCCTCTATAACCTGAGTGACGGCAGCAGTCATCCATCAAGATGCCATCTCTGCTATTGGCTAAACTGTTGCTCTAAAACACTAGCCTACGTAGACAGTCACAAAATCGATGGTGTGTGTGAGATACGTGGAACAGTAGAGGCCACCTTACCTGCGCTTCTTCCCTCAATCAGCACGTTCTTTCAAGACACTCAAAAAACACCTTGTCACATGCCATTCGTCACAGTCTTTAGCACCTCCTGCGCCCAGTCCAACAATCATTATTGTTGCTCCCACTCCCTCCTCCTCGGATTTCCTCATTACCACCCAGCAAAAGTGCCCTTCATCTCTCCATAGCCTCCCTCCACCCCACACATACATTTCATTTGTATTATAGCGCAGGTAATGGCTGACTTTACTAATGTACTCAGCTATTTACATAAAATACAGATTTGCTCTTTGCAGTAGGCATATAAACCTTCTGCGCTTCTTTATGGCACTAACACTGCGCCACTAGGTAAGTCTGACCCTTTTGTAGCAGAAACATAATCACAGTACTTACTTGACTTTTTTATTGCTGCCTAAGAGCTACAGTTGAAAAGCATCAGTTGAAGTATGTGCATTGCTTTGAAGACGCAAGCTGCAACTGCAAGACAACTGGTGGCAAATATATATATATATATATATATATATATATATATATATATCACTTTTATATGTGGGTCTGGTTTTCCTGGGGGCCAATCGCAGCCCCCAGGGAAACCACACACATATTGACAAAAGTGATGTATATATATATATATATATATATATATATATATATAGAGCTATCTCTATATATATATATATCTATCTACATAGATATATCTATAGATAGATCTATATATATATACATATATCTATAGATCTATCTATAGATATATCCATGTAGATAGATATATCTACATAGATATATCTATATATATATATATATATATATCTATATATATATATATATATATATAGATCTATATTTTTTTAGTTGTTGTATGGTTTCCTTGGGGGCCAAAATGGCCCCCAGGGAAACCCTACAACATCTAAAAAAAATATTGCCCCCACAGGGGGTCGCCCTTACCACGGGCGACCCCCTGTCCTTTTTTAAAAAAAAAAAAATTTAGCACCTGGGGGGGGCGCGATCGCGAGCGATCGCGCCCCCCCAGTGGGCACCTACCTTTTTTTAAAAAAAATATGCCCCCGGGGGGGGGGCGGCCTGTTTTCCGAGGGGGCCGACCCCCTTCAAGTGAAATACCTGGTGTCTAGTGGTGTTTCCTGGCCCCCGATCGCAGCTGTGCTGCGATCAGGGGCCAGGAAACACTTTCAGGAAGGCCTCATAGGAAAGGGGAGAGTCTCCCCTTTCTTACGAGGCCTTCCCGAACGTGGGGAAAGCCGTTTGTGGCCGTTTTCCCCATCGGAGCAGGAAGCGGCCACAAGGCCGCTTCCTGCTCTGATGGGGAAATCCACAAAGTGAGTCACAAAGGGGCGGGTGGGGGGCGGGGGGAGACACGGAAGAGCTTCTGTGTCTCCCGGGGAACAAAAAAAAAATCCTCAGGTGCGACGCACCCGAGGATTTATCAACCCCCTCCCTGGTGTCGGCCACTGGTCGTGACCCGCACCAGGGAGGTAGTGCGGGCGTCGGCCAGTGGCCGACGCCCGCATTCAAGGGGTTAAGCTCCTGGTTAACATACATTTGAATTACTGCATTTTTCTCTTTCACAAGGTGCCCATCCACACACAAGGAGTTCTCTTTAGTACCACTATTGCTAGAGCTGACAGTAGAATGCATTCAACGTGAGCACAAGTTCCTGTCAGTTTCTGTCCCCTTTCAATGATGTTGTAAATTTCTTTTAAAGTGGACTGCTGCTATTTCACAGCATACCATATTGTGCTTGCAGCACACGTGCAGCAGTTTTAGTTAAACATAGGTGGGGTGTAATTAAAATATTATTATCCAATATTTTATACTGCAAATCATTTCCTCCTTCTTTCCATCTTCTTTCTTCCTTTCCTACTTTTACTTTCTTTTTTTTGTTCTTTCTTTTTTCCGTTTTCTTTTTTCTTTTATATTTCCCATCTTTCTTTGTTGCCTTTTTTTGGCTTTCTTTCTTCCCTTCTTTTTTAACTTTTTTCATTCCTTGCCTTCTTCCCATTCTTCTTCCTTCTTTCTTTCTTTCTTTACTTTTTTCCTATTTTTCTTTCCTTTGTGCCTTCTTCCTTCTTCTGTTCTTCTTGCTTATATTCTAGCTTTCGTTTTCCATTATTTTTTCTCTTTTGCCTCCTTTTTTAATCATTCTTTCTTTTTGCCAACTTTCCTTTTTCTTTCCTTCTTTCTCTCGTTTATTTTTTTCTTCATTTTGTCTTCGTTGTTTAATTCCTTGATTACCTTTTCTCTTTCTTTTTTATCTTCTTTCCTATTTTCTTTCAAAATTCTTCATTTTGGCCTTCTTTCCTTTTGTCTTTCCTTTTTTCTTTGTTTGCCTTCTTTCTTTCTTTCATTATTTCTTTATTTATTTATTTTTCCCTCTTTCTTTCTTACATTGATTGTATTTTCTTCCCTTCTTTTTTTTTACTTCTTTTTTCCTTCTTTGTTTTTTACAGTCTTTCTTTCTTTTTTGCCCACTTTTCTTCTTGCCTTTGTTCTTTATGTTTGACTCCTTAACTTTTGTCTTTCCTTTTTTCTTTGCCTTCTATCTTTCATTCTTTCCTTCTTTCTTCCTTTCTTTTTTCCTTCTTTCATAATTTTTTCTTTATTTTTGCCTTCTTTGTTTCTTTTTTCCTTCTTCCTTGCCTTCTTTCCTCTCTTCTATCCTTCTTTCTCCTTTTTTCCTTCTTTCCTTCTTTCCTTCTTGCCGTCTTTCCTTTCTTTCTTTCCTATTTTGTCTGCCCTCCTTCCTTTTATTCTTCCTTCCTTGACGTCTTTTTGAAAGTTGAGGCTAGCATCCAATGCCAGACAAATGGCTTTTGCAAGTTGGTGTTTGTCAAGACCTTTTGATTTTAGTAAAACTATTGGGCATATTTACAAGCCACTTTTTGTGGCTTAGCTCCACCTTATAAATATGGCCCAGATGCAGTTTTCTGCAGCAGAGGGGCGTGCAATGGGTGTTGCTGTGGGCGCTCTACCGCAACACCCATTGCTTGTGACACTGCCCCAGATTCACGAGAAATCGTAAATGTGAGGCAGTGCCAAAAACTAATGCCACCATAGGGGTTAGCTTGGCACAGCAAGGCAAAATACTCTTATTTCACCTTGTTTTTGCTTTTTCTGTAGCACACATAGAAAGAGCAAAAGGCCATGAATGATTGTTTATGTGCTGGAAGGTGTCCCTTCCTGCACATAAACAATCATTAAATAATGATAAATTGTTACTACTATGAACTGCCAAATCACCATTGTAGATTGTTTATGTGCTGGAAGGGACACCTTTCTGTGCATAAACAATAATTCCCTTCAACGCAGACACCCTTGCACTAAGGTGCAGGAGGGTCTGGGTTCGCTCTAGGCAGCTAAATTAAGCACCAGCACTAGGGAAAACACAGGGGTGTGCTATATTTTTTTTAAATATCGCACATTCCTGCGTTTCAGAGCTGACGCAGTGCGGCACTGCCAATTTTGGCACTGCGCCAGGTCCTTGTAAATGTGGCTCTATGTATAACATCATTACTTATAGGAGTTTTCAGCCAAACATCATCCATTAGTCTGTTATTATGTCATTCATATTTTTCTTCTACTCACTTCATCATGCATCCAGGGACTAAGGGGGTCATTCCGACCCTGGCGGTCATGGACCACGGAAGCACCGCCAACAGGCTGGCGGTGCTTCCAGGGCCATTCTGACCGCGGCGGTAAAGCCGCGGTCAGAAAAGGGGATCCGGCGGTTTCCCGACGGTTTTCCCCTGGCCCAGGGAATCCTCCATGGCGGCGCTGCTTGCAGCGCCACCATGGGGATTCCGACCCCCTTCCCGCCACCCTGTTTCTGGCGGGATGGCAAGAACGGGTGTCGTGGGGCCCCTGGGGGCCCCTGCACTGCCAATGCCACTGGCATGGGCAGCGCAGGGGCCCCCTAACAGGGCCCCATGAAGATTTTCACTGTCTGCTTTGCAGACAGTGAAAATCGCGACGGGAGCTACTGCACCCGTCGCACCCCTGCAACACCGCCGGCTCCATTCGGAGCCGGCTTCTATGTTGCAGGGGCTTTCCCGCTGGGCCGGCGGGCGCCCTTTTGGCGGTCGCCCGCCGACCCAGCGGGAAAGCTAGAATGGCATCCGCGGTCTTCTGACCGCGGATCGGCCATTTGGCGGTGACCGCATGGCGGGCGGCGACCGCCGCCCGCCGCGGTCAGAATGACCGCCTAAGTCTACTTCAGTTATTTACTGACTTCACTGTGAGTTACAGAATGCTCCCCCTTCACAAGGATCACATCCACATACAACATAATTCCCTTCAGTCTCGGGTGTACCATGGTAATGTGTTCTTTTTTAAGACCAGAAAAACACTTTGGTCTTTAGCCATTGTGTTTTTTTGTTGTGTGTTTTTTTTTAAAGATTTAATGATGGTCGGCAGCTTACCCAACAATATAGTCTTGCAGAAACCATGAAAAAACATAACAAGAATTGTCAAAAAGGTGACAGCCAACGCCAGACCTGTTGGCTTTGCCAGCTCTTGTTATAACATTGATGATATGCTTCAGTGGTTTTTTTTGCATGCATGTGACTTTTTATACCAGTGAGTAATATGAATTGAGTCGCCTCTAGGTGTCTGGACGAGTTTAGGTTGTGGGTGGTTGCACATGACTTAGCACGATTGCAAGCTTCGGTGTTGAGGTTGAAAGCTGTGTGAGTACACAGTAGCTGCCAGTGAGTCTTACAAGTATTCAGACTAAATGATCATCCAATCTTTGTCCTCTGTCCCCCATCCACAATTTGATTGTCACATATATGCCAACTGTAATTACCATTTTATTTGAAAGTGTATAAAGGAAGCACTTAGTTTTCGAAATCTTGACACTGCCAAAGGTAAGTTGCATGAATGGTGTGTTTCAAATTGAGAGACAGTCGGTGGGTGTATACTAAAAAGGGCAACATAAGAAAGTGCATACAGAAGAACCAAGTGAAAAGGGGTTAAAGAGGGACGAGGTGATGAGTGAGATATTCGGATGGAGGATTTCAGAACGATGTGGGAATTAAAAGGGCACATGTGGTTAAAAAGAGAGAGACGCTGGAGAACATAGTGGTATGAAGGAAGCACAAGAGAGACTTAGATTCCCTCAACTAAATACGTCTTCCACGGACCTTAGTAATGTTTAATTAAAAGGCCAATATTTTCAGAACTGAAACATTTTCACTTCCAATTAACCACAACAAAATCCTTTTATTACTCATTTGGTTGGTATTTCTTAAAGGCATTGGTAACACCAATAGGTGCAGCTTGTATTTGGTGAATGTTCATTGCCGTGTGATACGTCTGAATGCAGTGACAGCACACACACTGAGGCATCCAAACACTGGTCATTGATTATTTACTTGTGAGTACTCAAAATGGCACAGATCTGGAGGCAGAATGTATTCATATAGACAATGAAACCATAGAAACGTCACTCATAAGCTGTCTCAAAACTTAGCAGCTATGACTCAGCATTATTATTTTTATGCGGGTTTGCGCGTACAATTCCCGCCAGGGGGGCATATAATGAAAGTGTGCATTATCGCAGGACACATCTGTGCACCTGTCATTACGCACTAGCACTTTTCAAAGGCATATAGTTAATAAGTGTGCTTTACAAAGCGCATCTGCCCCTCAGAGAACGCAAATCTTCATCGTACGGCCTCAAATGCAGCCTGGCAGTATTTTTCTTTACAGACTACGAGAGGCCCTTACAGATTACGATAGTACTCACTTTAAGCTAAATCTCCTGATGGGCGCTCGTGAAAAAATGCTTGCAAATATCTACGATTTTCACTAGTCTATGCTCATTCAATACTACTTGCAAAAACACACGCAGGTCTAAATTACATTAAAAAAGTCAAGTGAAAAAAACACATTTAGAGGTCTTTCAATACGAAAAACACGAATTATGAAAATACTTATATCACTTGTTTCTGGGGCAGTTTATTGTTGTTGCATGCCACGTTCGCCTTTGCTGCCTTTTTAGTTTCCTAGTTGTGTGAGAAAAGTACCGGTAGTATTTGAGATGGGGGGAATTCAACGTCAACGGTGCGCGTACAAATGAAAGCTATGCAAACTAATCTTGCACTGCTCTCTAGTGTTTTATACAGAATATCCTACCCACTGAAACTGCTCAGCTTAGAAACACACAGATGCTACATAGAAAATTAGGGCCTCATTTAGGGGCCCCTAGAAACACACTGCACCACCAGATCAATTTTTTATTTTATTTTCGTGCCTTGTAAATATCGACCCCTTTCACGCATACCACTGCATGAAAGGGACATTCCATAGGTGTTGCTGTGGGTTTTTCCTCGCAACACCTATTGGGTCCTACAGAATCTGATGCATTCCCAGATTTACAAGTCTGGGAATGCGTCAGATTCCTACGCCACCTCAGGGGTGGCGTCAAAGTGGAGCAGCGGGAAGTAATAACATAATTTTTTCCCATGTTTTCTCTTTCTATGTGTACTGCATTCTACAGTACACATAGAAATAGGAAAATGCCATTACTGATTGCTTAGGGGAAGGGAAGATGCCCCTTTCTGCACACAAACAATCATCCCTGCAATGCAGGCACCCTTGCACCATGGTGCAAGGGTGCTGCATTGGTGCTAGGCAGCAATTTGGGTGCCAGTGCTAGGGCCAAGGACAGGAATGTGCCATATCTAATAGATACAGTGCATTCCTGCCCTTTTGTTTTGACACAAGGCGGCACAGCAAAAAGGCTTGCGGTGCTGCCTTGTGCTAAAATTTAGTAAATGAGGTCCTTAGTTTTGTCACATTTAATATCAACATTAAACTTCTCAGAACTTAGCCAGTAATGAACTAGTATCCTCTGTCCAAGTCGGCAGAATGAGGAGATCTCCAATAACACTTTACAAATGCTGGGGCATACTTACAAGAAAGTGGTGCATCGGTCCTGATTCCCCACTTTTCTTGCACCCCCCTGGACCGTCCCAATGACACCATGGTTGCGCAATATTTACAATACAGCTCACCATGGCGGTCGTTACCATAATAGCGGCAACATTTTTGGTGCTGTTGTGGCACTTTGCTGCAATAGTGCCCAAAAATATGGCACTAGTGTAGCAAAACACAAGGAGGCCTATAGGCCAATACTGGAGCATCCTTTTAACGCCTGCCTAGGGCAAGCATTAAAGACGTCCGAAAAAATACTGCAGTGAAATCTTGTAAATTTCACTGCGCCATTTTTTTGGGCCTCAGGCCACTTTGTAACTAAGGGAATGGCCTACTTAGTGCTGCCTTAGCATAACAAAATTGACTCCAAGGCTATGCTGATAGACACTAGGGGCTTGTAAATCTTCACCGCTGTTTCTAGTGTTCAGAATTTTGGAGTTGAGGTTTCCATTGAAAAACACCTATGGGTAAAATACTATCTAGTTGGGCAGTTTTCTATGGAATATATTTTTAATTAACCTTAGCCACAGGTTTCTATACATTAGGCCCCATATTTACCATGGCTTTGAACCGACACTAGAACTACTATTTAGCACAATCAAGCATGAACCAAGATGGTAGTTGTGATTTACTATCGAGCGCAAAAGGCGGGTTGCACTGAAGAAGTACAAATTTGTAAATGCAAAAAAACTGATTTGTGCTGCTTTGCCTAGAGTTAGTTTATAGTGCACAATTAAGCTCTAACACTCATCGGTTTCGACAAAAGTCCTATTTACTAAGCTAGATGATACCTAACTTGATAATGAAAAGATAAGGAACAGTGAACCTTCAATCACTCTACTTCAGATTTAAAATTGGTGTCCTCCTCATTGGTGAGGTGACAGGAAAATGGAAAAAAGTGCTACATCTCAATCTGGACAGGTTTGTGTTTGGTCTGGGCTTTGTGTCCAAAATTAACACACCTAGCAGCAAGTGCGCGCAAAGGAGAAGGTAGTGATTTCTTCCAGAAGCTGACACATTGCTTGTGTGCTGCAGTGCATAGCACACATCCACGTTTGTGTAAATGCTGGAATTTGTATTGAACGAGTATGCTTCCAACAGCCTGTTTTTGTACCAGTAAAGGGGGTGGCACAAGCAGCAGCCCACTTTTGTGGATGGGACACTGCATTTTGTTTCCCCTTTCACGCAACACAGCAAATTTTATAGTTGCACTGCGGTGTCTGAAATCTTAGTAAATATGGGCCCAGGTTTTTCCCTGATATGAATGTTCACTTTAGAATAATAAATAGAAGGTAATACACTCCTAAATCAGGTGGTCGTTTTCTGAGTACTTTACAGTGCATAATAAATATTGCATACATAAATCCACTTCTGAAAGGAGTTCGACATGACCCAGGGTAGTAAAACAAAAGGATACTTACTAAAAAGTAATATTATTTTTAATTATTAACTATTTTGTTTTTTACACTGAGTGGAATTTTTTACTTAATCAATGTTTATAACTTTTCTTATGTGCGGTTCTCAAATATGTGTATTTATAACTTGTATTTTCCATTTCTGGAGACAGAGAAATGGAGGGGGGGCGAAGGAAATCTGGCGACTCATAGCTGATGCCCCACTTTTTCTTAATTATGGGCCTATGTCTCTGTAGGTGGTGGAGGGAAGAGGAGTACGATAGAACACAGGCCGTCTATGTTAACTCATTATTGTGCGTGATTGAATCGACTTTTAAGGGATCCACTCAATAGCACGAGAGAGGGGCCTAAAATATGCACATGCTGTAATTGTCTGCATGTATTTCCCCGGAGCAATGGGTGATTGACGCTCAGGGTTGGAAAAGTTGTGCATTGAACCTAAAGTTTTTTCTTAATGAAATCAAACATGGCCCAAGATTTGGAGTTGGATCACTTAAAAATTCCGTTTGCTACATCTGCAAGTTGGGCAACCAGCTGAAAACCTCCAGAAATACTCTGAGCTCAACAGCAGCTGGCCTGTGGTCTTCCATTGTTCTGCAACCTCGACTGTTTATAATGCTAAGCCATGGCAGTTCACTCTATAGTACTTTAAAGATATTTTGATCCAAGGTTTCATAAATGGACGGTGAACCCCATCCTGAAAGTAATGCTATCGGCCGTCAGAGTGGATACTTATCTGGCCAACCAAAAGGCCAGGTTCTACAAGCCTTAGCTTAATGAGGAGAAACGAAAGTGAAGAAATTCTACATTTCTATCTGGAGCCTGCTGACTGATGTGACCTAAAAAAACTACTCTCTCTACTATTTGATCCCCTTCACGAACATGTTAGCAAAATATTTTAAACATTCTTTAGGTCTTTTAATGAAAGATTCATATGGACGTTTTATGTGCTGTGTTGCCCTGTACATACTCTTTAGTGGTCTTCTGCAATTTTTAAGTTTTTAACTTCTGTTTGGCAAACACAAATATAAAACAGGTTTAGGAAAAGAGCATGGGAGCCACAATTTGATGCTCTGCCAGTGATGTGAGTGTACTGGTTTAAAGGAGAGGGCTCTGTGATTCACATAGGTTTTACAGAGATTCCATAATAGGTCAAAGCAACCACAAATAAAAGGAACTTTCACAGTGCAGCGATGGTGTGTTTCCAAAGAAAGCACCGATACACGCTTAGGGCCATATTTATACTTTTTGACGCAAAGCTGTGCCGTCGCAGTTTTGCGTCAAAAAAATTAGCGCTGGCTAACGCCATTTCGATGCGCCGTGCGGGCGTCAAATTTATACTTTGACGAACGGCGGCGCAACCAACAGGTGGGAGTCATTATTTCGTGACGCACACCGCGGCGTCAAGTCGTAAAGGAAACCAACGTTAACGCGACGCAAATGACTGTGGGTCGATTTACGACAGCGCAACCTGGAAAGCGCCGTCAATTTTGACGCAATAGCGTCAAATTTACCCGCGAACACTGCCCTTTCAGCAGAGGAGAAAAATGGATCCCAGATGCCCCAACATACCCCAGGAAGATGACAGCAGACCAGGAACCAGCCAGGATAATCCATACAGGAACCAGGACATTTTTAGAAAAAAAAGAAAGTGTCGCTTCAGTGCAGAGGAGCAGGAAATCCTGGTTAAAGAGGTGACGGAACACCAGCACCAACTGTTCATCACCTCTAAGTTGCCAATCAGCAGGAGAGAGGCCATATGGAAACAAATTGTGGACAAGATCAACAGTGTGGCTGAAGAACGCAGAACAGTCACAGAGTGTAAGAAACGCTGGCATGACTGCAAACGTAGGACAAAGGAAAAAATGGCCAGGAACAGGAAGGCATCACTGCAGACTGGAGGGGGGAGTCCAGCACAACAGGAGGCCCTGGACCACATGGAGGAGATGGTCGCAGCCGTCATCCCTGAGGAGATCGTCACAGGGATTCAAGGACAGGACAGCGCAGACTACCAGGACACAACGCACATGCAGGGTAAGTCACATGGGGAATTATAATGCAATAATGATAACTGCAACCGGGGTGGGGAATACCAACTACACAATGCATGTAAGTCAGCATATATATGAAGTGGCATGGGTAAAGGGGCACGGCAGGGGGGCATGCCCAGCACAGACAGAAGCTGGGGCACGACAAAACACAGCACCAACACCAGTCCCATGGGGCCATCCTGTCATGACAACAATGGAGCTAAGGGAAAGCAGCGACAGGTGGGAAGGCCACTATGTCAAACTTACATCCAGGCACTCAACAGTCAAAATGTATCCTACATCAACTAGGTCCCTATCAGTAATCCAGTAGCCAAAACAACAACTGCAATGTAACTGCAACAACAGTTGACACTAACACCTCTGATCTCTGTGCAGCTATAGTAGCAAATGGCAGGAACCTCCCCATGGAACATACCTACCTAAATTAGGGGGTGAGGATGACAGCTGCAACTATTTTTAGAAATAAGACAAAGGCACCAGTACACTCAAATGCCAATGCCCATAGTTGACACATACATCAGCCAAAGTAAACAGCAATAGGAGCCACACAGCACTAAGGACACACACATGCTGCATACGTCAGGGTCCCTCACGTGCCTGGCTAACAAGGCAACATCACTAATGTCATACTGCTCAGACAACAACATTGAGGAGGGGACACATGCAACTGGTCACTGAAACATACCTGCACAGTCTGAGAACCAAATAGGACATTGAAACGATAAACAGGGCAATCCAATTAAACACACATTACCCAACATCAGCTGGAAACATCAACAATGTTTAAATCCATATCACATCCTAACATTGCCATGCATAGGATATGTCACATACCAATTACATTTAGGTCAATGTGAATACAAAGATTTTGGGGCAGGTCCTGAGAGGCAAGTGTGCTGGCAGGGCAGTCACAACACCCACAGCCAGTGAAAGTGTAGTGTGGTAAGTTTTACCTATCCTTTGCGCAGTAGCTTCAGGCTTTAGGCCTTTGTGGACTTTGCCCTGAATGTATTTTATTCATTTACTGACAGCTTAGAGCCTCTGTGCACTTTGCACTAAATGCTTTTTATTAGGCATCGTACTGTTATTTTCAAATAGCCAGTTCTACGGTCTTGTTTGGTATTCATTTCACACTGTTTTGCCTACTTCAGCACTGGAGTTCTCCATAACATATTCACTCTGTGTTTCAGTCAAGGATACAGTCTGGTACATTGCCGATAGACGTGGTAGGAGTTTAGACTTGGCATTCCTGCGTAGGGACATTTTGTGATCACGATGACATGTTAGTTATAAAAACACTTCCTTGTCCCAATACACACAAGAGGGAGTTTCCGAACAGAGAACCACAACTAGACGCTGCCTGCCTTGTTGCAGATGCTGAACCAGATCACAGGCCTTTGCTCAGGTATGAGGGCTGATGTCTCCCCAGTGATTCGGAAAGGCAATCTAGAAGCTGAACATGCTGTGCTCTAAATAGAACAAGCAGAGGGAGAGTAGAAACAGTTAGGCACTATGATAGCTTTGTTCTTAAGTTTTACTCTCCTGGTGACTATTTCAATTCTACTATGTTGTATTGTTCTGGTTATTGCGGCTCACTCCTTATTATCTAAAATACAGTTGTTTAATGAAATCATCATATAAAACTCATACTGTCTTTGTCATTTGTATATGAGATCATACTGGAAATGAGAGAGTTGGTTTGGATCTGAGTGACCACCACTTCCCTGAGAAGTTGCAAAAATGTCATGCGCTCGGCTGCCTAATCATTTCTTCCCAGTGGGAGACATGAGGCACTGCTAGTTAGCCAGAGCCATAAAAAAGATTTAGGGTGACAGAGTTCTTTACAAGTGGGTCAGACTCAGGCCCCCACACCGTTATCGATCCTGCTGCCTAGAAATCCAGTAGTCTCATTTAGGATAATGAGAGCCCACGCAACAAAATGTCTCTCCATAAGAATAGATATACACGGAGGGACGAGTAAGACAAAAAGATGGCAATTCCCTAATTGGTACAAAGCAACACCTAGAGGCGATTAGGCAGACAAGTCTGATAACTATATATCATACATGTGACACACAGGTGGGCCATAGGCCTATAACAATGCTCATATGAAGGACAGCAGATACCAATACCAAACCAGAGCACAAAGTAAACTCAGCAAAAGGCTTGAGGGTTATGGCAAAATTGTCACAACACAGACACACTAATAGTACCCTGTTTCATTGCAGAGGAACATGGATCTCCTGCCGATATGCCTGTCCCTGATTTCCCTGATGACATGGATGACAAGCCCATAAACATTTCCCAGGAGACCATCCAAAAGGTCCTTGAAACCCTCCAGACCCCACCTTCAGTCACAAGGAGGAGCAGAGAACTAGCAGCCATCACAGAAGACGCACCCACCTCCCCAATTGTAAGACCTGCCAGCTCCTACACAGCTGAGGACTCTGACGACACTGGCACCAGCTTTGAAAGAACTGTAGTTGGTGTCCAGCGGGAGCTGGCCAAGGAGGTGCGGGTGGGGATGCAAAACATGGCAGCCAGCCTTGAGGGGGTGCGTTTGTGCATTACGTCATTTGCAGATCAGGCAGCTGCAATGCAAGCCCTAACATCTCTCTTGCAGGAACTTGCTAAAACACAGAAGGAAATCAGCACAGCTGTCATCCAGTTGACACAACACCTACAACTGCAATCCAGTCAACGTGTGCACGAATGCAACATTGAACCCCTCAGGGCCGACCTGGCTGCCTACCATCGTGATGTGGCTGCTATTCTCAAAAACCAGCAGGCCCTCCTTGCAGCAGTACTGCCTTTAAGAACTTCACAGGGAGCAGCCCCCGGGATGTCTGCCTCCCCGTCTTCTAACACTGAGGTGTGTGTTGCCCCTTCACAACCAACAACAACAAGGACAAACCAGGCAACACACACATCAGAAGAAGAAGACATGGAACAGATCACATTCTCACGGAAGAGTACCCGGAAGCACTAGTCCCTGCACCATGGCCTAATTTGACCAAGGTCCTACGTTTTGTCAAATGCCAGTCTCACTACAACTACACTCAATGACTGTTCTGCAATCCACTGTATGACTTGTCACCATTGCCAGTGAATGTCTCTCTCCTACTATTTGCCAATTCCTGTCCCTCTGCACTGTCTGTGACATCACCCCAGCATGTCAGGAGCATCATCCACACCCCTTCTGTAGGATCACCATGTAAGAATGCACCAGAACGGACTCAGCAAACATGGACAATGGACATTTTGCACTACAGCGCCTATCAATAAATAGCACTTGCACACCTAATATGTCTCTGTGTGATTTGACACATCAACTGTGCAGTAGATAACTCTAAAGTGCCTGTGTGGCAACCATGTAGCTTGTCAATACAACTGTCCTGACATCATGTAGTCTGATACATCTGTGCAGTGGCCAGGATTGCATCATAGCCTTACCATCCTGAGGAGAATAACTGATGAAGGGACAAACCACACACAATCATGCTGTGTTGGACAGAATAATGCTCCATCTATAGCAATTCTAGTCAACTAATGGTGGCAGAGAAATGTAGGCACCATGCAATACTAAAACATGAAATTATGCAGCAAAATCTAAGCTAACAAAAAAAGAAAACACTGCATCAATCACCCTTTCTTAGTATACTTCCGTGAAGGAAAGTCATGCTGAATTATTACACACATGATCTAGGTCAGCAATGAAGGCAACAAGACAAGAGTGTTAACAACACCTCATCTACAAAGATCTCCCTGAACATCACACTGTAGTCCGACCTATTAAATTACCCACAATAACAAGTCTGGAAGCACACTTTGTGAAGTAGAATACCTACTCATCAACACAAAACCTTGGTGATCGATGCAAACTACCAATGGTGGGTCTCCCAAATGGTGGATACTTACCAAGTTAGCACACGGGTAGCTGGCATGTTAAACCTCAATTTTTTGTGGTGGGTAGCATAGGACACTAATGTCATAGAAAAACATTCACCTACACTGATGTCAAGGCCATGATAAAGTAGCACCTAACGCATCATGCAAAGGGTTAACTATATATTTATTACTATTTATTCACACAAGAGGCAACTAAGGGAAAAGTAATACCTACACTAATCTAACCTGACTACTACTAACCCACAACTGTACCTAACTAACCTAAGCTAAACTTACTCTACACATATAACGAAACGATCTAAACATCAACCCCCCACCCACCATTATGAAACAGGACACATGCAGGACAACACATACTAACCTACACACATACTATACTATCCTAAACAATCATATATTTTTTTGTATTTTTTATTTGTTTTTAATTTTTTTAATTTTTTTTTTTTTTTTTTTTAAACAAGCAGGAATCCCAACATTGACCCCCACCCACCCATACAAAAAAGAAAAATAGAAAGAATTAGGACCCCCCACCCTCTTCCCTAACACTAACTAAGCTAACAACCTATACTAACCTAATACTAATCCCCAAAACCCAACTATCAGTACAAAATAGGAAAGAGGAGAGAGGGGAGGGGTAAAAGTAAAACATGGCAAAAGTCCTAGAGGTTGGCCCTCCGTAGGGTCCGCCTGATGGACCGAAGCCTTTTCTTGATATATGCCACATCCTGGCTTAGCTTGTCCACCTTTGTAAAAACTTTGTCCAATTTACGGCTTAATGCCAGGAATGCGGCTGGGTCCACAGGAGGGGCTGCTGCAGTCTGTGTGCTGGCCGAGGTGGACCTTGTGCCAGTAGTTGAATGCCCACTGGACTGTCCTGGGTGATGAACATGGCTGGGTCCAGGTCTTGATGACGAGGCAGGGGCAACTGTCCCCGCCGTTGCTGGGGCCACTTGGGGAGACCTGGTGGATGTGGTGGTGGTGGCTGTTGTGGGCAATGTAGGGCCACCCTGTGGTGAGGCCCACCATACCCCGGAGGCCCGATCTGCTTGGTATTTGCGGGCCATCCTCCTGTACCCCGACTGCACCTGCAGGATGTGCCGGTATCGCATGGCACGCCTCTCAAACTGGTGTCTATCTGCGGCACTTATGTTTGCAGCTGTGAAGAGATATGGCAAATATTTATCATGGGAAATGCATTGGGTGGAATAGCACAATGGGTCATTTGCACATTACTTGTACTGTATTTGTTCCAGCAATTGTCACAACATAGTTCATTGAAAGTCTCAGAGGAAGTACATGTGAAGCCTGCATACATAAGGCCATCTCACACCTAGCATATCCATGTCTCTACATGATGGGTGACATCAGCCTAAACTTCTCATCCAAATAATGCCTAATGCAGCTGACATTATGGCTGAACCTCTTCCGCAAACTGACTTCACTACATATGTCACTCTATGTGATAACTATCACAACCCTCACTCAATGCCATTTGTAAATTGTTGTTTGCAAATATTGAACCCATGGGCCATAACCGAATGTGTACACTAGGTTCTAAACAAAGTTGCAAAAGGTCACAAGTATGTGTAACATACTGGTTGCTACAGTCCTAGGTACCCTATTCCCAATCACATGGCACTCTTTGAGGGTGGGGTGGGAAGAACAACCAACAATCCCAGATTCAATGCACACCCAGGAGTGTATAGAAAGGTCAACAAGTATTTGGCTCCACACACAACACCAATGAAGGGCTAGCAACACTTTGGAGTCAGCCAAACATTGTCCTATCCAAGGTCCACACATGTCAAAATGCACTGACTCAGGCCAACATCACATACTACCAGTGAGGCATGTTTTGCCACACACACAGAGGAGCAAGAACACCCATGATCATGAGTCAACTGAACACCTAGGCCATTGCACCCTAGTCACACACCCTTCTAGTTCAACTTGTGGAAGTACATGCCCCCGGAAGATCCAACCTACAGTGTACACAGTCCATCCTCAACTAGGAAGCTGCATATTTTATACAAGCCTTTTGCCAAAGCTATCTGGGATAATGTCAGTCTGATATGCAGACTCAGTCCAAGCCAAGTCCCAGAGCAACTCTTACATTAACCAGTGTATTCCACATGACTCATCCCACTCCCCATAGCGGGCCGACTGGAATGACCTACAGCCCCTAAATCTGAGAGACGGCTAATTATTGGTCTAGAGAAACAGAAGTGATATTTGAAATCCCACTAAAGCAACAATGCCAATGAACGGGCAGCGCATCAAATCTTGAATTCTGTTGAACACACAGTAGGCCATCATGCATCACTAGCAAACCATAAAAATAGCACTCAGGCCACACTCACTGTAGGTATCGGGGTCCTCAAAATGTGCCACCTCTCCCACGGTGTAAGGTGCAGGTCCACCTGTAAAGCATGAAAGGAAGAATATACTCAGACTCCGTGCACTGACAAATAATTGCAGTTACTATGACACTGTGTGAATATGACATGCGTAATGATACACTTTCACACATGCTCATACTGCATGGATGTATTTTTAAGCAACATTTGCATTGGATGAGTCTCCTGCTACAGTTACACACCCTACTACACACATGCAGTGGCCAGGACAGTCATGAGGTGTCAAAGATACACCTCCATTACTATGCCCCAACAATATAGGGTTGCATTCATCTCATCATGTGCATCCCAGAGAGACATCCAAAAGCTGGTTACTTGAGGACTGCATGACCCCTCAAACTCAAACAGGCTATGTGGACATTTTCAACACACACCAACCAGACACACATGTGACATATGTGTGGACAACATAGCTAGCTTCATGTGACGTGAAGGCACCACACATTTATAGCATCATCATGGGTTTACAATTTTCAAGCTAGCTATGGCATCTACATATGTAGGTATGATGTTTCAACATCACTTTTTCACTGGCAATTATGACCTGTAGAGTTCAAATAGAGGCATTAACGTGTCGCTTGTCTGACACAAAGGCAACAACACATTACACACAGCTACAGGCATCCGGTATTTGTTGAAAACATGAGCCATCTGACTGCTAGCATTGGTCTTCCTACACATTGTGCAACAAATACACATTAGGTTTCCCTAGCATTCCACACAGTCAGCTACGTATCTAGCAGATTGGGTAACAATCATCACATGTCCCCACAGAGCTTTCAATTATTCACATGTAATTGATTTGTACTCACCAACATGGCCACCAATCCTGATTCCCAGGTGGTCCAGCAGATCCTGCTCCCTGGATATCAGATCAGCCCAGCGGTGCTTGAGTTGATGCTCATTCCTAATGCTACCGTAGACCCGGCCCAGGTGATGCTGCACCTTCCCCCACCGGACTTTACGTGCCTCCGTGTGATACCCCTGTATCACACGCCCCCAGCCTCCAGCATGAGTGGGAGGAAATGGCAAACAAGCCAAATGAATCCCCCCAATTCCTCCTCACCCATCCTGGCAAGCCGAGGCCTACCTGACATATTTACAAATTGAAAGGTGAAAAATTAGACAAAAAAGTAAAAGTGGGAAATGGGGAAAGGTAGAGTAGTGAAGGAAAAAGAAAACTTAAGAAAAATTGCCCAACTAACCCCAAATTTCAACTAACCAGAACAGACTCCCACAGACAAAACAAACAAACACAGGATTTGACAAAAGTATACAAAACAGACTAAGACAATATTAGACAACAAGACTATGATCACAAAAGCACAATATACAAGGTACACAGGACACAAAAGCAGTAAAACACAGGACAACACTTTTCACACAGCCACACAGTCTAGAAGAATCTGAGACTGCAAAGTGAAAGTGAAAGTAAACTCACAGTACAGATTATGTAAACAGGATATCCTATTACATCACTTCCTGCAGAAAATGGCCGCCGTTTTAATTTTTCCGTTATGCGTCATATTTTCACGCATACAGATTGTGCGTCATATTTTTTGATGCATAACATTGCACATAATGCAGAGTCAAAACTAATTTCTTCCTTGTTCCCTTACATTTGTGTGAGGCTGAGTTTACAGTTCTACAGTAGAATTGTAATTTGCTGGCAAATATGAGAACCAAATATGAAAATTATATTTGACTCTGCATTCTGTGCACTCCTGTACGTCAAAAAATTATGACGCCCATGCTGTATGCGTGGAAATATGACGCTTCATAGACAATATGGTGTACATGTCATGTACCTTATTATTTTATTATTTTTCATATAATATTTTTTGACTCTGCATTCTGTGCACTCCTGTACGTCAAAAAATTATGACGCCCATGCTGTATGCGTGAAAAAATGACGCTTCATAGACAATATGGTGTACATGTCATGTACCATATTATTTTATTATTTTTCATAAAATATTTTTTGACTCTGCATTCTGTGCACTCCTGTACGTCAAAAAATTATGACGCCCATGCTGTATGCGTGAAAAAATGACGCTTCATAGACAATATGGTGTACATGTCATGTACTTTATTATTTTATTATTTTTCATATAATATTTTTTGACTCTGCATTCTGTGCACTCCTGTACGTCAAAAAATTATGACGCCCATGCTGTATGCGTGAAAAAATGACGCTTCATAGACAATATGGTGTACATGTCATGTACGTTATTATTTTATTATTTTTCATATAATATTTTTTGACTCTGCATTCTGTGCACTCCTGTACGTCAAAAAATGATGACGCCCATGCTGTATGCGTGAAAAAATGACTCTTCATAGACAATATGGTGTACATGTCATGTACCTTATTATTTTATTATGTTTCATATAATATTTTTTGACTCTGCATTCTGTGCACTCCTGTACGTCCAAAAATGATGACACCCATGCTGTATGCGTGAAAAAATGACGCATTTACACAAAAATGTCTACATTTTTTCAAGTTGTGAAAGGAACTTTGTCATGGCCAAACGGTGCTATGTGATACACATTTGTGGTTAGCTATGACACATGTCCCTTATTGGATGTATAGAAGGCATTCACACTGTAAGATTTATGATTGCTCAAAATGTTTATCAACCATATTTGTACACATATTTTGGGTAATTGCTGATGGCTATTTGGAAATGATGAATGGGATACCAGGATGTATTCCTTCTCAAAAATGTGTCCACATTTATCACGGTAATGCATTTATCTATAGTCCAAGCAGGGAGTGCAATAGTCACTTACACTTTTTATGGGGCTAACCATGTCCTAATAATGATTTTGTGTATCTGATTTGTGTTTGACTTTTGACATGTAGGCCACACATGCGCCTTATGCATGTGTTTACTTCACATCTACCTAATTCTTGTATATTTGGGGGGCGGTAGAGGTGGACTTAGGCCCCCAGCACCCTAGGTTTTGCCCTTCCAGATTTGCTAATTTATCCAGGTCTTTCATTTATGCTGTTATGCTAAACCTGCAGCAGCAGGCTACTGGAAGGCCATAGGGTATGAATCACTGTTAGCCATTCAATCATCCCATTAGCCCATTTGACGTTTGCCCTATTGATTATTTGGAGCAATCTGACATACCATTTTGCACTGACTATGTTTGCTAAATCTCGGCGTTCCTCATGTGCTGATGACAAATAGGTTGTTGATGTATGTGGCCCTTTATGCATTACCTGGTTTAGTGGCATGTTACATTCTTCCTGCTAGGTTCGAACTGGGACACTACTGTGATCGGCTGCTTGCAAATATTTGGTTGATTGGATGACATATGTTTATATGTGTGGGCCAATGTGGATCCACTATCAACTGTCTGGGTGTATGTTGTCACTGTAACTTCAAGGTCTCCTCATGAGTTAGTGGCAGCTAATCTTGTTGCAATTGGGTATTGTTTATATCAAAAATTGATACATGCCATTGAAGACATGGTCACGTATACATGGATGGTCCCACCCTGTCACTGAACACGTGTAATGAGACTTTCAAATGAGCTACATTTTTGTGCTGAGTGAGAGACTGTCTCAGGTGTCTGGATCCGGCATGTGTCATTGCCACATTTTTACTCCTGTTGGCCTCTGTGGATGGTAATGTATCATGAAACATCATAGCCTCTGTGCAGACATTTGTGCTGTATATTTTTTGTGTGATGAGTGTTATGTCATTATTGCACAATGAGATGACATTCTTCTTCAGCAAATTCAAACTAAAGGTGGGCAGAAATTAATAGGCCAAAGCATGATGTGGTGTTTGTTATCTGTGTTTATTTACAATTGTGCAATAAGTGTTGATATAAGAAATTATGAAAATAAATTATTTACAAGCTGTTGGCGCCTACGCACTCCAGCAGCCGTGTTTGGCTGTTCCCCCTCCTGTTGCAGGCCAGCATCCTCCTCTTCGTCATCTTCCGGCATGTCTGGGTCTGGTTCAAGGAGGGGAATGTTCCTTTTTACACAAATATTGTGCAATATGGCACAAGTGAGTATGATCCTACAGACCATCTCTGGGGAATATAGTAGGCTACCGCCAGTGATGTCAAGGCAGTGGAACCTTGACTTTAGGATCCCAAAGGTCCGCTCAACAATGCTGCGTGTCGTCTTATGGGCGTCATTGTATGCCCGCTCTGCAGCAGTAGTCGGGTTCCCAAATGGTGTCATTAGCCAAGGCTGGATGCCATACCCCGGATCAGCTGAAAGAGAAACACAGAATGGGATAAATTAGATGTAGGAGGCACTCTTGTACAGACCTTTGATGGCAGTAGTTGTGTTGTGTTGTCTGTGACTCTTTTGTGTACTGATGTGACAACCTATACTTCTAGGAGAAAAGTTTTGCATTGAGTTTTTTCCTTGGCTGAGCAAGTGTTGTTAGCTAACCGTTTGTCAGCAGTATGTATTTGGATTTTCAGAACAGTGTGCCCTCCCTTGCATTGTGACTTGTGATACACGTGTCCATGTGTCTTCACTGGGGGTGAGATGATAGTTCCATGCAGAGTTAAAACATGAAAGTGTAGTTAACACGTTCATATGAAAGTACCCTGGACATTCCATACCTTAAGACTTATGCAATGTGTTAATGTCCAGGTTATTGTGACACTTCCAATTTGCAAGGTGACATTTAGGCAACCACACTCATTATTGTCTTCACATTAAGCTGTGGAGTAAATTCCAATGTGTGACAGGTTCAATGGTGACTTCAGAAACATGGCTAGTGATGTGAGGACCTCAGTGTGTTCCTGGCTAGGTGTTGCTATTGTGGTATAGGTGTTGTTTGTCCTAGAGGGTTACTGTGCAGTGTGTATATAAGTTTGATTTTTGTACTTACCAACAAGTAGTCCATTGCCATACCGTCCATCCTGGAAGTGTTGGTTGATGGTGCTGTGACGGAAGATGAATGCGTCATGTACACTCCCAGGATATTTTGCCACGATGTTGCTGAACAATCCTTGATGATCGACTATGGCCTGCACGTTGATTGAATGTGTGTGCTTCCTGTTATGGTAGAGGTGTTCTGTTGCAGCAGGTGGCACAAGGCGTACGTGTGTGCAGTCGATTGCACCAAGGACGTGTGGGAAGCCACTGATGGCGTAGAACCCCTGTTTAGTTTCCTGCTGCTTCTGCAGTGTGTTAGGGAGGCAGATGTGGCGGGTGTCAGGCGAATGATGGCATCCAGGACTTTTGGCAGGAATGCGGAGAATGATGGTTGTGATATTCCACCAACCAGGGCACCAGTTTCTGAAATGAGCCACTTGCCAGCAGGTGAAGTACGGCAAGCAGCTTTGTTTCTGTTGGTATGGTGTGGGGTGTCACCAAAGTGGGGGCCAACTGCTGTTCAATATTTCTCAGCAGCTGCTGAATGGCCTGCCAGTTCAACTGGTACCTCTGTATGATGTTGTGTTCCCTGAGGCCATGCAGGGTTGTTCTTGGGCGGAATATCCTCTCCTGCCTTCTGCGCTGCCTTTGGGGTCCCTGCTGTTGTTGTTGTAGCTGCTGTTGTTGCTGCAGGGCTCTGCGTCTACGTGCACGTTGAATAACAATCACCTCCATGTCTCCCTGTTGCTGCTCTGCTGCTCTGCTGCTCTGTTGTTTGTTCTGTGTGTTCTGATTAAATACAGGTGTATTTGCCCCATTTTAACGCCTGCCCTGACCCAGGCGTTAAATTTTGGCGCACATCGGGCTTTGCGTCATTTTTTTGCTCCGCCTACCGGCCGAGAGTCCTTTTTGCCTGGAAGCATAAATACGGCGCACGGCTGTGTGCGTCGTTTTTTGGACGGGAACGCCTACCCTGCATGTCATTAACGCAGGGCGGGTTGCGGCTTCCAGAAAATGGCGCACACTGCGGTTTTTTCGCGTGCACGGCCTCGGGCGTCAGGGTTTAAATATGGGGCAACGTTTGCGCTGATTGTGCGTCAAAATGTTTGACGCACAATCGGCACAAACGGAGTATAAATATGCCCCTTAGTTTTCAACAATGAACGCTGTTCAGGCAATGAAAACTGCATATCAAAGATATAGGCAAAGAAAAATTAACACCGCGCAGCTGAAGAGAAAAAAAACCAAATGCTTTCTTCTTGCATTTAACAGAAGGGAAACAATGAAGGATGATGTAAATTAATGAGTGGCCTCCTCTTGTTAATTAATCGAGGCCATTGGAAGAAAAACAAGCATTCGTCTCTCCTCCTGTGACTGGGAGGAGCTGTAGTTAACATCAGCCATTGCCATCCACCCCATTACAATTACAACATTGCCAACAACTAAGCAGCATCATGGTATTTCAGTAGGTGACATTGGCACGACCACTCATCTTTTTGCCTATTAGTAAGATGGCTCCTGTAGGTTATCCACCCTTTCTGCATGGTCATCCCATATTTGCTGCTCTTTTCTAGACCTAACTTCTGCTGTGTTTTGGACTTCATACTATTTAGCCCTGCTAAACAGGAATAAATTGCCTGTGCTCCTTCTTTAAACATTCTTAAAATGACATATATCTAATTAACTCATTTTTCTTGCCTAGGCATGCCTAATATATGTTGTAGAAAATGCACCCAGTGCCTGGAAGTAAAAAACCTCCCGTGGACTGCAGCACCTATGGTGCCGTCCACAAAGTACACATATACTATCAATGGGTACCCCTGTATTTCTCAGAACCTGGGTACTATATGATATATGAAACAATGGTCCTGTTCAATTGAAATTGCATTAAATCAAAACATTCATATTGCTTTAATCAATTCTCATAAGCTAACAAAGTCCCAATAAATGTAGGCACGACCACAGCAAACATTTAAAAAAAATGCTGTATTGTTTTAGCACAGGTGTGACTCCATGTGTGATAGGTGCAAGAAGTGCTCATGCAGTGCAATACAAAATGTGCCCTCAAAGTTCCATGAAATGCCTGAAGCTAAAAGTATATTCTTTTTGGTGCATGCCCGACTAATACATAATGGTTCATATTCACCCTTCTGTGGGCTTAGTCTTGTATTGTCCAATATTGCCCATTAGGGGACAATTCACTGCAGGCAAAAATATTGATTGTCGACTTTCAAACCCCTTTAAACGACATGTGGTTCCCTTTCATCTTGTGGGGATTCTTTATTAGGGCAGTTTGAGCAACACCTCTACTTCATCACTCAAATGGCAAAAAACACTCTTCTATGGTACACAGAAGCAATGACAAGAGGGAGATCACCAAATGTCAAGCTCTCCCCCACAAGGTTAAACTCCAAGTTGATATCTATCTATCTATCTATCTGTCTGTCTATCTATCTATCTATCTATCTATCTATCTATCTATCTATCTATCTATCTATCTATCTATCTATCTATCTATCTATCTATCTATCTATCTTTCTATCTCTACCTGATTTTAAATAGGGGTAACATTATCCAGCGGTGTTGGAGAGCTTTACAAAAGAGCTAATAAAGTTACTTAACCACTATACTCAAACAGCAATGTACTGCATATCCCTGTGAAAGTAAACATTTATAATTTGAATATATGTATATATCTAAATATACGTATTTCTTTGCACAAATATGTACATCTGTTTTTCTCTTTAAACATACTCTTTAGGCCAGTTTAACAAATGTATCTATTACTTATGGTTCATTATCTATATGCAAAAAAAGAATTTAGGTGGAGAGCAGCTCCATTAAGAGCACCCTGCAACTCCAGCGGCACTCTAGATTTGCTCACCCCAAATGTCTGTTTACCGAGCAAAGTTTTTAAGCATAGGATCAGCACAGTGCTATCCACGCCAATCTAGATAGGGACAAAGTCTTTTGCCATTTGTACAGCAAAGTCTTTAAGCATGTTTTAATGTTATAAAAACATATTACCTTCAAATACTGCAACTCTCAAAAGTCTTTGTTTATAAAACTCAACTTTAAATCTCAATATATAATCTTCCTTATACACGTATTCCCTTTCTATGTAATCATGTATCCCTATATTAGATTAGTTCTATTGTACAAGAGATTTTTTTTTTTTAACTACACCCTCTCCAATGCACTACTCTGTCTCACCCTATGCCTCTCTCAATATATCCTCTAGCTCCACTCTCTGACTCATCCCAAACCTCATTCTACTACTATTAACCCCAAAATTACACTTCTCTATCCCCCATGGCTCACCCCAAACCTTAGTTTACTACTATGATATCCAAACAACCATATTAAATTCTCCCTCATGTGTCTCTCCTTTGACTCATCCCAAGCCTCATTTTATTACTATCTCCCTAATCCCATTATTCAGACTCTTCCCTTCTCCTTCGCTCCTTCACTCATCCCAAACCTCATTTTACTACTATGATCTCCCAATTAACACTTCCTGGATTCTTCCCTCTTCTATCCCTCCATTATTTCATTCAGTCAAATCAACAGACTTGCGTATCCACCGCTCAAATTAACTCGTATTTCCCTATACTAATACTATACTCAAATTTACCTATATTAATCCACCACTAACCCGTTTGGGTCCCAGATTAGCGTGCTACTAGCTGAAAAGTGATTCTACACCTTTCCAGCTGTAGTAAGAGCTATATAAATACAATACAATTACAATGTCTTTATTTGTGCGTCAGGTTTCCTGGTCACCTCGCAAATGGGCTCAACTCTTAGCCAGACAGCATGCTCCCACTCAATGCAGAGATCAGCCACATCTAAGTATGAACCGTTATGTATTAGGTGGGCATGTTCTAAAAAGATTGTGATAACCCAAAAGGTAGTTTGCATGGCATTTAAAAGTAGGACATGTAGACATTTAATGTCACTATGTCCTGTCAGTGACAAGACTATAAAAGCTATTTTCACTGTGGTAGGCTTGGCTATCCCATACAACAAACAGATTACAGATTAAAATATGAATTAGGTACCTTAGGTTCTGGATTAGCTAGAAAATTAATTTAACCACTCCTTTTCATATTAATTAAAAACCAAATTTAATGGTAAGGTTTGATTTGTAATAAATATTTTGGAAAAGTAACTTATAGAAAGTTACCTTTTACCTGCTTGAATCTCCTAGAGGCTGATTTAAATTAGCACTCAAGCAGTTGTCAATCAAGTACTTGACTTTAAAGAGGTGTAAAATTCCTTCCAATCTTTGATTGACTGGTTGAACTGAATGGATAGGAATAACTCTTCTGAGCTCAGCTGGCCATTCAGATTCAGAGCGGCAGCTCCTTATATTGACACCACAGTTTAAATCCAGCCTGACAGGTCTGTTTGAGGCACTTGTAAAACATTTGCAACCTTGAAAGGGATCAAACAGGACCAGAACACAAATCCCTTGTTTCCCCTGTCTGGTTGCTGAAGGACCCCGCTTTTTCCTACCAAACATCATTCACATATGTTGATATGGCTTCAGATCCTACCTCAAACTGGATTCTAGTGTTAGGCGTGGAAAGGTACTTGTCATTTTCATTTACACTCCCCTACACACCTTCAGCTCTCAGAGCCCAAGATTAAGGTGGCTAAAACTTAGGCTGTCTTGGAATTGGCCTGAAACATTGCATTTTGGGCCTGTTTGTACTACGACCTAAAAGAGCTACTGAAAAAGAAGACAGGCCAGGGCTTGGGAGCGTTTATCCTACTGGTCAGGGAGTTACCAGGAGTCACAGACACCCACTAGCTAGTGCCATTCATCAATCGGACTGAATTTCTGCTTTGTTCCACTCAAAGGTCTTCACACCTCCTAAAAAATGCCTAAGAACTACTTTGCGTTGGGACTTAGAAAATGTTCAATGAGGCATTTCCAAAGCTCCAGAGCACTAGCAGTACCAGACTAGTTTCACAGCAGAAGCCACAATATTAGCGACATCCTAAGTTGGGATCATTTTTCTCCTTAAAAAGTGACAAAGTCTCATTCAGCTTTGGGACTTAGAAGAAATTTCAAAGGTTGTCTCTAAAAAAATACAAAGTCCCTTTTTGAAGTGGGACTTAAAATTATTTTTTTCAAACTCTTTGATTTCCAGGCTTTCAACGTGCGCAGCCCACTTGTTGTGTCCAACCCAAATACATGCCTAAGTACCAGTTTACTAGTTTCACAGACTACAATCAGCACTTATTGCTTTTTGGTGCTATATTTACATAAAACATTAAACAAATAATTAATATCTCTGGTTCCCCTTATTGGATTTTTGTATTTCTTTTAACTTTATTTACTGTTAGTTGCATATGGTACATTACAGAATCATCCAACTATGACAAACAGAACAATGCAGTATATATCTGTCAGTTGTTTAGGATTGCTCACTCCATGCGAGACACCTGGCACTGGAATCGCGGTGCTATAAACCTGAAAGTCATGAAGCTAGATAGTGATATCCAATTGCAGCTGAACCAGACACATCAGCTACAGTTGAGTCAAGCCCGTCGGCAACCATTTCAACAAGTAACTTTAATGTACCTCTAGGCATGTTGTCAGGGGTCATCTGTCAATATTGTTTTGAGTATTGCTTTCCTCTCACCATTCTTATGTGTGATCATCTAAGTAGAGCATGGAGGACAGGTTACACTTCCTTGTCAGGCTCATTGGAGCCCTGATTCATTTAGTAAAGACAACTACAATTCCTCCCCTCACCCTCATAAAATATGCCAGAATGGACACCCAGTCATCTGCACTTGGTCGGCAATGGAGATCCTATGTTTCTAATTCGTTAGTGCAGTTTCCTCTGCCAGCACCCAGTGCCCAACCTCCTTCTTCCACCTGCAGTGGGGAGGTCCTCCATGGGACCTCCAATGCATGGCAAGTGCACGTCTGGCCAAAAACAGAGCCAGGCTTAACAATCTAGCTCCCATCCTTATTTTCTGAGTGGGAAGAAGTCATATGAGACATACTTCTACCTGCCAAAGTTCTGTCCGATCAAGTGTGCGCTTCAGGTCAGCTGTCATCTGCCTGCCGGTATCACATGATCCCCGGGCATGACCAGGTCATCTGTGTGAAGTCAGCATCTAGATCGTTATATCTGGGGCATTTCTGGTCAGTGGTGCCCTACATCATGTTCAGGCCATGTGGGGTGAGAGATGTCATGTGGAGAAAGTTAAACTGAGTGTAGTGGAAACTGACATTGGATGATGCAGCAAGGAACATGCTCCAGTGCTCTAGACCATTCCTTATCATGTAAGTCTCAGTTTATTTCAGTTTCCCACTGCCTTTGGAGCGATGACAAGTCTACTTGGGTCTGGAGTTAAGCCAATTTATAGAGCCAGGAAACTAATCAACGCCCATTCCAGAAGGTCAGAACAATTTGTAGGATCTCAGGTGTCAATGAATGGGCCTATCTCATCTGCCACAGTATGTGAATTGCCTCGGTAATAGCCACATATGTTGGGAATTATGAGGCAGGAAGACTGGCACCTGCCACATAGCCTGTAGACTGTGAGGTGACTGTCTCAAGATCTTGGGAGGCCTACTAGTGGTAACTCCGGGGAATGTGGCCGAGAGTGACCCGAGAGCTTGATGTATTTCCACCACCAGACGAAGTTAATTCACAACTGGGGAGTGGACCCAGTGTAGGATTCTCCCCCAAAAGGAAGTATATGAAAGGCCTCTCTTCAGGTGGGGTACTGTAACATCCCAGTTCTTCCTGGTGGAGACTAGCAACACATAGGGCCAGCCACTGAACCTGTGCCGCAACATGGTACAGCTCGAAGGTCAGTAGTCACAGACCTCCTTCCCTGGTTGGACATTGGAGAGTGCACAGGGATGTCCTACATCTACCACCATCCTCACAAACAAAAGTGTACATGAATCTGATTCAGGATCTGGGTAGCCAGAATAGCAGGATCACAACAAAGTGCAGTGCCCTGGGCAAGATGATCATTTAAATGATTGCTATCCTTGCCATTAGTGGAGTTTCAGGGTGAGCCAGAATGCCACACTAAAACTCAAAGAGCGTAACACCCCATTTATGGTCTCTCCTGACTGTCTACTTCTTTGTGATAAATGTTGACCATCAAGGTACTGGATCATTTGGGGTTCCCATAGGATGCCTCACTTCTGGATTGCCTGTGGGATGTCTCTATGACAGCCACACAGCGAAATGGTACAATACATCTCCAATTTGTGCGGAGGCCCATCACCTCACCCAACGGGTGTAGCATGGGTACACTTTCTCTGCATCACATAGAAATATCATCCACATACAGGGAGATGTTATGTGTCCTGTTGTGTGGCTGTATACCCCTAACTAGTCCCTTCTTTAAAATGATATCAGCAAAGGGCTCAATGTCAGTACAAATAACAGGGGGAGTAGGGAGCTCCTCTGCCAAATGCCAGTTCAAACGCCAAAGGACACTGAGATATTATACTCACTCTTCACCCTCACTAATGCCCCATATTAGAAGAGTGTGATCCAGTTAGCCCATTCAGATCTTAGGTTCATGCTCTGCATCACAGCTTGCATGTACCACCACTGTAGTGTAATGAAGGCCTTACATAGGTTAACTGAGTGAAAAAGGCATTGGAAAAGGCCTCTAGGGAGGCCTTTTTCAACATACGGTGTAGGCAACTGATATTTAGTTAAGTGTTTTGTGTGGAATAAGATTGTTTTGGTCCAGGTGTACCAGAAGGTGAAGGTGAGGTTGTAGGCCACTTGCCAGGATTTTGCCAAGTATCTTGTAGTCGAAAATTAACAAAGCATGTTAGGAGGAAGTCTCCATAGGACGTTTACGTGGCCTTGCTAAAGATATCACAAAAGCCTCGCAACAGGCTGGGGGAAGGATTCCCAACTCCCAGGCCGCTTTATACAGTTCCACCAGGTGAGGCACAAGGAGCAAGGCGAATTTCTCCACTGGGAGGCCATCCACTCCAGGAGTCCTCCCAGACCTTGATGGCCCCTCCAACTTTTTCTTCTGTAATTAAACTCCAAATGATTGTTGGACATCTTCTGGGAGTCTGGGAAGGGCTACCTCTGCCAAAAACCTGTCAATTGTGTCACCCCCAGCTAAATGGAACCTATTGTGCAAGTCTCTGTAATGTCATATGAAAACCTTATGAATGTCGCTCTGTGTGTGTTTTATGGTCTGGCCAGTTGCACATATCGTCCACATTGTGCAGCTGTGGTGCTCCAGAGTGATGAGCCATGCCAAAAGTCACCCGCTCTACCTCTATCAGTATGTGTACATGTATTCTCAGTAAGAGAAGAGGCCCAGTCCCTGTACTACTTTGTTGTAGACACTGGGTAGGTTCAAGCAGTACTGCAGCCTACAGGTCTGGCAGCGTAGCCTCCAAGTGGGTGAGCTCAGACTTCAAGGATCTGAGTACTCTTAACTATTCGACCAGACAATGACCTTGGCCTACTAATTTAAAAGCCTCCCAAACCAAGAATGTGGGTCCAGTGGACAGATTATGTTGGAAGTATTCTCTAATGACATCTCTCAGGGAGTTCTGAAAGACTGGGTCATGCAACATTTCAGGGGGAAGCCTCCATGCTGGGATAGGGGGCAATCTCTTTCCTGAGCCCAAGCTCATCAGCAATGGATTGTGGTCGGAGAATGTATGGGACACATGTTCTATTGGGGAAGTCATTCCCATCATAGCTGGAGAGTCTGGTGCCTTAACCAGTCTGACATCCAGATCATTCACTGCAGAATACAACAAATACTGTGACTTGAGAGGTCTTGGAGGTCCCAGTCTTCTGTACATGACCCCTCTCCAAATTGAGAAATCAAGTAACGCAGGGGTGGATTGAGTAAGCGACATGTCTGGAACGCCGTTGAAGTCACCACCTACTATTCTGACTGCAAAAGGGGAGGTGCTCACCTGTGGCACCAGAGACTCTAGGAACATGATCTGGTTGACATTTGGGGCATATAGGCTGCCTATTCCAGAGGGTCTCCCATCTAGTGCCCCCCGAATGATCACATATCTATCACCTTTATCCATGTACTGTGTCGTGCAGCTAAATGAGACCAGCCCCAGATGAAAATGAGTGTGCCCTTAACAAAGGAGGAGCAGATGGTCACAAAGACCTGCCCCTCTATCTCTGGTGTAAGTTAGCCAGTTCAGACACCACTAAGCATGTTTCTTGGAGTAATGCAACATTGAAACCTCTCCTTTCCAGGTAAGAATATCATTGGTGGCATTTGTGGATGGTGTGCATTCCCTTAATATTCCAGGTGACAATGGTGTAGGAAGATACATGAGATGCATTATGGGGTTTGTGCCATCAGTGGGTGTTAGAAATTAGGTTTCTGGTTGGCATAGGTGAGGTGAATGTGATGAGTAAGAAGAGGTTGATATCTTTATGTAAAGCAGTCCTGTCCCTAGTAGTGCACCAGTATAAGAGCAAGCTTGAAATGGCACACAAGTCAGATAGAGACACCACAGCATACAGTGACTGCCCCAAGATACACATTGAGACTACCACCTCATACATCTCAGAAGTCATCTGCATCAGGCTACTATTATGGGCATGTTTAGGCAGCAGGAGCCCAACCACTCAATGAGGCATTTTTACAAAGGGAAGCTAGCTAAGACATTAGAGCTGGACAGTCTCCTTTTTCTTTTGTTAAAGGAGTAGATTTTTTGTGATGGCCATCTGCCCAAAATAGAAAGTTCCCAGTTGGATCTATTTTACCAGAGTTGCTGTTCCTCTGCCACATCATGATGTGCTGCCATTGGTTGGACAAACTTTGTAGCAGAGTGATGTTCACATTATCCACCTGATGACAGAAATGTGAACCAGTTGTTAAGCAACTGAGCACATGTGTATCACTGTGCACTGGATCTCCGCTGTGGGGCAAGGCAACACCTGTCTACATGTCATGGGATGAAAAAAGTTTTAAGAATGTTCAGGGGCATGCAACAGTAGTCATGTTCGCCATTGAGAAATCCAATGCAGCTCCAAATATCTTGGAAAACTTTAACAGCAAGGTGTTTGAATGAAGTCTAAGAATTGGATTTGTTGCCACGGACAATGGCAGTGATATAATTAAGGCCATGGCAGATGGTGGTTATTTCAGGGTCTTTTGTTTGGTTCATTGCAACAATCTGATTGTGTAGAACTTTCTCAAAAAAGAAGACGTATGCCCTCATTACAACATTGGCGGTAAAAGCTGCTTACCGCCATGCAGAAGACCGCCAACACACTGCCGAAATGTGGAATTCTGCCACAGCTATTATGACCAACAGCTCGGAATCCGCCAAAATTCAGACACCCACACAAGTCCGCCACACCAAACAAATCCTCCACCGTCACGCCACCAGAAATACGCCCACACTATCACGACCCACGAATACACGCGGCGGTCTTTCAACCGCGGTATTCCATTGGCGGTACACACAGCCGCGCTCAAAATACACACACATATACAAAACACAACCACATTGGACAATTCCAAATACACACACCTGATACACATACGCACACCACTCCCACACACCCAATACAAAATAAAACTCACACCCACATCACCCACAAACCCTTACGACCACAAATCACGAACGAAAGCCAGAGAGAGATACCACCATCAACAACACTAGCATCCACAGGCACACAACACCATCACCCACATAACTTCCACGCACCTCACACTACACCCCACTACATATCAGCACACTTATCACCCCACACACCACCCCACACATCAGTTACACCACCCTATGGCACGGCAAAGACACCCCAGGTTCTCGGAGGAGGAGCTCAGGGTCATGGTGGAGGAAATCGTCCGGGTAGAGCCACAGCTATTCGGATCACAGGTGCAGCACACCTCCATTGCAAGGAAGATGGAGCTATGGCGAAGAATAGTGGACAGGGTCAACGCAGTGGGACAGCACCCAAGAAATCTGGAGGACATCAGGAAGAGGTGGAACGACCTACAGAGGAAGGTGCGTTCCGTGGTCTCAAGACACCACCTGGCGGTTCAGCGGACTGGCGGCAGACCCCCACCTTCTCCCCCACAACTAACAACATGGGAGGAGCAGGTCTTGGCGATTCTGCATCCTGAGGGCTTCGCAGGAGTAGGTGGAAGAATTGACTTTGGTAAGTCAAATCTTAACTATTACATCCCCCACCCTACCTGCATGCCACCACATACCCCCACCCTCACCCCCATCAGTCCAACTCCTCACAAATGTCCCAACATCACAAACCACACATCCTAACACCAAGCCTTGCATGCAACAACAAAGCATGGACACCCCTCACTAAAGCATGCCCACTGCACATACCCATACACCCCCCCTAAACCATCATTACACAAGGTCCCACACAGGAATGCTAGCACTGGGGTACACGGTCACCCACACATTGCACACCATGACACACACAGATGCAATAATCATGCTTTTATACCCCTGCAGGACCCCTACCCAAACGTCACCGGACAGGAGGGAACACACATGTCCACACCACCAACAGAAAAGGCCCACAGTGATGACAGCACCTCTGTCCAACTGGATCTAGATGACCAGCCCGGCCCATCGGGGACCTCGAGACAGTCGGTTCCCCTCACCCAGTCACAGGCCACTACAGAGCTTCCCCCCTCTGGAAACACCAGCACAGCACCCACCCAGCGGGCCTATACCTCCTTCCCCAGGACACGTCAATCAGCTGTGTGTCCACCACTACAGGGAACCCAGGCTAACCCACCACCCCAACAACAACAGGGACCTGGGGGCAGTGGTAGTGGGCACACAGTCCAGGGGACGGAGACACAGGAACACAGGGGAACCGGGAAGGCTGCTGTGCGACAGGGGGCGGACAGGCCCAGGGAACCCACTCTCCACGAGGCCCTCTCCTCCATCATGGGAGCCTACCACCACTCCCAGGAAACGATGGCAACGGTACTGGCCAAGTTTCAGGAGACCCAGCGCCTGCAGGAGGAACAGTATATGGGCTTCAGGGAGGAGCTCTGAACCACCAATTCCACCCTGGGCAACATCGTAGGGGCGCTGAAGGAAGTTCTCAACACCAGGAGGGACACTGTGGCACTACAAGGGGCCCCTGACACTAGCATGGACGATGAACTGCCCACCACCTCCGCCGGCGCTAGGGGACATGAGGCACCGCCCCAGGACCACCACACCAGCACCCCACCCCCTGCAGAGGGAGAACCACCTCTCAAACGGTCCCTGAGATCCAGGACAAAGACAGAGAACGATGCCAAGACCCCCGCCAAGAATTGAGACCACACTGATTGTCATCCTACTGTCTGACTTTGTCACCCAGTCCATCCTTAAACTGCCCCAGCTCCACTTCCTATGCCCATATGGCAATGCACCTATGAGACTAATAGACTGGACTCTGCCATGGACATTCCTCCGCCATCACCCATCACCATTTTACAACCCCCTCCAGTATTGAGTACTGAAATAAACACCCTTAAAGCACAAAACAATCTGGAGTCTGTCTGTGATTTCGGAATACTGTATTAGCAATAACTGTGGCAAAAAGCATTTTCATTGGTAATGTCAACATACCTATGTCACAGAGCTCTAGTCCATGAGGAATCAAAGCAGATGTCACACAGTGGGACCCACATCTGTGAAATCGTAAGGGAAAGTGACAACTCAGTGACCATACACTGGGTGAAAACGACAGACAGTAGAGAGGTAGTAGTGTTTAAGTACGTGTAGTAGGCAGGTTTGTATTCTTACCTATGTCTCACTGGAAATATTGCTGGATCACTGAGTCCCTGTTGTCCATGTCTTCTTCCTCTGCTTCCTTGTCTTCACTGTCCACAGGCTCCACAGCTGCAACAACACTGCCATCTGGACCATCCTCCTGCAGAAAAGGCACCTGTCGTCGCAAAGCCAAGTTGTGAAGCATACAGCAGGCCACGATGATCTGGCACACCTTCTTTGGTGAGTAGAATAGGGATCCACCTGTCATATGGAGGCACCTGAACCTGGCCTTCAGGAGGCCGAAGGTCCGCTCGATCACCCTCCTAGTTCGCCCATGGGCCTCATTGTAGCGTTCCTCTGCCCTTGTCCTGGGATTCCTCACTGGGGTCAGTAGCCATGACAGGTTGGGGTAACCAGAGTCACCTGCAAATGGCGAGGGACAACTGTTAGACACACACTAACCTGGAGGGATTTCCCCAGACCCAGACAACCATTCCCACTGACTAGCTTCCAGGTGCTCACCTAATAGCCACACACGGTGCCTCTGGAGTTGACCCATCACAGCTCCGCATGTGTTTCAGCAGGGCAGACAACACTCTGGACAACACGTTGGAGAACGTAGGCTGGGACATCCCTGATGCTATGGCCACTGTTGTTTGAAATGACCCACTTGCAAGGAAATGGAGCACTGACAGCACTTGCACTTGAGGGGGGATTCCTGTGGGATGGCGGATAGCTGACATCAGGTATGGCTCCAAATGGGTACACAGTTCCTGGATTGTGGCATAGTCAAGCCTGTATGTGATGATCACGTCTTTCCTCCATTGTCGACAGGTTCACCAACAGTCGGTACACCGGAGGATGCTGCCATCTCCTCACATGTCCCAGCGGACGGTGCCTACGAAGGACAACAGCGAGCACAGAGTCAAACAACTCGGAGGTATGTACCCACAGATTACACAGAACACCATTCATAATCAAAAAGTGGCCTGTATGTGTGTTGAGTCTAGTCCTAGGTATCTGTGACGCAGTTGAAAATGAAGCCATCTGGGCCCCTGAAATGGCGGCTGCCTGACCTCTAAAGTGGGACAATGGGATGTGAGGTAACTGCGCTGGCGTTGTACACCGTCGCGGTAGGCGGTCGAAGACCGTGGCGCAATGCTGCATTGGTTAACATTGGGCCCTATGGGTCCCAGGAGCCAATGACGATGTACGCCGGTGGTGACGGTACGCAACGCTGTGGACATGACCGCCATTTTCTAGCTGTACAATCACTCGATACCTGATTTTCGACAGGAGAGGACCTACACTGCAAGTGCTGCTGTGACCTCGGTCTGGAAGAGACAATGGCTCGAGTGTCTGGGGAAAGGGCCCCTGCCTTCACACAAGAGGAGTTGGAGAAACTCGTGGACGGGGTCCTCCCCCAGTACACGTTACTCTACGGTCCTCCAGACAAACAGGTAAGTACACTGGGAGCATGCTGTATGGGCTATGCCTGTGTGGACAGGGGTGGATGTAAGAAGGAAGGGGGGAGAGTGCAGCGTGCATGAAACGACGGTGAGTGCATGTGCCACATGGCAAGGGTAGGGATGGGGGCCAATCACTTTGACGGTGCAGTTGGTAATAAGTTTCTCTTCCCCCTGTACAAATCATGTAGGTCAGCGCCCACCAGAAAAAAGATATTTGGCATGCCATCGCCAAGGACGTCCGGACCCTGGGGGTCTACCACAGACGGAGCACCCACTGCCGGAAAAGATGGGAGGACATTCGCCGCTGGAGCAAGAAGACGGCGGAGGCTCATCTGGGGATGGCCACCCAACGTGGGAGGGGTGCCCGTCGCACCATGACCCCCCTGATGTTCAGGATCCTGGCAGTGGCATACCTGGAGTTGGATGGGCGCTTGAGGGCATCACAGCAGCCACAAGAGGGTGAGTACTCTCACATTCTGCTGATTTTGCGCACAGTGGAGGTGTCTGGGTGTGGGAGGTGGGCTGTGGGTTTCCCTAGGCCAGGGCGAGTTTAGTAGGCAAGGTCCCTCCGTAAGCAGGCCATGTGGCACCGCACCCCACCTCTGTAGAGTGCCAAGTACGCCTAGTCATGCCCCTGTGTCATCCATGTGTGCAGATGTCGTCCATAGCCTTGTAGGCCATTTCCCAGGAATTAAACAGTGGAGCCCAAGAGCGCGGTGTAGTGCAAGGGGCTTCTGTGTCTGTTGTGTCTGCCAACGGTAGCGGTAATGCATGCACTCAACATGTCTTTCTTCTGTCGTCCCCCCCTTTAAGTGGTCTCCCTGTTCTTGTGTGCATTAGCATCATCAGGCGGAGGAGCAGTGGCACCGACGCATGAGGGGGCTGCATCCCACATGGCCATGGAGGACCACACTACGGAATCAGACTTCACCAGTGGGACGGAGGGCGAGGGGAGCTCCACGGCGGGGACAGGAGCTGAAACCAGTGACACGGACTCGTCCTCTGATGGGAGCTCCCTTGTGGTGGCGGCAACATCTGTGCCCCCCGCATCTACAGGTACAGCCGCCACCCCCACTTCCAGCACTGCCCTCCCAGCAGCCCCTCAGCCTTCGCCCCGTGCCCGCTCACCCAGGATGGTGGGCATCACCTTCGCCCCAGGCACCTCAGGCCCTGCCCATGTCACCCCTGCTGCCTTCAGTGAGGAGGCCATTGACCTCCTCAGGTCCCTCACTGTTGGGCAGTCTACCATTTTGAATGCCATCCAGGGTGTAGAAAGGCAGTTGCAACAAACCAATGCATTCCTGGAGGGCATTCACTCTGGTCAGGCGGCCCTTCAGGAAGCTTTTCAGACTCTGGCCTCAGCACTGATGGCAGCCATTGTCCCTGTGTCTAGCCTCCTCCCTCCAACTTCCTCCACCACGACCCAATCCCCTGTACCGCAGCCTATCCCAAGCACACCTACAGACCAGCATGCACACACGTCAACACACAAGGGAAGGTCAGGCAAACATAAGCACCACACATCCCACAGGCACTCACGCAAGCATCACACACATGCAGACATAGCAACATCCACTGCCTCCACTGTGTCCCCCTCCTCCTCATCTCCATCCTCCCTCCCTGTCTCGTCTACACTCACACCTGCATGCACTACCTCTACAGCCACTACTACCATCACCAGCACACCCACTACCACACCCCGCTCACGTGCAGTCACCACCCCCACAACCATTCACACGTCCTCTGTGTCCTCTCCCAGTGTGTCTGTGATGCCCCCTCCCAAGATAAACAAACTCAGCCACACACCCACCCAACAGCCATCCACCTCACGACAGCCTCCAGCGCATGCACCTTCACCCAAAGTCAGCAAACAAACACCTCCTACAACCACAACCACTTCCTCCACTCCCAAACCCCCTCCAGCTACCCGTCCCAGTGTGTCCAAAAATCATTTCCTGTCCAACCTTGACCTCTTTCCCACACCTCCCCCACCCCGTCCGTCTCATAGGTACCGAACTAGCACCTCAGCCACAACATCTACGGGACCAGTGGTGCCTGTAGTCACCGGAATCTGGAGTACACCGGCCACCAGGGCAGCCAGTGTGGCACGGAGCCACAGCACAGACAGTCCCCCACCTGTGAAGCATCAGAAGTTGGCCAGTGCCCGGCGGGAGAGGGGGAAGACTCCAGCCACCAAAGCCGCTCCCAGGGGTACAGGTGGGAGTGTGGAGTCAGCTGCAACACCTTCCAAGGTGGGGAAGGGCCACAAGTCTGGGAAGAGCAGCACGGCGGAGAAGACTGCCATCATCCCAGCTGCCCAGGAGGCCACCGCCAGCACAAGCCCAGCTGCCCAGGAGGCCACCGCCACCACAAGCCCAGCTGCCCAGGAGGCCACAGCCAGCACCAGCCCAGCTGCCCAGGAGGCCACCGCCAGCACAAGCCCCGCTGGGCCATGAAGGACCGCCAGCAAAAGCCCCGCTGGGCCATGAAGGACCGCCAGCAAAAGCCCCGCTGGGCCTTGAAGGACCACCAGCAAAGCCCCGCTGGGCCATGAAGGACCGCCAGCACAAGCCCTGCTGGGCCATGAAGGTCCGCCAGAAGCTGACTCACTGCAATGGAGACCGCCGTCTCAAGCACCGCTGAACAGGGCACCACCGTCTCAGTCACCGCTGAACAGGGCACCACCGTCTCAAGCACCGCTGAACAGGGCACTGCCGTCTCAGGCACCGCTGAACAGGGCACCACCGTCTCAAGCACCGCTGAACAGGGCACCGCTGTCTCAAGCACCGCTGAACAGGGCACCGCCGTCTCAGGCACCGCTGGCCCATGAGCGCCAAGGGCACTGATGCTACTGAGTCCGTCACGGGCAGAATGAAGCACTCTGGGCACAATGCCCCCTCCAGAAACAGTGGAGAGATCTATCCACTACCTCTTTCCTTAGCAGGATGAAGCACTCTGGGCACCATGCCCCCTCCAGAATCAGTGGAGTCTGTCATCCACTACCTCTGTCCTTAGCAGGATGAAGCACTCTGGGCACAAGGCCCCCTCCAGAACCAGTGGAGAGATGCATCAACTACCTCTGTCCTTAGCAGGATGAAGCATTCTGGGCACAAGGCCCCCTCCAGAACCAGTGGAGAGATCTATCCACTACCTCTGTCCTTAGCAGGATGAAGCACTCTGGGCACCATGCCCCCTCCAGAACCAGTGGAGATATGCATCCACTACCTCTGTCCTTAGCAGGATGAAGCACTCTGGGCACAATGCCCCCTTCAGAACCAGTGGAGAGATACATCCACTACCTCTGTCCTTAGCAGGATGAAGCACTCTGGGCACAAGGCCCCCTCCAGAACCAGTGGAGAGATGCATCCACTACCTCTGTCCTTAGCAGGATGAAGCACTCTGGGCACCATGCCCCCTCCAGAACCAGTGGAGAGATGCATCCACTACCTCTGTCCTTAGCAGGATGAAGCACTCTGGGCACAATCGCCCCTCCAGAACCAGTGGAGAGATGCATCCACTACCTCTGTCCTTAGCAGGATGAAGCACTCTGGGCACAAGGCCCCCTCCAGAACCAGTGGAGAGATCCATCCACTACCTCTGTCCTTAGCAGGATGAAGCACTCTGGGCACAATGCCCCCTCCAGAACCAGTGGAGACTGTTATCCACTTGAGAGACTGTGGCTTTGCACTCCCCAGGATGGAACAGTGGGCAAGCCACCCACTGTATAGACTTGAGAGACTGTGGCTTTGCACTCCCCAGGATGGAACAGTGGACACACCACCCACTGTCTAGACTTGAGAGACTGTGGCTTTGCACTCCCCAGGTTTGAACAGTGGGCAAACCAGCCACTGTAGAGACTTGAGAGACTGTGGCTTTGCACTCCCCAGGATGGACCAGTGGGCAAGCCACCCACTGTATAGACTTGAGAGACTGTGGCTTTGCACTCCCCAGGATTGTACAGTGGGCATGTGGCCCCCTCGTGGATTTGGCGTCGTGCACTCAAGCGGCTGAGGTGCCCCCCCTTTCCCTCCCCCTGAGGTGCCTGTTTTGTTACTCTCTGATGCCCCTGCAGTGTTCTCTCCGTCATGGTCGGGGATCTTGTGTGGGCCTCGCCCATACCGTGTGGGCCCAGTGTTCCACGGACTTAAATTTACTTGATTTTAATAGATTACAATGGTTACACTAATTTTCTATTGTCTTTGCATTCTTCCAGGGGTTTGGGGGGGTGTAACTGTGATGTATCAATATGCATTAGTGTGTGTGTGTTGTAGTGGGTGAGGGTGGGGGTGGGGGTGTTGCGTGTTGCGTGTGTGTGTCCCTGTTTTTTCCCTCCTCCCTCCCCTGTGTCGTAGGTGCAGTACTCTCCGTGGTCTTCACCGCCGGCGTTCGTGCTCCTGGTAGAGGGGCAGGAAGACTATCGCAGGGAGAATTTGGAGTTTCGGGTCCATGGTGTCCTCGTTCCTCGTGGGGTGTGTAGAGATGAGCATTTTCCCTTCAGAATTCCTGTTTCCGCCGTGCTTTTATCTGCGATGAATCCGCCCCGGAAAAGGTGGCAGATTGGTGGGTTGTAATAGTGTGGGCGGTACATTGTCCTCCGCCTGTCTGTTGGCGGTGACTGCTGCGCTGTTTGTCTGTACCGCCGTGGCGGTCGGAGTGTTAAAGTGGCTGTCTTTGTTGGAGGTTTCCGCCACGGTCGTAATTGCAAATCTTTTACCGCCGGCCTGTTGGCGGTCTTACCGCCGCTTTAACACCGTCCGCCAGGGTTGTAATGACCACCATAGTCAGCAACATACTGACCACCTGCAGAAGAATCTGCACTCATTTCAGCCATTTTAAAGCTTGGAAGCAGTGGAGGATCATTCAACATGCTAACAGAGTACCAGTTAAAGCCCTCATACAGGAGGTGCCAGCACATTGGAATTTTACTTATTACATGTTGTAATGTCTGTTTGAGCAATACAGACAGATCAATGACTGTATCATTCAAAGAGGAGGGGATACAATTGTGAAAAGCATGACCAAGGATGCAGACAAATGGGGTCTAGTCAAATGTCTGACACAGATGCCACTTCCTTTTGAGGTTTTCACTCGGGAAGTCAGCCTTGAGGGCAGTACGAGGGGCCAAGCTAGCTCGTTGTTGCATCTACAGGACTAGTTAAAAAAGGTTTTGCTAACGTTCACAGATGAATCCAGAAATGCATGCCTTAGTTGAGAGCTCAATCCTTTGCTTGACTGTTAATACAAGGCTGCAAAGAGTCATTGGTGGTCAGTATGACATTGACAGTGAGTGATAAAGTGGCGGAAATACCACCAACAGGCTAGCAGTAATTACTGCCATATTATGACCATGGACAGCCAATGTACCACACCATCCGCCAGGACATTAACACCACTCACCACGGCTTAAGCCATCAATAGTCAGGTGGAAGACAAGGTAACGCCCACCATATCATGACCTTGCAATCCGCCACGATTTCTGGGGCGGAACCAACGCCATCAAAAGCCTAGTGGAAACACTGCACAGAAGACAAAAGACTCACCATCAGAGACACAGAGAAGAACAATTCCGCCATGGAACCAGAACTGCAAGTCTTGCTGATGCTCTTCTACGCCATGCTCCACATGGAACACTAACACCGACAGAGACGACGACGGTGAGTACAGACGCCTAGCACACAGGGAGGGAGGGAGAAAAAGGACAGTGACACACACACGCACAACACACACCAGAAACACACACACCATACACACAACCAGCTGCAGACGAAAAACAATGGCACACGACACACGTCATAATAATGCAAGGACAACAATAAGGCAGTACTGAGAATCTATTGAATGGGAACAGCTACCAAAAGACCCAATTAGATAACAAAGAGATATGCACAATTGTCTACAAAGGACCAATGCCCAGTCCAAAGCACTAAGGGCTCACATGGCCACAGGACACAGTCCAAGGCCTAACTCGTTTCCTGACGACATCCTCACAGAACTGTGCAGGGGCATCACTATTGAAGTGGGCAGGCACCCCAGGGGGAGGGGGAGTGCAGGGCACCTCAGCCCGAAGTCGAGAACTTGCCCACTGGCTCTGGAGAGGGCTCCACACCCATTTCTCTTTGCTGGGGAGTGCAAGGTCACAGTCTCTCAGGTGGGGAACATGCCCACTGGTTCTGGAGGGGGCTCCATGCCCAATTGTCCATGGTGGGAAGTGCAAGGCCACAGTCTCTAAAGTGGGGAACATGCCCACAGGTTCTGGAGGGGGCTCCATGCCCATTTCCCTTTGCTGGGAAGTGCAAGGTCACAATCTCTCAGGTGGGGAACTGACCCACTGCTTCTGGAGGGGGCTCCTTGCATAGCAGTCCCTGGAGTGTGGGCTACATGTCCGCTGCTGGAGGTGAGGGTTGCACCGTCTCAGCTGGAGTTGAGGGGTCCGTGACCACTCGTGGTGGTGGTGGTGGCACCTTGCCAGCCTATGCTGGAGGTGAGGGCTGCTGTGTCTCAGCTGTGGAAGGTGCCTCCTGTGCAGCCTTCGCTGGAGTTGAGGGCTGCTGTTTCTCAGCTGTGGAAGGTGCCTCCTGGGCACTTTCATGGCAGGAAGTGAGGGCCTCTTCCCTGTCCTGGCTGTTGGAGTAGGATCCTTCCCCTTCCTGGCTGCTGGAGTGGGATCCTCCCCTTCCTGTCTGCTGGAGTAGGATCCTGCTTTCACTGTCCTCATGTACTGTTTGGCTGAGGTGCTGGGCTGGGTCGTTGGGACCCTGCTCTTACGGGCAGGATAAGGGGGTGTAGGAGAAGAGAAGAGAAGAGGTCAAGTTAGGCAAGGAAAAGTTTTTTAGGGATGGTGGTGCGGGATGAGGGAGGAGGGATGGGAGTGGAGGTTGAGGGAGTGGTTGTTGGAGGAGTACGTCTGCTGGACTTGGGTGCACGTGCATGGGGAGTGTGCTGATGTGAAGTGGATGGCTGTTGGTGTCTCAGTGCCTGCGTTTACGTCCTTTAGGAGGGGGGACAGACAGGGTGGGAGAGGACACAGGGGACGCGTGGATGGATGTTGTGGAGGTGTCTGCAAGTAAGGTTTATGCTACTTGGTGTGGTGATGCTGGTGGTGAATGTTGAAGCAGTGCATGCAGATGTGAGTGTGGATGAGACTGTGAGGGAGGTGGAGGAGGAGGAGGAGGGAGACAGTGGAGAAAGTGGATGTGGTTGTGTCTGCAACTAGCTGGTGTTTGCGTGAGTGCTTGTGGGCTGAAGTGTGGTGCCTGTGTTTGACTGTGCCACTCTTGTGTGTTGTCTTGTGTGCATGCTCATCAGTATGTGTGCATGGTATGGGTTGGGGTTGAGGAGACTGGTACTGGGAAGTGGTAGTTGGAGGGGGAGACGGTAGGAACAGGGACAATGGCTACCATCAGAGAGGACTCCAGAGCCTAATTTGATCTCTGCTGGGCTGCCATTCCAACATGGATGCCCTCCAGGAATTAATTGGATCGCTGCATCTGGGATGCCAGCCCTGGATGGCATTCACAATGGTTCACTGCCCTACAGAGAATGATCTCAGGAAGTCAATAGCATCCTCACTCAGGGCAGCAGGGCTCACTGGGGCAGGGCCTGAGGTGCCTGGGGCAAAGGAGATGCCCACCCTCCTGGGTGAGAGGGCACATGCAACTCGCTGAGGGGCTACTGCGAGGGCGGTGCTGTGCCTGCAGCTGGGGTGGTCACAGAGGTGTCCGCCACCACCAGGGAGCTTCCAGCGGAGGCAGTGTTGTCACCTCCTGTCTCTGCCGTGGTGCTCCCCTCACCCTCGTACCCACTGGTTCCCTTGGCATTGGTGGACTCTGCCTCCTGGGTCCTGTGGGATGCAGATCTCTCTGTTGCCAGTGCCCCTACTCCTCCGCCAGATGATGCTAATGCACACATGAACAGGATGTCAGAAGGAAAAACGGAGGGAGAGAGAAAGGGAACACTGGGTCAACTACAGCACCAACACCACAGTTGGCATACACAGCACCGTCACACACAGGGTTCAGGATTGAGCACTATGCATTGCACTGCCATTTATTTGGGTAGATGCCATAACAAGATGAGGGCCAAACACCACCAACTGCTCCCCTCCTGGGACCCACAAAGCCCTGACTGACATGGAATGCAAACAAGCAAGGTTACCTGCATTTGCCATACACCCATTACCCTTGAGCTGGATCACGCTGCAATGTCTGGCCTGGCATTAGGGGGCACCCACTAATTCACACACAGCACCAAGATCCCATGCCACCTACCAATTATTGTAGTAATGCCCACTGTACTCACCTCATTGTGGCTGCTGTGATTCCCTCAAGTGTCCATCCAGCTCTGGGTAGGCCACCGCCAGTATGCAAGCCATCAGGGGGGGGCAGGATCTAATGGAAACCCCTTCCTCGTTGGGAGGCCATCCCCAGCTGGTCCTCCACGGTCTTCTGTGCCCAGCATCCCAGGTCCTCCCACCATTTCCTGCAGTGGGTGCTCCACCTGTTGAAGACCCCCAGGGTCCGCACGTCCTTGGTGATGGCACGCCACAATCCTTTCGTTTGATGGGCGCTGACCTCCAGAGGGAATGCAGACAGGAGGACACCATTACACGTACAATCCAGCCTGTCACACATATGGCCCACCAATCCCGTTTTCATCACCATTGGCACACACATCGTCCAGTGCCCACCATGTATACTACCACCAGACATCCCCGATGATGCGATGCTTTCACACACATCTCCATGCATTCTTCCGACATGCGTCATGCCCATTGTGTACTCACCTGTTGGTCTGGAGGCCCATACAGCAGTCCGTACTTGGGTAGGACCCCATCCACCAGTCACCCCAACTCCTCAGAAGTGAAGGTAGGGGCCCTTTTCCGGTCACACGGGCCATGGTAGGTTCCAGACACAGGTAACAGCAGCACACGCAATGTAGGTGTCATCCTGTGGAAAGTCAGGAAACAAGTGAGGATTTGGATAGAAAATGTCGGTCACATCCGCAGCGGTTTATACCATCACCACCGGAGCTGATCCCCATTGGCCGCAGTTCTCTATAAAGCCCCATATTAGCCAATGAGGAATTGCATGGCGGTGCAAGACTGCCTTCCGCCACGAGGCCTAACGTCAGCGGTTACCTCACTTACCCCTGTCCCAAAATACAGGACAGGCGGTCGCCATTTCATGGTGGTTGACAACGATCAGATAAACCATAACTGTGTCATTGCCGAAAATAGCACATATATTGCCATTCCCACTGTCCCATCACATTGATGCTCTATGTACACTGAGGTGGTGGTTCCATTGTCCAAATTGTGATAGCTTACTCACTCTTGTGTCCCTTAGATACCTACCGCTGTGAATGAATAGGAGGAGGAGACAAACCCCCATGTACAGACTCCTTGTGGACTTGGTTACGCTGGAGGACAGGCACATTATACTCACCTATAGACTGGACAGGGCCACAATCACAGAGCTGTGTTCCCAATTGGAACCAATTGGAACCTGACCTGATATCAACCATCCGTCATTCCACTGGGATTCCCCCCTCTTGTGCAAGTGCTATCAGTGCTCCATTTCCTGGCAACTGGTTCTTTCCAAGTGACAGTGGGCTTGGCAGCAGGATTGTCACAGCCAATGTTCTCAATAATGCTGGCAAGGGTTCTGTCTGCCCTGGTAAAGCACGTGTGCAGCTACATTTTGTTTCCACTAGATGGATGAGTTGGCCACTCTAGGCAGGATTCTATGCGATGGACAATCCCCAATATTATTGGGGCAATTGACTGTACACATATTGCGTTTGTCCCCCCAGCCAGAATGAACAGGTGTTCAGGAATCAGAAGAGTTTCCAATTACTGAATGTGCAAATGGTGTGCCTGGCTGACCAGTACATCTCCTACGTCACTGCCAAGTATCCTGGTCGGTGCATGATGCCTTTGTCCTGAGGAATAGCACCATCCTAAATGTGATGGCCATACTACAGAGGCACAGGGTGTGGCTAATAGGTGAGCCGGAGTCCCCACCCACTGTATGTCACTTATGCCTTGAGGTGTAATTCTCATAGGATTGTGTAAGGCTAAAGTTTGTCCCTCACAATATGAAGGTAACCTTTCATGGCTCTTGAGCCCTGTGAGGAATGCCAGGACAGGGGCTGAGAACCGTTATAATGGGGCACATGGGCGAATCAGAATAATAATTGAAAGGACCTTCGGCATCCTGAAGGCCAGTTTCAGGTGCCTCCATTTGACAGGTGAATCCCTGTGCTGCTCACCCGGGAAAGTCTGCCAGATAGTAGTGGCATGCTGCATGTTGCACAACTTGGCTCTCAGACGGCATGTGCCTTTTCTGCAGGAGGAGGAGACTGGACATGCCCCTCTGGCAGCAGTGAACCCTAAGGACAGTGAGGAGGCAGAGGATGAGGATGTGGACAACAGAACATCAGTTATACGTCAATACTTCCAATGACACACAGGTGAGACAGTGGAACTGATCATTGCTCTGCATATTGATTTCATCTGTGTGACTGTGGCATGATGGCATTCACTTCCTTTGTGTCTACTAACTGTCACATATGGCTTGTCATTTTACAGAGGTTGGTGATATGACAACAGTGTCCTAATGTGACTACTACAGACAGTTACAGGTCATTAATTGTATGCTATCTCAGTGTCCATATCATTTGCACCAGATGTGACTATTCCCTGAAGGCACATTTTCAACACATAGAATACTATCAGTCAAGTTGTGTTCAAGGGTGTTTATTGTGGTGCTATAAAATTGAGGGTAAATTGCAATAGAATGGTGTGATGGTAGAGGAAAGTCCACGGTATTGTTCCAATCTGTTTTTAGCACAGGTGCAGTATCCAAGGGGCCATCGGAAGGGGAGCAAAGGCAGTTCAAAGTGGACAAGGTGAGAGGGTGGGACACAAGGGGGACAATAAGGAGAGTCTCACTTCCTGGCGGTGGTCTTGGTTTTTGTAAGTGTCTCTGGCTTCTGTCTGGGTCACAGGCAACGTTTGTGGGGTGGTTCACCTTCTGCAGGGGAGGGGTGCTGGTGGCCTGTGGGTCCTGTTGCGGGCCTCCTGCCCACTAGCTGCAGCGGAGCTTGTCAATAGACTGGCTAGTGGTAGGGGCCCGCTGGTATGCTGTTGGCCATGTCGGCCAGCACCCCTACTATGGAGATCATGGAGGTGTTGAATGCCTGCAAGTACTCCCTGATCTGCTGATGGTGTTCCTCCTGCAGCTGCTTGTTCTCCTGCATGTTGTCAAGGATCTGGCCCATGGTGTCCTGGGATTGTTGGTAGGCACCCAGGATCTTGATGAGTGCCTCCTGGAAAGTCGGTTCCCTTGGCCTGTCCTCTCCCTGGCGTACAGTGGTCCTCCCAGTGTCCCTGTTGCACTGTGCCTCTGTCCCCTGAGCGGTGTGCCCACTGCCACTGACCCAAGGTTGTTGATTGTCTTAGGTGTGAGGTGTGGACTGAGGGCCTGTGCAGGTGGGCACACTGCTGATTGACGTGTCCTGGGGACAGAGGTGTGGGTACGCTAGGTGGGTGCTGTGGTGTTGGATACTGATGGGGGAGGCTCTGTGATGGACTGTAAGTGGACTGGGGTGACCGACTGTCCAGTAGTCCCTGATGGGCCAGGTTGTTGATCCAGATCCTGAAGTCCAGAGTTACTGTCATCACTGGGGGCATCTTCTGTTGAGGGACTGGCTTGTCGTGGCACCTCCTCTCTGCTGACATTGGCTGGGGCACCTGCGGGGATGTAAGTGATGTATTTTGCTTCAGGCCTGTATATTGTACATCCCTAACTTCCCCTCTATCGTTGCAGTTTCCCTGCCACCTTTGTTTGTGTATATTGATGTATTGTGGGATTGTTACTTCCCCTATGCTGTGCATGCTTTAGTGATGGGTGTCCACGCAGGACTGAGACGGCTGTCCATGCATTGGTATTCCATGCAGGGCTGGGCATTGTGATCAGTCTTATGTGTAGGTGCAGTGTGTGGGATGTAGTGGAATGATGGGAGTGGGGGTGAGATGGCATGCAGGTATGGGGGTGATAAGTAGTAAATCTTGACTCACCACTGTCCAGTCCTCCGGCAACTCTAGTGAGTCCCTCAGGATGCAGAATTGCCAAGAATTGCTCCTCCCATGCTATGAGCTGTGGGGGAGGTGGTGGGGGTCTACCTCCAGTTCTCTGTATGGTGAGTTGGTGCCCTGCTGCTATGGAACGTACCTTCCCCGTAGGTTGTTATACCTCTTCCAGATGTTGTCCCTTGTTCTTGGATGCTGTCTCACAGCGTTCACCCTGTCCACACCATAGCTCCATCTTCCTGGCAATGGAGATCTGCTGTACCTGTGCTCCAAACACCTGTGGCTCTACCCCGACTATTTCCTCCACCATGACCCTCAACTCCTCATCTGTGAAATGGGGGTGCCTTTGTGGGGACATGGGTGTTGTGTGGTGTGTGTAAGTGTGTGGGTGTTGAGTACTGTGGTTGGGTGTGCTAGTGGTATTCATGAGGGATGATTGGGTGTGTGTGGTGTGTGTGTCTAGTTGTCGCAGTGGTCTTGCTGTCAGTCTGGTGGCAATGATTTGTATTCGTAAAAGGTTGTGGGTAATGTGGGTGTGTGTTTTATAGTGGGTGGGTGGGTGTGGTGTGTATATGAGTGTCAGGTGTGTGTTTTTGATCTTGGCCAATGTTGTGCAGTTTAGTATTTGGGTGTCCATTCTAAGCGCGCTGGTGTGTACCGCCAATGGTTTACCGCCGTTGAATGTCCATCATGGTGATTTGTGGGTCATGATGGGGTGGGCATTGTTTTGTTGGCATAATGGTATGGGTGTTGGTACGGCCACTTTAGCACTGACCTTTGGACTGGCAGATTTGTGTATGTGGAAGTATTCTGTCAGATTGGTGTGTGTGTGTCATAATATGGGGAACGGATATTCGTCACCGCAGCGGTATGTTGGCGGCCATCACCATGGCGGTAAGCGAGATTTACCGCCAATTTCATAACGACCACCATTGTGTTGTCCAAAGAGTACATGAGTGGCACAATACTTGATCCACAGTGCAAAACTGACTGTCTACTTTCATTCCTTTTTGAAAAAGGATGTAGGATGTTTAACAATATGAGACCTGTCTTGTTGAGCAAGCCAGAGACCTGGAAGAAGAACAGCTGGAATTAAAGTTCCACTCCTGGCAGAAGTTCTGGGCTGCCGCCTTCAACTTCTAGAGATGACAGTCCTGTTTGCCCACAGAAGCCAACACCAGCAACAAGAAAACTAGCTCAAAAAGCAACAACAGGAACAAACGAATCAGCCCTGACCTCTCAATTGGCTTGGTTCCAAGCGGCAGGTCTTAAATCAAGTGCTGAGGCAAAGGCAAATGAGGTCGAGCAAGTGGTAGCATCAACAACCATTCAGAGGATGTTCCTGACGTATTTGGATGACCCGAAAGAGGTCTATCTGGATCAAAACCCATTGATGTATTCATAGGGGAAGGTGCACCAATGACCAGAGCTCTGCTAATGCAGTTGGCACAATTGTTACAGTGAGAAGGACCAGTCTCTCACCTCAAAATGTGGCAACATTGACCATGATTAAAATGAACCAATACTCATACCACACAGTTACACTGTTCCTGAAATACCACAGGAAGAGGATGATTGTAGTTGTCCAGATTTATGTGTGTTAGCTGACCAACTTCTCAGTGAACCACCTGAGTTTGAGGACAAACTCTACTTCCCTGACTGAGTAGGCTACCATAAAATGTTTTAATTATTTATCACCTAACTGCTTTGCAAAAAAAACAAAAGGATGTAGCTAGTGGAACATTATATTTGTGTTTGACTAGTGCAGCCCCAACATTTTTAGGCACATGTATGGCCAGATTGGAGCTCAACCACTGTGCAGTGAAGAAACATTCCCATTCCCTTCAGGACATTGGTGCCTGCCTCCATCCCATGCCTATCCTTTTTTTCATTACCACCAAGGTTGTCCCCAGAAGATCATATGATTTACACAACTGACTAATTCTAATGTGTTTCTTGCATCAAAGAAGAAATACATTTGTGTACCTACCACCGTGCTTGGATTAGAAGGGGTAACTATTTCACCAATGAATGATGATATATTATTGGGTGATTGTGAGTATTGACTGATGTGGTACCAGACACAGACAGTGAGGGAGGGTGTTCAATTAATTTGTGAACTTGATATTGATGATTTGCAATGATTGGGGCCTGATGGGTGATGCTTTTTCCTGAAGGTGATTGGCGCTTTTACACGTAACACAATTTTTACTTGCAGGGTCCACTCTTTTGTTTCTTGTTCTTCGGAGACCAGACCAGTCAGTTTAGTTAACATAAATAGATCTACACAAAATGTATTCTTGTTCTTGAACAGCAGTGCACTACAGGTCTATCTCGCTCGGGCGGGATGGAATTGGACTGAAGTCAGGAGGAGGATGGAAGGTCTCAGGGTGGGACTACCACAACACTGCAGCCAGAAGGAGGAAGGTGTGGACTTCAAAAGGAAATTATGATGATGATGATGAATCTGAAGCCTAGTTCTGTGGTCTGGAGAGAGGTGTGTTGATTTGAGAAATGCTACTTTTGTGTGTGCTGGTTTAAATGTGAATCTTCTCTTATGTGGTTGCAGTCAGGGGGTGTTGCTTGTAACTGTAAACAGACTTGTGATGCCACATCATCATCATCATCATATGATGCACACACTTGGCTAAATGCTATGATGACAGTTGTGAGATTGATCATCCCAGTGCATGCAGCTATTTTTCTGTGATTGGTTATAAATTGCTCTCACTTCTCAGTAAATCGATCTGCCATGACCGATAAAATGAACGATTGCAGCAGCCTATGTTCCTGCTCTTCCTCTGAGTCTTGGCAGTTGGTACACTCTACATGAAGCTTATCTTTTGTCTAATCTTTTGTCTTTCTCCTTGACTCTACAATATCATTTATGTTTTACAATTCGCAGGCCTCTTCTTCTCTTGCACGAAAGGCAAAAGCTCCATAACACTCATGCTTACCATACTGGGCTGGTTCACCAAAGAGTAATGGACACTCCGAGAACAATGAAGATGCACCACCCAACTTGGCAATACAGTATCATTTTTCTTATAACAATCAAAAGTTTTAGAACTGCGTGGTTTCACTTCACATAATTTTTAGTTTTTCAAACCTAGATGACAGAACATTTAGAATTATGTAATGATAACTTGGGTCTCTGTGTCTGCAGGACTGTTGCAATGGATTTAACTGAACTGTGTCATAATTATTTCTTCATTTCCTTCCACAACCGATTGATGTAATTCTCATTGTTGCCCTGATAAATATTGTTGTTTGAATTGTGTCTTTGTCAAACCTTACCCCAAATCCTCCTTCCCATCCATTCATTAAACCCTTCCCCTTCTTCCCCCGGGTGTCTGATTTATTGAGGTGACTTAATTTACATCATAAATGGAGCACATACTTGGTGGGGCGGCTGTGGTGAAAGTGACACCAACTTACTGCGAGATCTTCTGTAACCTGAGCAATAGCCCACACTGTCCCCACCATCCATAAAATAGATTTAGATCTAAAACATTTTTGTCAACATCACTATTCAGGCGTTGTGTTGTAAAAACACATAGGCCCTCATTACAACCCCGGCAGTAAATCCTGCTTACCGCCGTGCTGATGGCAGCCAACATACCGTGGCCGCAGCGGAAATCCGCTACAGGTATTACGACACACATCTCGTAATCCACCACAATACAGACACGCACACAAGTCTGCCACACCAAAGGTCAGTGATAAACTGGCAATAGCAAAACCTACACCATTACGCCAACAGGAATATGCCCACACTATCACGACCCACGAATCAACGCAGCGGTCACTCAACCTTGGTAAACCATTGACGGTGCACACGCCGCGCTCAAAATACACACACATTTACAAAACACAACCACATTGGACAATTCAAAATACACACACCTGATACACATACAGACACCACACACCAACACCACTATAAAACACACACCCACATTACCCACAACCCCTTACAATGAAATTTTTTCAAAAAACAGAGAGAGAGAGAATAGCAAACACAACACCAGCATTCACAGGCACACAACACCATCACTCATACAACATCCACGTACCTAAAAGAACACACCCCAACATAACACATCACATAGCACAACAAACATCACCTCACACATCACCCACACCACATTATGGCACCTCAAAGACACCCCAGGTTTTCTGAGGCGGAGCTCAGGGTCATGGTGGAGGAAATCATCCAGGGAGAGCCACAGCAATTCGGATCACAGGTGCAGCAGACATCCATTGCAAGGAAGATGGAGCTATGGCGGAGAATTGTCGACACGGTCAAAGCAGTGGATAGCACCCCAGAACACAGGATGACTCAGGAAGAGGTGGAACGACCTACGGGGGAAGGTGCGTTCCGTGGTTTCCAGACACCAGGTAGCCGTACAGAGGACTGATGGTGGACCCCCACCTTCTCCCCCACAATTAACAACATGGAAGGAGCAAGTCTTGGCGATCATGCGTCCTGAGGGCCTCGCAGGAGTAGCAGGAGGACTGCACTCTGGTAAGTCAAATCTTTACTACTATATCCCCCCCACCCTACCTGCATGCCATCACAAACTCCTACCCCTACCCTCACACCCATCACCCCAACACCCCACAGATACCCCACTATCACAACCCAGCATCCATATACCAAGCCCTGCATGTAATACCAATGCATGGACACCCATTACAGACCTGCATGGACACCCATCACCAAAGCATGTCCAGTAGAGAGACTCACCCAGGCTACAAAATCACCCCTCACACAAGGGCCCAGGCAATAATGCTAGCACAGGAGTAGAGGGAAACTCACACATTGCACACGAAGGCACACACAGATACAATAACTATGCATTTACACCCCAACAGGACCCCTACTCAACGTCACCGGACAGGAGGTACCAGCCATATCCAGTCCCCCCACAGAAGAGGCCCACAGTGACGACAGCAGCTCTGCACGTCTGGATCAAGTTGACCAGCCCGGCCCACCAGGGACCTCTGGACTGTCGGTTCCCCTGCCACAGTCACAAACTACCACTGAACCTCCCCCGTCAGGAAACACCACCACATCACTCACCGAGCGGGCCCATGCCACTGTCCCCAGGACACGCGCAAACCCACTAACCCCAAAACAATCAGGGATCTGGGTTCAGTGGTAGTGGGCACCTGGTTCAGGGGACAGAGGCACAGGACAACAGGGAAACTGGGAGGACTGCTGTGCGACAGGGGGAGGACAGGCCCAGGGAACCCACTCTCCATGAGGCACCCTCCAACATCATGGGAGCATACCACCATTCGTAGGAGACCACGGGACCGGTACTGACCAAGTTTCAGGAGGCCCAGCAGCTGCAGGAGGAACAATACCTGGGGATCAGGGAGGACTTGAAGTCCATTAACACCACACTGGTCACCATTGCAGGGGTACTGGCAGACATGGCCAACACCATGAGGGAGACAGTGGCACACCACCGGGCCCCTGACACGAGCCCGAATGATGAACAGCCCTCCATGTCTGCCAGCGCTTGTGGACAGGAGGTCCCGCCACAGGACCAACAGGCCACCATTACCCCACCCCCAGCAGAAGGAGAACCACCCCGCAAACGGTCCCTGCGATCCAGGCACAAGACAGAGAACATTGCCAAGACACCCGCCAGGAAATAAGGCTCTCCTGATTGTCACCCCTCTGTCCCACTATGTCATACTGTCCTAATTGAACTGCCATTACTCCACTTCCTATGCCCCCTTGGACAATGCACCTGCGATACCAATAGACTTGAATCTACCATGGACATTCCTCCACCATCACCCCAGCCCATTGCACATACCCCTCCACTGATTAGCACTTAAATAAACACCCTTGAATCACTAAACAATCTGGAGTCAGTCTGTACTTTCACAAATGTGTTATTACAACCTCTCTGACAAACATCAATGGCAATGTTCATTTGCATATACCAAAGTATGACAGTTGTTGGGCAGCAGTAAACATAGCAGAAGGCAGATTGTGGCACACAGATCTGTGAAAAGGAATGCCAAAGTGAACTGTCAGGGTCCATACACAGCGGTAGAAAGGCAGATTTATGCAATGTCCTACAGTAGTGTGATATAAGAGGAGCAGTGCCAGTCTCTTACCTGTGTCTCACTGGAAGTATTGCATGATGATGTTGTTTTGGTTGTCTATATCTTCTTCTTCTGCCTCCTCTTCTTCATGGTCCATAGGCTCCACAGGCTCCACAGCTGCCACAAGACCAACATCAGGCCCATCTTCCTGCAGAAAAGGAACCTGGCGTCGCAAAGCCAGGTTGTGCACCATACAGCATGCCACGATTATTTGGCACACCTTCTTCGGTGAGTAGTATAGGGAGCCACCTGTCAGATGGAGACACCGGAACCTGGCCTTCAGGAGGCCAAAAGTCCACTCTATAACCCTCCTAGTTCGCCCATGCACCTCATTGTAGCATTCCTCTGCCCTTGTCCTGGGATTCCTCACTAGGGTCAGTAGCTATGACAGGTTGGAGTAACCAGAGTCACCTGCAAATATCGAGGGGCATCTGTTAGACATACACAAACCCTTAGCGACTACCCCATACCCAGACACCTATTCAAACTGTGTGGGGACCTTGGCCTCACCTATTAGCGACATACGGTGCCTCTGGAGTTGGCCCATCACATAAGGGATGCTGCTATTCCTCAAAATGTAAGCGTCATGCACTGAGCCAGGATACTTGGCATTCACATGGGAGATGTACTAGTCTGCCAAACACACCATCTGCACATTCATGGAATGGTAGCTATTGCGGTTTCTGTACACCTGTTCATCACTGCGGGGTGGGACAAATGCCACATGTGTTCCATCAATGGCACCAATGATGTTGGGGATATGTCCCAGGGCATAGAAGTTACCTTTCACTGTGGGCAAATCCTCCACCTGGGGAAAAACGATGTAGCTGCACATGTGTTTCAGCAGGGCAGACAACACTCTGGACAACACATTAGAGAACATTGGCTGGGACATCCCTGATGCCATGGCCACTGTTGTTGAAAGGAACCACTGGCCAGGAAATGGAGCACTGACAGGACCTGCACTAGAGGGGGGATTCCTGTGGGATGGTGGATAGCTGACATCAGGTCTGGTTCCAACTGGGCACACAGTTCTTGGATTGTGGCACGATCAAGTCTGTAGGTGATAATGATGTGTCTGTCTTCCATTGTCGACAGGTCCACCAGCGGTCTGTACACCGCAGGATGATGCCATCTCATCATCTGCCCCAGCGGATGTGCCCTATGGATGAGAAGGGTGAGCAGAGGGTCATATACCACATAGGTAGCACAAGGGTGTTTTGCCCTATTGTGATTTAATCTGTGTGTGACGCTGTCTGTTCGTATTCCTGGCCAAAAGTGCTGTGACGCAGTTAGGTGCCCTGCCATGTGCCCCCCTGAAATGGCAGCTGCCTGACCTGTAAGGAGGGACAAGGGGAAATGAGGTAACTGCGCTGGCGTTGTGCAGCGTTGCAGTAGGTGGACGAAGACCGCAGCGCAATTCAGCCTTGGTTATCATTGGGCCCTATGGGTCCCAGGAGCCAATGACGGAGCACACCGGCTGTGATGGTACGCACTGCCACGGACGTGACCGCCATTTTCTATCTCTTCACTCACTTGATACCTGACCTTCAACAGGAGAGGACCTACACTGCAAGTGCTGCTGTGACCTGAGTCTGGAAGTGACAATGGCTACAGTGTCTGGGGAAAGGGCCCCTGCCTTCACCGCGGAGGAATTGGACAACCTGGTGGATGGGGTCCTCCCCTAGTACACGCTACTCTACTGTCCTCCAGACAAACAGGTGAGTACACTGTGTGCATGGTGGATGTGACATTAATGTATGGAGTGGCGTGTATGGAAGATAAATGGGGGGAGGAGGGACGGCTGTGGCCTGCATGTGAGGATGGTCAGTGTATGTGTTTCAGGGCATGGTTGGGAAGTTGTGGCCAATGAGTAAGAATAACCGGACGGGGGAGTAAAACCATTCTTACTTTACCTTTCCACCAGAAGAAGGTTATTTGGCGTGCCATCGCTAAGGAAGTGCGGACCCTGGGGGTCTATCACAGACAGAGCACCCACTTCCACAAGAGGTGGGAGGACCTGTGCCGCTGGAGGAAGAAGATGGCAGAAGCCCAGCTGGGGATGGCCTCCCAACGTGGAAGGGGTGCCCGTTGCACCGTGACCCCCCTGATGTACCAGATGATGGTGGTGGCATATCCGGAGTTGGATGGGCGCTTGAGGGCATCACAGCAGCCACAAGGGGATGAATACAGTTTCATTCAGCTGACTCTGTGCGCTTTACAAGGTGTCTGGGTGAGGGAAGTGGGCTGTGGGTTTCCCTAGGCCAGGGCGAACTTGGTAGGGTAGATCCCTCTGTGGCACTCCAACCCCAATAGTTGCAGTGGCCATCTACAACTAGTCAGCCTCCTGTGGGTTCCAGGTGTGCAGCAAATGGGCTTAGGCATAGTCCCACATGGGAAGGTGATTTTCCTAAGAACTGTTAGTGCATGGCCTAGTGCATAGGGCTGCTCCCTGTGAGTTGTGTCCGCCAACAGTGGTGTTGTTGCTGGCATTGACCATGTGTCTCCTCTGTCTTTCCCCCCTTTTTGTTTTGTCACCCTGTCCTTGTATGCATTAGCATAATCTGGTGGAGGAGCAGTGGCACCGGAGCAGGAGGGAGCTGCAACCCACATGGCCCAGGTGGGTAAATGTACGGAGTCTGAAGGCACCAGTGGGACGGAGGGCGAGGGGAGCTCCACGACGGGGACAGGAGGGGACACCAGCAACAGTGACTCCTCCTCTCATGGGAGCTCCCTTGCGGTGGCGGGCACCTCTGTGGCCACCGCAACAAAAGGTACAGCCACCACCCCTCCTACCAGCACCACCCTCCCAGCAGCTCCTCAGCGTGTTTCCCGTGCCTACTCACCCAGGAGGGTGGGCATCTCCTTCGCCCCTGGCAACTCAGGCCCTGCCCCAGTCAGCCCTGCTGCCCTCAGTGAGGAGGCTATTGACCTCCTGAGATCCCTCACCGTTGGGCAGTCAACCATTTTGAATGACATCCAGGGTCTCGAGAGGCATTTGCAACAAACAAATGGATACCTGGAGGGCATTCACTCTGGCGTGGTGGCCCAATAGAGAGCTTTTCAGGCTCTGGCCTCAGCACTGATGCCAGCCATTGTCCCTGTGTCCAGCCTCCCCCCTCCAACTTCCACTACCCAGACCCAATCCCCTCTACCTCAGCCTATCCCAAGCACACCATTAGACCAGCCTGCACACACATCAACACACAAAAGTGGCTCAAGCAAACATAAGCACCACACATCCCACAGGCACTCACACAAGCCCCATACCCATGCAGACACACCAACATCCACTGCCTCCACTGTGTCCCCCTCTTCCACATCCTCTACCTCCCTCCCAGTCTCGTCTCCACTCATACCTGCATGCACTACATCCTCAGCCACTACCTCCATTACCAGCACGCCCATCACAACACACCACTCACGTGCAATCACCACCCCGACTACCATGCACACGTCCCCTGTGTCCTCTCCCAGTGTGTCTGTGAGCCCTCCTCCCAAAGTACACAAATGCAGGCACACCCCCACTCAACAGCCATCTACCTCACAACAGCCTCCAGCCCATGCACCTTCACCCAAACTCAGCAGACGTACACCTCCTACATCCACTACCTCTTCCTCCACTCCCAAACCGCCTCCATCTTCCCATCCCAGTGAGTCTAAAAAACTTTTCCTAGCTGCCATTGACCTCTTCCCTACACCTCCCCCCCGTCCTTCCCCTAGGGCCAGGATGTCCAGATCCCAACTCTGCATATCAGCCACCAAATCCTCGTCCAGTGTGGTCCCTGCAAGTCCGGGAACATCGAAGGTAGCACCCATCAGGGCTGCCAGTGTGCCACCTAGTGAGGCCAAGGAGCACCCTATTCCACCACCTGCCAAGGTAAAGAAGGGGCCCGCATGATGAAGAGAGAAGCCGCACCAACCACCCAGCAAGGCCTCTTCCAGGACCAAGGAGGACAGTGGCAAGGTCCCAGCAGCGACTTCCAAGGTGGGGAAGGGACACAAGGGCAAAGGGAAGTCAGCTCAGGGCACGGAGCCTCCAGGTGAGGGACTGGTGTCACCCCTTCTGCAAGACAGACCAGCAACCTGTACGGCGGTGGGCACCGCAGCAACCACCGCCACCTGCACGTCTGCTGCCTCTACTATAGTCACCAGCATCATCCCCAGTGGGTACACTTCCGAGACTGCAGGAGATGGCCTGGCGTCTCCCTCCACAAGTGCAGACACCTGCACCGCCGCAGCCACCGCCACCTGCCCCGCGACGTACCCAGCCAGTGCCACTACAGCGGACATCAGCAGCATCCCCAGTGGCAGCTGTCCGAGGCTGCTGGAGACGTCCTGGACCCTGCACACACTACATGAGGCACCACAACTAGCACTGGCACTACCAGCAGTTGGCAGGCTAAGTCGCCGCAGGGTGGAGTGTGTCTCTGCCTCCATGGAGTATCATGCTACCTGTTCCCTGAAAATCTCGTGGCTCAGACACCCAGGTGAGGTAATGGGAACTGTCACACCCCAGGTTCAGCATCACTGGGCACCAAGCCCCCTCCAGAACCAGTGGATAACAGCACCCACAACCTTAGTCCTTGGCAGGATGAAGCACTCTGGGCACCAAGCCCCCTCCAGAACCAGTGGAGAGCAGCATCCACAACCTCAGTCCTTGGCAGGATGGAACACTCTGAGCATCAAGCCCCCTCCAGAACCAGTGGAGAACAGCATCTACAACCTCTGTCCCTGGCAGGATGAAGCACTCTGGGCACCAAGCCCCCTCCAGAAACAGTGGAGAAGCCACCCACTTGTGCGACTGTGGCCTTGCACTCCCCAGGACCAAGCAGTGGGCAAACCACCCATTTGAAAGACTGTTGCCTTGCACTCCCCAGGACCAGGCGGTGGGCATGGAGTCCCCTCGAGGAGCGGTGGCATCGTCCCATCATCCGGCTGAGATGCCCCCCCTCCCCTTCCCCTTGAGGTACCTGTGTTTTTTTTACCTGATGCCCCTGCAGTGTTCTCTCCATTTTGAGGCAGGTGTCATGTGTGGGCTTCACCCATGCTTTTTGGGACCACTGGTCCACGGACATTTAATGGAACAGTATACGGACTTGTGTACTTCCTATAAATATTTGTATATACTGATCATTTCAAGTTATCTTGCCCTATCTGAATTTTCGATTATTACACTTGTTACAATCATTTCATTTGGTCCTTGCGTTCTTCCATGGGGTTACGGGGTGTACATGTAATGTTGGTGCATGTGTTAGTGTGTATGGTGCTGTGGGTGAGGGTGAGGGTGGGGGTGGAGGGGTGGCGTGTTGCGTGTGTGTGTGTCACTCTCTTTTTCCTCCACCTCCCCTGTCTACTAGGTGCAGTACTGACCGTGGTCGTTGCCACCGTCTTTGATGTTCCTGGTAAATGAGGAGGTAGACCAGCATCGGCAGGACCTGCAGCTCGGGCTCCATGGCATCCTGGTTCTTCGTTGAGTGTCGAGAGGTGAGTGGTTTCCGTTCCAAAGACTGTTTCCGCTGTGCTTTTGATGGCGTTGGTACCGCCCCAGAAAAGCTGGCGGATTGGCGTCTTGTAATAGTATGGGCGGTACATTGCCTTCCACCTGTCTGTTGGCGGTATTACTGCTGCTTTATGACTGACCACCAGGGTTGTAATGAGGGCCATAATCTTGTTGACTCCAATTCTGACTGTGAGTCTACTTCTCCTGACTCGAGGACTTCATAACTTTAGTTTTAAAGATAGCTCCTTATTGCTCAGAAGAAGTTACTATCGCTAGTTTTTGTTATAATTTCAGGTATTCTTTTCTTTGCTGTGTCCTGGTGGTAGTAGTCCAGTCTCAGTCTTTGTGAAGTTATTAAAAAATATATATAACTAACTAACTATTGGGGTCATTCCTACATTGGTGGGAACCGCTGAATGACCGCACCGCGGTCAAAAGACCGCGGCGGCCATTCTGGCTTTCCCCCTGGGCCGGCGGGCGACCGCCAGAAGGCCGCCCGCCGGCCCAGCGGGAAACCCCCTTCTACGAGGATGCCGGGTCCGAATGGAGCCGGTGGAGTTCAAGGGGTGCGACGGGTGCAGTGGCACCCGTCGCGATTTTCAGTGTCTGCTTTGCAGACACTGAAAATCTTAGTGTGGCCCTGTTAGGGGGCCCCTGCAGTGCCCATGCCAGTGGCATGGGCACTGCAGGGGCCCCCAGGGGCCCCACGACACCCGTTACCGCCATCCTGTTCCTGGCGGTGAAAACCGCCAGGAACAGGATGGCGGTAAGGGGGTCGGAATCCCCATGGCGGCGCTGCTTGCAGCGTCGCCATGGAGGATTCCCTGGGCCAGGGGTAAACCGGCGGGAAACCGCCGGTTGCCCTTTTCTGACTGCGGCTTTACCGCCGCGGTCAGAATGGCCGAGGAAGCACCGCCAGCCTGTTGGCGGTGCTTCCGTCATTTTAGCCCTGGCGGTCGCCGACCGCCAGGGTTAGAATGACCCCCTATGTGTTTTTCTTTCAATTTAGTTGCCTGTGATGGATAATCCTTTGGATTAATCCTACAGTTGGAGCTCACCTAGGTGAGAGTGGAACCTCACTTGTTGTGATGCCTTTCCTGTTAGCATACTAGCCTTCTATTACTGCCACAACCATTAAGAAGACACCTTGGGAAACCTTGCATCTGGTTACGAAAGACAGAGGGAGATATCAGCCATCTCCTTATCTATTCAGATAAGAGAACTATGGAGTGAAGTGAACTAGTTTAATTAGTAATTAACTAACATTACAGATTTGACTTCACTTCCTTGTTTATCTAGGTTGTTGTGGGCAATAATGGCAATGGCAGCATACCATACCCTCCTAATGGTCAATAATATAGTTACAGAGGGTAGTCTGACATGGTTATAACTAACTATAACTAACTAGTATGCATACACTTTCATAAGCAAGCAGATTAAAACACAGGGAGGGTCATTCTGACCCTGGCGGCCGGTGGCCGCCAGGGCCACCGACCACTGGAGCACCGCCAACAGGCTGGCGGTGCTCCAATGAGCATTCTGACCGCGGCGGTTCAGCCGCGGTCAGAAGCAGAAAGTCAGCGGTCTCCCGCTGACTTTCCGCTGCTCATTGGAATCCTCCATGGCTGCGGAGCGCGCTCCGCAGCCATGAGGATTCTGACCCCCCCTACCGCCATCCAGTTCATGGCGGGAAAGCCGCCATGAACAGGATGGCGGTAGGGGGGGTCGCGGGGCCCCTGGGGGCCCCTGCCGTGCCCATGCCAATGGCATGGGCACGGCAGGGGCCCCCGTAAGAGGGCCCCAAAATGTATTTCACTGTCTGCCTTGCAGACAGTGAAATACGCGACGGGTGCAGTAGCACCCGTCGCACCTTCCCACTCCGCCGGCTCGATTACGAGCCGGCATCCTCGTGGGAAGGTCGTTTTCCCCTGGGCTGGCGGGCGGTTTAACTGGAACCGCCCGCCAGCCCAGGGGAAAACTCGTAATACCCGCCGCGGTCTTTTGACCGCGGCGCGGTAATTTGGAGGGCGGGATCCTGGCGGGCGGCCTCCGCTGTGGCTGGACATGAACAGGTATCTGCCAGTGGTGCTGGTATTGTTGTTGCCACCAGGAGTCTGGAGGTGCTGGCAGCTGGCTGGAAGAACTGGGCCCAGGATAAAGGTAGATGCCTTCACCTCCTCCACCTGCAGAGCCATTTATATTCTACATGGATGGCCTCCAACCTCTGCCAGACTTCTATCTCCTGGTGTATAGGTGGACCAGCAGGAGTAGCTATATCAAGAAAGAAAAAAAAGAAAAAGACAAATTGTAAACAGTTGCCTGTGAAAATTCTGCATGCGCGGTGACACGCACACCATTTGTTCGGCCATTGTGAAGGTTGTTTTTTCTTCATTGGAACTCTGTGTGACTGCACATTTAGTAATTGTTTCTTGGGCAGTGGATTTCAGCGTGTGCATTGATATGCACACCAATAAGGCAGCCATTATTTTTATGCAACTGCCTTTGCTGAAAGCGTTCTGCGTCTCAATGTGATACGCACACCATGTGATCAGTTAATTCTGCAGCTTTATTGCATGGACACTATGTGATCAGTTAATACTACAGTTTTATTGCATGGCACGTATTGGTGGTTACCCTATCAATAATATTCTGCGTGCCGCGGTGACACGCACACCATTTTGGGAGTCATTTTAGTGAGGGCATTTGATTGGACTGTGTGGCAATCAACTGTGAATTCGGCATGTCACAGTGACACGCACACCTTGTGGGACTGTGTGCATTTAATTTATTTAATTTGCAATTTGTCTTATTGTAACCTTGCATATCCCATTATACCATGCATCAATCTATTTATCTGCCTACTCCAGTCATCCCTAATCCTGTTCATTGCAGAGTAACTCAAAATCAGGCACTTAGGGGCTCATTACGAGTCTGGCAGCCTGCAGACCGCCAGCCTTGCGGGGCAGTCAGGACTGCAGCTGCTGTGGTGGTCCACCCACCACAGAAAGACCATGGTGGTCAGACCACCAGGGATCTTCCAGCACTGCCAGGATCCATGTTCCTGGCGGCATGGCGGAGGCAGAGATCATCATGTATAAAATGTGGATATACTGGTTGCCATATGTAGACGGTTGGAAAAATGATGCAGTGAAGTACAGGGAAAGAAACAGATTGTATTTAGCATGTCCAATGTCTGCCTTGCAGTCAGTGAACATTGCTATGGTGCTGGTGCACTCAATTACGAGCCAGAGATAATGCTGTAGCCTGTTTCCCTCTAGGCCCAGCAGGGTGGTTGCCACGAAGGCAGCAGCCACCCTGTTGGGAGTTTGGTGGACGGGTTTTCCCATCCATCAAACTTATAATGATGCCCTTAGTCCCACTTTACTCCCTCGACTCACCCTCTACCATAAAATATTTTCAACAGATACATTTGCTTGCCAGTAAGAAAAGGAAACATAACTTACTATACGGCAGGGAAAGGTAGAGGGGTAAGGCCAGGTAGGTAGATGTTTTGCTATGGAATAGCGGGGTATCACTGATCATCATCATTTGCCTAAGCTTTAGCTTAGTCAGTCACTACCGTTGACGAATGCCGAAAGGGAAACATTTGAACAGGTTATATCCATAATGGGCGCCATAAAATATTCAGATCACTTGGGCAGAAAAATATGGCACATGCCAAGAATGGATTTTTCATTTGTTTTGGGATTGGCTGGGATAGAACTTTGGAAAGAAGAAATGAGTAAAGTACTACCAACAGGTGACTAAGTGGGCACTGGAAGGGAAAGGAAACCCACCCCGTTTTCAGTTCTCAATGCATTGAAAACTTTGTAAATGTTGCATTAACTGAAGCAGATGCACATTGCACAGCCAGCTCTGAAGTGCCAAATTGAACCATGCTACAGTTAGGTCATGGGTGACTAAGGGGGTCATTACGACCTTGGCGGGCGGCTACCGCCGCCCGCCAGGTGGTAACCGCTGCGCAGCCGCCAATGCGGCCTCACTCGCGCGGCCCCCATTATGACATTCCCGCTGGGCCGGCGGGGATGAGGGTGCAACATAGGAGCCGGCTCCTAATGGAACCGGCGGTGTTGCGGCCGTGCGACGGGTGCAGTTGCACCCGTCGCGCTTTTCACTGTCTGCTATGCAGACAGTGAAAAGCTGTCCGGGGCCCTGTTATGGGGGCCCCTGCACTGCCCATGCCAGTGGCATGGGCAGTGCAGGGGCCCCCAGGGGCCCCAGGACACCCCTTACCACCAGCCTCTTCCTGGCGGTGCAAACCTCCAGAAACAGGCTGGCGGTAGGGATGTCATAATCCCCAGGGCAGCGCTGCTTGCAGATTATCACTGCCGGGGCTAAAATGGCGGTCGTAATGAGGGCCTCCGTACCGCCAGCCTGTTGGCGGTACGGACACTACATTACCCCTGGCGGTCTCTGACCGCCAGAGTCGTAATGACCACCTAAGTGTCATGGGCAGGGAAGTAAAAATTTATGTTGGGTGGGAGGATACATAACTGCCCTGCTTAACACAATGAGTTAAGGGAGTAGATAGAAAATTAAAATGCCCCCCATTTTGAACCAAATCCATGATACCCAAGCAAGCAAAGTAGGTGAACATATCCTTCTCCAGAAGAACTCCTTTGTTTCTTCATTCAAGCAATCACCTATTCATCCTTTAATTTTTCTTTTCACCCTTTGATACCCACCATTTAAGCTTTACATTCATTTTTTCACCATCCATCTATTTACCCATGGATCCTTTCACTCATTTCCCTGTCCTTTAACCCATCCGGGCATTCTTTTAACCATCCAGCCTTCACCCACCCATGCATCCTTTCATCCATATACCCTTTTATACTTGCTTTCATCTGCTCATGTATCTCCTATCACCAACCTATGCATCCTTTCACCAACCCACACATCCTTTGACCTAATACCATTTCACCCATCCTTTCTTTTAACCTTCCATCCTTCTTTTCCTCTTCCATCAACTCCTCAGTTTTAGTGTTCATTATGAGCTTTTGTATGCTGAACTGCAGATAGCAGAGGCCATTAGGAACTCAACCCCAATGTAGCTGCTAAAGCGGGGGGTTCATGACACCCTTGCAGAGAGTATAATGGTAATTATCAATAAGCAAGCAATGTGACTTACCAACTTCTGTCCCTCCTGCCACTGGTTCTCCCACTCCAACTATTACTGCTTCTAGCACAATGGTTTAGCTGCTGGTTTAGCTGCTGGCCCCAACACAGGTAGTCTGTGTGGCTGGAAAAAACATTACGGATTTTAGATGCCAGGTACGCTGTAATGAATAAATAGTACACTCCGTCGTAGATATCAAGTATGATTGTTTATTTATAAGTAAGCCTTAGCGCCGCCAGTGCTCTCTCTTCAGTCAGCTGTAGACTGCAACTGACTGTTAACAGAAACCTGCAGCCTCCAAGAAAATAGAACATAGAACACTACATAAGATTCCACTTATACACACATTACAACATATCTTCCCCCTTTACAGACCTTAAATATATTCTCCCTGTAAATTAAATGGAAGCATGATAACACGTCTAAAATTCTTGTTCAAACAACTACACTTTATTAGCACCAGTGTCCCTTATATTTATAATTACGTTACCAGTCATAATCTTCTAGATATTTTGGGGACACTTTTTGTAATGCCCCTCTTGATTCATCTACCACTCTCTTACTTTGCTCCTCAATCTCCATATCTGCACATTGGTCACTCCCTTCCTTGTCCAGCATTTCCTTGTCTTCCATCATCATGAACACGCTACACTTCTTGCTTTTTGTTTCAATCCTATACCTTTCACCACCTCACCACCATCTTCCCTTTCATATACCACCACCCTAAGCATGTTCCACCGCTCTCCATTCTCCAATATTATAAATGACTCACGTACTTTTTAAACTTTGTATGGACCTTGAAGTTTTGTTAACACAGCACCAATCCCACCTGGCTTCACCTTTACCCAGTCTCCAATTTTTATTCTCCTTCCATTCTCTCCCAAACTCTTATCTTGCTCTACAGCTATATCAGAACCTTGCAACTAGAGAACTTTCATCCATGCTGGGGACATTTTTGTCTTAGCTCTCCTTCCCCTCATTTTTCAAAGGGTATTTTCCCCATAACTACATTTTTGGTGGTACAATAAGCCCATACTAAGTCACACACCATCCTCTTTACATTCTTTCTCCTTGCTATAGCCTTCTGAATTACTACTTTCACCATACTGTTGGCCATTTCTGCGATACCATTTGCTTGGTGATTATATAGCGAGGTGCATGAATGTGACACCCCACTGTTCTCCAGATACCTCCTCATTTCTTCTGATACTAATTGGGTTCCATTGTCTGTAACTAATCTATGTGGGTACCTTTCCTCCTTGAACACATCCTCCAGTACCCTAATGGTGCTCTCCATGGTGGTTTCACGCATTAGTTTTACTAGTAACCATTTACTATGGACATCGACCAATACAAAAGCAAACTACAGTTCAGAACTCAATTTCCCCATAGGTCCTATAAAGTCCAAGCACACCGTGTGCCATGGGATACCAGGGTCACTTATAACACCCATCCTGGCATGTTCTCCTTCTTTCAACATATTTTCTCCTTCTTTACTGTCACTACAATGTTCGACCCATTCATCCACTTCTTTATCCATACCTGGTCACCAAAAATGTTCTTGTAACCTTTTTTTCATTAATAATTGGCCTAAGTGACCCTCATGTGCCATTTTAAACAATTTGCATTTTAGATTCTTAGGTGGTATTACTTTATATCCCCTCATGACGATCTTATTGTCACAGACTGTCAATTCATCAATAACTTTTATATACGGCCTTACTGATAATGGTATTATACACTCCCTCCTACCTCCTTTTATTGCCATGTTCACAACCTGTTGCAATGCAAGATATTTGTCCATACTCTCATACCATTTCTTTTCCCTATTGCTCCCTCTGTCCACTCTACAACATCTTCTACACTTGCTACTGCACCTTCAACCTCCAACGCTTCCACTTATCAACTTCATACCACAGTAAGGGTAATCAAGATAAACCGTCTGCTTGGGCATTCTTCCATCCTCAAATATATTCTATAGTATACTGGTATTCCTGCAATCATGCTGCTAATCTAGCTAGTCTTGTAGACACTTTTCTGCTTCCATCCGGTATTAAGGCTTTCACTAACAGCCTATGATAAGTTTGTATTATGACTGGTGACCTCCGCAGATACATCCTGAAGTACTCTACTGCCCACACAGCTGCCAGAGCTTCTCTTTCAATCACCGAATAGTTGCACTCTTTGTTAGTTATAGAGCATGAGGCAAAGGCTATGTTTCTTTCTCCACTTCCTTACCTTTGCATCAGCACAGCTCCCAACATTACCGCTCTAGCATCCACTGTAACTATGGGTATAAGTTTTGTATCAAAAGGGGTTAATATCCCCGCTAAGCAAATTTCTTTCTTTATATCCTCAAAAACTCTTTGTTGATCTTCCACCCACTCATATTTGCACCCCTTGCTTAACAATGTTTTAGGCTTTCAGTTTTTCCTGATAAATTCCTTACAAACTTTGAATAAAACTCTATTCCACGTATACACACATTACAACATACACCTCACTTATTTCTTTTAACAAAATACAACCACAATATATCCCTACAGTTCTATATTCTTCCAACAAAATATCACTTTGGGGATTTTGCTAGTTGAAAATGTTAGTAAAGCCAGGTAGTCAAGCCAGCTAAAAATATTTCATCATGGAGGGGCAGAGCTATGTTAACTCTGAGTCACTGAAGCGCAATGAAGGGGTGGAATATTTAATAAATAAAGGAAATATGGTCTGGGTTCGCAAGTGTAATAGGGCTGTCTTCATACTACTTTCCAGCCATGCTGCACTGTCATCAAAACTGCTGGTATGGTATACTGCTGTATAAATGAATGGTAACACATACAAAAAAACATTGAGGGGAGGTCCACCATGACCATGGTCACTCTCTTGTTTTACTGTTTGAGCATGAACAAGAAAAAGAAAGCCTTCTCAACCAACATGCGTGGAATAGCCTACTTGGGAATGCAATCTTCATAGTAGAGTACTTATCCTAAATTCTGTTCTCTTGGTCTTACAGTACCAGTCCACAAGATATATAAGGGCAGAGGGAAAGCTTATTAACAAAGCATAAAAAAGCTACAGACTAGTACAGACAGGAGGAAGTCAGCTTCAGAAAAATGAAATATGGAAAAAAACTAGGATAATGCAGAAATAACAATAATTTAACAAACCTTAAATAGAATGAAGAGGAATAGGAACAAAGGAGACAGGCACAGTAAAAAAGGAAAAATTATTCTAAATGGGTAGAGGTAAAAGTTGAGACAATAATAATAATATATTAACTGGAGGACTTACTGGGGCCAGGAGATCTGTCAGCTGTGCCCCTGGTGGTGGCACCCCCAACTCACTGACCCACCTCTTAAACCCTCTTCAAGCCCTTGGGTGCTGAGATAAGAAATAAAGAAGATAAAAGAACAGATTAATGGTACAGTTAATCTCTCATAAAAATGTATCTACAGGCAAAGGCAAATGCAGAAACATTGTACTTTTCTAAATCAGATTGCCCATAGTGCTAGTGCCGAGGTGACCTATTCTTAATTTCCTAAACCTAAGCCTTAATTCAAATTTCCTAAACCTAAACTACATTTGGAACTACAAAAGCAATGCAACAAATGATCTTTACTTCTCAACCCCATTTGATAGACCAACTCAGTCTCCCTTTTCTATTCTCAAATGCATACTACTCATCACTGTGAGATTGGGACAGTATGAGCTATATAAAGAAAGACACAGAGAATCCTACCTCACTGATATTACTACTACTCATACTATCTTAGTGACAGGAAAGCGGAGTCTGCATGGCTTCCTAAATATTCAGCCCAAGCGAGCGCCAATGAGTAAGATTAGGTAGCACCTCGCTAGTATAAACTGGATCACATAATATTTCTAACATAAACTTAATTTACCTCTGAGTGTGAGCGGCATGTAATTTGAAAGGAAATATTAACATGGTAGAACACAACAAATAAATAATTGGCCACCAAGCACGACAACTCGCGCCCATCAGGTCCTGTTTGCTGGCCGATATGTCTACCCAGTGGTGTGCTAACTGCTGCTGGGTACGATAGGAACCTAGTGTGACTGTGCACACACTGGTGCACCCTCCTCAACAACAGCTGATGCTCCAACAGGGCATACCTGCTCCCAGGCCTGCTGCCAGCTTTCAACATGCAGGGGAGATGAAATTGCACATAAAAAACAAGTGTGGCCACCTCCACCTCTGAAAAAATGGTACAGGGCTGCATCCCTTGGTGATGCGGTGACCACAATGTATGCGGCTAGCAGCTGCACTGGCACCGCCGCTCCCTGTCTCACCCTAATATTCAGTGGCCCTGGGTGGGTAAAACAGATATATAGAAAAGGGAAGGAATTAACAGAAGAAGAAAGGAAGAAATAAGGAAGTAAAGGGAAAAATAAAATGTACTAAAAGTCACCAAAAAAGAAAAAAAAGAAAAATGTAAAAATACACAGACACAAAAACACACAATAATAAAATAAAAGTAAATGAGGGGTGGGTGAGAGGATGGGATGGGGGAGGATTGCAATGATCTAATTAGGACAGGACAATCAGGCCCAGCACTTGAACAGAACAGGAAATTAGGTAAAGCAAAATGGCTGTGTCCAAGCATACTCTGTGGTGTCATTCGTACTGCTTTTGCAACGTGGATGTGGGAATCGTGCTCCTTGCATGTATTATAGCATTGCAAGCGGGTGGACTCGGACAGACAAGCCTTTCCACCAGTTTGCTGGGTTCTGCAGAATCTCACAGAGTATTGTTTCACTCAGGCCATGTTCCCAGATGGCTGTTGTTCCATGTGCTAAGAGGAGCTAGTGCTGAGTTCTATAAGAAGGAAGAACATGCAACACTGAGCTAATGCTAAATAAGTTGCCCTTCTAGATGTTGATGCAAAAGCATGTGGCAAATATTCCTGGATGCACTTAAGAAAAGGGTTACTGTAAACTAATGTTTGCTTCTCTATCAGGTGGGAATCAGAGCATGATCTAGTACAAATGTACTAGAAAATAGGTTACAAGTTATTGAAGATGTGAGATCTACCCAAGTACTAAATCCCAAAATTCTGTAAGGTCAAACACAGTTTCAATAATTTAAACCTGAGTTTAACCACTGATAGTTATGACACAAATCAGTAAGGCATAAGATAAAAAACACCACTCAGTGATAATACTATAACCAATTTCTTAAAAATGGGAGACAAGTGGCACCAAAAACACTAAAAGGCAATAAAGGGCATGGGATGCATGAATTTCAAAGGTTTTAAGGCAAACAACATCACAAAAGAGTAAAGTGCCAACCAAAAATCCCTGTTTGTGGTTGACCGGAACCGTGGCACAATTTCTGGCCAACTGTGATGGAGTGTGGGTCCGATACACCAAGCGGGTCTGAAAGGATGCACACTCAGTAGGACTTGCTTGAATATTTTATTTATGTTCACGGTGATAAACAGCTTCTTCCTCCAATCCTCCCACTTCAACTTCGCCGACTGCTCCAACCGTAACCCCGAACCGAATACCACACTCTTCCCCAGCATTATCATTCTATGGCGCATAGCACGCGAACATAGCATGAGAATACCGATCATACATCTAATACCAGACACAACCCAATACATCTTTTCCCTCACATCAAAACTTAACAAAATAAAGATGCAAGAGACGAGTAAACAGAAGAATTATAATCAACCTATATACACAATAACATGTTACATGTACCACATTTTATACAAGTGTTTTTTTTTTTAAATTACTCCATAACATAATCGTCGAATGTCTTAGGTGGTTTGACCACTCTGGTAGGAAACTTGCATAAATTCAAGCTCTCCTTCGCACTTGTAACATCGCGAACTCTTTCAAGACCTAAGGAATTAGATAGAGACATTTTGGTGGTCATTACAACCCTGGCAGACGGTGTTAAAGCGGCGGTAAAACCGCCAACAGGCCGGCGGTAAAAAAAAAGGAATTATGACCGTGGCGGGAACCGCCAACAAAGACAGCCACTTTAACACTCCGACCGCCACGGAGGTACAGACAAACAGCGCGGCGGTCACCGCCAACAGACAGGCGTGAGACAATGTACCGCCCACAGTATCACAACCTACCAATCCGCCACCTTTTCCGGGGCGGATTCACCGCAGATAAAAACACGGCAGAAACAGCCATTTCAAAGGGAAAACGCTCACCTCTACACACTCCACGAGGAAGAGGGTCATCATGGAGCCCGAACTCCATATCCTGCCAGCGATAGTCTTCCTGCTCTTATACGAGGATCATCAACGCCGGCGGCGAAGAGCACAGTGAGTACTGCACCTACAACATAGGGGAGGGGCGAGGCAAAAAACAGGGACACACACAACCAACATCCCTACCCCCACCCCAACCCTCACCCACTACAACACACACACCAATGCATATCTATACATTACAGTAACAACCCCCAACCCCCCCGGAAGAATGCAAACACAAAAGGAAATGAGTTGAACCATTGTAATATATCAAAATACAGGAAGCAAATATATACATACATACACTATCAACAAAATATACACCACGATTAGTAGTGCAGGTAATGCACCATTCATTGTCCGTGGACCACTGGGCCCAAAATGCATGGGCGAGGCCCACACAAGATACCTGATCAAAACGGAGAGAACACTGCTGGGGCATCAGATAGAAATACAACAGGCACCTCAGGAGGAAGGGAAGGGGGGGCACCTCAGCCAGATGAGTGCACCACGCCAGATCCACAAGGGGGCTCCATGCCCATTGATGTCTCCTGGGGAGTGCAAAGCCACAGCCTCTCAAGTCTCTACAGTGGGTGGGTTGCCCACTGTACCATCCTGGGGAGTGCAAAGCCACAGTCTCTCAAGTCTCTGCAGTGGGTGGGTTGCCCACTGTACAATCCTGGGGAGTGCAAAGCCACAGTCTCTCAAGTCTCTACAGTGGGTGGGTTGCCCACTGTACCATCCTGGGGAGTGCAAAGCCACAGTCTCTCAAGTCTCTGCAGTGAGTGGGTTGCCCACTGTACCATCCTGGGGAGTGCAAAGCCACAGTCTCTCAAGTCTCACAAGTGGGTGGGTTGCCCACTGTACCATCCTCGGGAGTGCAAAGCCACAGTCTCTCAAGTCTCTGCAGTGGGTGGGTTGCCCACTGTACCATCCTGGGGAGTGCAAAGCCACAGTCTCTCAAGTCTCACAAGTGGGTGGGTTGCCCACTGCTGTATCCTGGGGAGTGCAAAGCCACAGTCTCACAAGTCTCTACAGTGGGTGGTTTGCCCACTGCTATATCCTGGGGAGTGCAAAGCCACAGTCTCTCAAGTGGATAACAGTCTCCACTGGTTCTGGAGGGGGCATTGTGCCCAGAGTGCAGCACACACCCCGTGACGGTCCAAGTTGCGTCACTGCCCCTGCCGCAAATGGGCTAGCGGTGCATTCCATGGCGGTCTTTGCCCTGTTCAGCGGTCCCTGCCCTGTTCAGCGGTGCTTGCGTTGCCAGTGTCAGACCTGTTCAGCAGTGCATTCCATGGCGGTCTTTGCCCTGTTCAGCGGTCCCTGCCCTGTTCAGGGGTGCTTGCGTTGCCAGTGTCAGACCTGTTCAGCGGTGCATTGCATGGCGGTCTTTGCCCTGTTCAGCGGTCCCTGCCCTGTTCAGGGGTGCTTGCGTTGCCAGTGTCAGACCTGTTCAGCGGTGCATTCCATGGCGGTCTTTGCCCAGTACAGCGGTCCCTGCCCTGTTCAGCGGTGCTTGCCAAGGCGGTCCTTCATTGCCCAGCAGGGCTGTGGCTGGCAGGCCTTCATGGGTCAGCTGGGCTGTGGCTTGCGGGCCCTCCTGGCCAGCTGGGCTGTGGCTGGCGGTGGCCCCCTGGCCAGTGATGATGGGGCTGGCGGTGGCCTCCTGGGCAGTGACTCTGGGGCTGGCGGTGGCCTCCTTGCCAGTGACGATGGGGCTGGCCTCCTGGGCAGTGACTCTGGCGGTAGCCTCCTGGCCAGTGACGATGGGGCTGGCCTCCTGGGCAGTGACTCTGGGGCTGGCGGTGGCCTCCTGGCCAGTGATGATGGGGCTGGCCTCCTGGGCAGTTACTCTGGCGGTGGCCTCCTGGCCAGTGATGATGGGGCTGGCCTCCTGGGCAGTGACTCTGGCGGTGGCCTCCTGGCCAGTGACGATTTGGCTGGCCTCCTGGGCAGTGACTCTGGCAGTGGCCTCCTGGCCAGTGACGATGGGGCTGGCCTCCTGGCCAGTGACGATGGGGCTGGCCTCCTGGGCAGTGACTCTGGCGGTGGCCTCCTGGCCAGTGACGATGGGGCTGGCGGTGGCCTCCTGGGCATCGGGGATGATGGCGGTTCTCTCCGACGTGCTGCTCCTCCCAGACTTTGGAGATTTCTTCTGCCCCTTCCCCACCTTGGGAGGAGTCACAGCTGAGTCGACACTCCCCCCCGGGACCCTTGTGAGCGGCTTTGCTGGCTGGAGGCTTCCCCCTCTCCCGCCGGGCACTGGCCAACTTCTGGTGCTTCACAGGGGGGGGACTGGCTGTGCTGTGGCTCCGTGCCACACTGGCTGTCCTGGTGGCCGGTGCACTCCACATACCTGTAACAACACGCACCACTGGTCCCGGAGATTTTTTGGCTGAGGTGCTAGTACGGGACCTATGAGTTGGACGGGGGATGGTGGGAAATAGGTTAAGGAGGGCCAGGAAAAGTTTTTGGGAGACACTGGGATGGGTAGATGGAGGGGGTTTGGGAGTGGAGGAAGAGGTGGTGGTTGTAGGAGGTGTAAGTTTTGTGGATTTGAGTGCAGGTGCATGGGCTGGAGGCTGTCATGAGGTGGATGGCTTGTGGGTGGGTGGGTGCCTGCGTTTGTGTATCTTGGGAGGGGGCGTCACAGACACACTGGGAGAGGGCAAAGGGGACGTGTAAATGGGAGTGGGGGTGGTGACTGCACGTGAGCGGGGTGTGGTGGTGGGTGTGCTGGTGCAGGACGTAGTGGCTGTAGTGGTAGTGCATGCAGGTGTGAGTGTAGACGAGACTGGGAGGGAGGAGGGAGACGAGGAGGAGGGGGACACAGTGGAGGCAGTGGATGTTGGTGTGTCTGTATGTGTGTGATGCTTGCGTGAGTGTCTGTGGGATGTGTGGTGCTTATGTTTGCCTGAGCTTCCCTTGTGTGTTGACGTTTGTGCATGCTGGTCTGTAGGTGTGCTTGGAATAGGCTGAGTTACAGGGGATTGGGTCGGGGTGGAGGAAGTTGGAGGGGGGAGGCTAGAGACAGGGACAATGGCTGCCATCAGTGCTGAGGCCAGAGTTTGCAGGGTTCAATGAAGGGCAGCCTGACCGGAATGAATGCCCTCCAGGAATGCATTTGTGTGTTGCAATTCCCTTTCTACACCCTGGATGGCATTCAAAATGGTAGACTGCCCAACTGTGAGGGACCTGAGGAGGTCAATGGCCTCCTCACTGAGGGCAGCAGAGGTGACTGGGGCAGGGGTTGAGGTGCCTGGGGCGAAGGTGATGCCCACCCTCCTGGGTAAGCGGGCATGGGGCGAAGGCTGAGGGGCTGCTGGGAGGGCGGTGCTGGTAGGGGGCGTGGCGGCTGTACCTGTAGAAGTGGGGCGCACAGATTTTGCCACCACCACAAGGGAGCTCCCATCGGAGGACGAGTCCGTATCGCTGGTTGCAGATCCTGTGACCGCCGTGGTGCTCCCCTCGCCCTCCGTCCCAGTGGTGTATTCTGAGTCCGTGGTGTGGGCCTCCATTGCCATGTGGGATGCAGCTCCCTCGTGCTCCGGTGCCACTGTACCTCCGCCTGATGATGCTGATGCACACAAGAACAGGGAGACCACAAAAATGGGGGGGATGACAGAAGAAAGACAGGTTGAGTGCATGGCTTACCGCTACCGTTGGAGGACAATACAGACACATCAGCCCCCTGCACTACGTCGCGCTGATGGGCTCTACAGATGCAAATCCTGGGATATGGCCTACATGGCTATGGTCGACATCTACACACATAGATGACACAGGGGCATGAATACCTGTACTTGGCACTCTACAGAGGTGGGCTGGGGTACCACATGGCCTGCATTACGGAGGGGCCTAGCCTACGGAACTCGCCCTGGCCTAGGGAAACCCACAGCCCTCCTCCCCCAACCAGACACCTTCACTGCGCGCAAAGTCCGCTGAATGATAGTGTACTCACCCCCTTGTGTCTGCTGTGATGCCCTCAAGCACCCATCCAACTCTGGGTAGGCCACCGCCAGGATCTGGAACATCAGAGGGGTCATGGTTCGACGGGCACCCCTCCCACGTTGGGAGGCCATCCCCAGCTGAGCCTCCGCCGTCTTCTTGCTCCAGCGGCGAATGTCCTCCCATCTTTTCTGGCAGTGGGTGCTCCGTCTGTGGTGGACCCCCAGGGTCCGGAAGTCCTTGGCGATGGCATGCCAAATATCCTTCTTCTGGTGGGCGCTGACCTACATGACATGTACAGGGGAAGAAGAGAAGTCATTAACAACTGCACCATCTAAGTGATTGGCCCCCATCCCTACCATTGCCATGTGGCACAGGGCATTCACAGTCCTTCATGCACGCAGAACTGTGCCCCCTTCCTTCTTACAACCAGCCCTCTCCACACAGGCATAGCCTATACAACATACTCCCTGTGTACTTACCTGTTGATCTGGAGGACCGTAGAGTAGCGTGTACTGGGGGAGGACCCCGTCCACAAGCTTCTCCAACTCCTCTGCAGTGAAGGCAGAGGCCCTTTCCCCAGACGCACGAGCCATTGTCTCTTCCAGACCGAGGTCACAGCAGCACTTGCAGTGTAGCTCCTCTCCTGTCGAAGATCAGGTATCAAGTGATTGAACAGATAGAAAATGGCGGTCACATCCGCGGCGGTCACGTCCGCGGCGGTGCGTACCATCACCGCCGGTGTACATCGTCATTGGCTCCTGGGACCCATAGGGTCCAATGTTAACCAATGCAGCATTGCGCCGTGGTCTTCGACCGCCTACCGCGACGGTGTACAAAGCCAGCGCAGTTACCTCACATCCCATTGTCCCAGTTTAGAGGTCAAGCAGCCGCCATTTCAGGGGCTCACATGCCCTAATTACCAACTGCGTAAGGCCTTGTCGCACAACACAAATACAGGCCACATTTTGTGTATGAATGGTGTTCTGTGTAGACTGTGTAGACTGTGGGTACATACCTCTGAGTTGTTTGACTCTGTGGTCGCTGTTGTCATTCATAGGCACCGTCTGCTGGGACATGTGAGGAGATGGCGGAATCCTCCGGTGTACCGACCGCTGGTGGACCTGTCGACAATGGAGGAAAGACATTTGATCATCGCCTACAGGTATGACTGTGCCACAATCCAGGAACTGTGTACCCAGTTGGAGCCAGACCTGATGTCAGCAATCCGCCATCCCACAGGGATCCCCCCCTCAAGTGCAGGTGCTATCAGTGCTCCATTTCCTAGCAAGTGGGTCATTTCAAACAACAGTGGCCATGGCATCAGGGATGTCCCAGCCTATGTTTTCCAACGTGTTGTCCAGAGTGTTGTCTGCCCTGCTGAAACACATGCGGAGCTACATTGTTTTCCCTCAGGTGGAGGATTTGGCTACAGTTAAAGGTGACTTCTATGCCCTTGGACATATCCCCAACATCATAGGTGCCATTGATGGGACCCAGGTGGCTTTGGTCCCCCCCCCACAGGAGTGAACAGGTGTACAAGAACTGGAAGAGTTATCATTCGATGAATGGACAGATGGTATGTTTGGCAGACCAGTACATCTCCCAGGTAAATGCTATGTTCCCTGGCTCAGTGCATGACGCCTACATCCTGCGGAATAGCAGCATCCCTTATGTGATGGGTCAACTCCAGTGGCACCGGGTGTGGCTATTAGGGGACTCTGGTTACCCCATCCTGTCATGGCTACTGACCCCAGTGAGGAATCCCAGGACCAGGGCAGAGGAACGCTACAATGAGGCACATGGGTGGACTAGGAGGGTGATCGAACGCACCTTCGGCCTCCTGAAGGCCAGGTTCAGGGGCCTGCATATGACAGGTGGATCCCTATTCTACTCACCAAAGAAGGTGTGCCAGATCATCGTGGCCTGCTGTACGCTTCACAACTTGGCTTTGCGACGACAGGTGCCTTTTCTGCAGGAGGATGGTCCAGATGACGGTGTTGTGGCAGCTGTGGACCCTGTGGACAGTGATGAGGAGGAAGCAGAGGAAGAAGACATTGACAACAGGGACTCAGTTATCCAGCAATATTTCCAGTGACACACAGGTGAGAACACATTCCTGCCTACTACAAGTACTTTCACACTTCTACCTCTATCCTGTCTGTCGATTTCAACCAGTATATGGTAACTGAGTTGTACATTTCCCTTACGGTTTCACAGGTGTGGTTTACAACATGTGTCATCTGCTTAGATTCCTCATGAACTTGAGATGTGTGACATAGGTATGTTGACATTACATTTGAAAACGCATTTTGTCACTGTCATTGATAATACACATTTTCTAAATCACAGACTGACTCCAGATTGTGTTGTGCTTCAAGGGTGTTTATTTATGTGCTAAATATTGGAGGGGGGTTGTAACATGGTGAGAGGTGATGGTGGAGGAATGTCCATGGCAGAGTCCAGTCTATTAGTCTCACAGGTGCATTGCCCATATGGGCATAGGAAGTGGAGCTGGGGCAGTTTAAATATGGACAGGGTTACAAAGTGGGACAGTGCGATGACAATCAGGGTGGTCTCATTTCTTGGCATCTGTTCTGTCTTGTTCCTGGATCTCAGGGACCGCTTGCGGGGTGGTTCTCCGTCTGCAGGGTGCCTCCTGTCCACTAGCGCCGGCGGAGGTGGTGGGCAGTTCATCGTCCATGCTAGTGTCAGGGGGCCCCTTGGAGTGCCACAGTGTCCCTCTTGGTGTTCAGTATTTCCTTCAGCACCACCCCAACGATGGTGCCCAGGACGGAGCTGAATGTTCTGAGTTCCTCCCTGAACCCCAAATACTGTTCCTCCTGCATGCGCTGGGTCTCCTGAAACTTGGCCAGGACCGTTGCCATCGTCTCCTGGGAGTGGTGGTATGCTCCCATGATGGAGGAGAGGGCCTCGTGGAGAGTGGGTTCCCTAGGCCTGTCCGCCCCCTGTCGCACAGCAGCCCTCCCAGTTCCCCTGTGTTCTTGGACCTCCGTCCCCTGGACCGTGTGCCCACTACCACTGCCCCCAGGTCCCTGTTGTTGTTGGGGTGGTGGGTTATCCTGGGTTCCCTGTAGTGGTGGACACACAGCTGATTGACGTGTCCTGGGGACGGAGGTATGGGCCCGCTGGGTTGGTGCTGTGCTGGTGTTACCAGAGGGTGGAAGCTCTGTGATGGCCTGTGACTGGGTGTGGGGAACTGACTGTCCCGAGGCCCACGATGGTCCGGGCTGGTCATCTGGATCCAGTTGGACAGAGCTGCTGTCATCACTGTGGGCCTCTTCTGTGGGTGGGGTGGAGATGTCTGGACCCTCCTGTCTGGTGATGTTGGGTAGTGGTCCTGCAGGGGTGTAAAAGCATGATTATTGCATCTGTGTGTGTCATGGTGTGAAATGGGTGGGTGACCCTGTACCCCAGTGCTAGCATTCCTGTGTGGGGGCTTGTGTGATGATGGTTGAGGGGGGTGTTATGGGTATGTGCAGTGGGCATGCTTTAGTGATGGGTGTCCATGCTTTGGTGTTGCATGCAGGTCTTGGTGTTGGGATGTGTGGTTTGTGTTATTAGTACATTAGTGAGGAGTTGGAGTGATAGGGGAGGGGGCGAGGGTTGGGGTCTGTGATAGCATGCAGGTAGGGTGGGGGATGAAGTAGTTAAAGGTTTGACTTACCAGAGTCCATTCCTCCACCTACTCCTGCGAGGCCCTCAGGATGCAGAATCGCCAAGACCTGCTCCTCCCATGTTGTTAGTTGTGGGTGAGGAGGTGGGTGTCCGCCGCCAGTCCGCTGTAACGCGATGTGGTGTCTTGAGATCACGGAACGCACCTTCCCCCGTAGGTCGTTCCACCTCTTCCTGATGTCGCCCCGATTTTTTGGGTGCTGTCCCACTGCGTTCACCCTGTCGACTATTCTTCGCCATAGCTCCATCTTCCTTGCAATTGAGGTGTGCTGCACCTGTGCTCCAAATAGCTGTGGCTCTACCCGGATGATTTCCTCCACCATGACCCTGAGCTCCTCCTCCGAGAACCTGGGGTGTCTTTGCCGTGCCATGGGGTGGTGTAGGTGATGTGTGGGGTGGTGTATGTGGTGATAAGTGTGGTGATATGTAGTGGTGTGTGGTGTTTTGTGCATGGAAGTAGTGTGGGTGGTCTGGTGTGCCTGTGGATGCTTGGTAGTAGTTTGTAGTGTCTCTCTCTGGCCTTCTCTCTGTAATTGTGGTCGTAGGGGTTTGTGGGTGATGTGGGTGTGTGTTTTATATTGTATTGGGTGTGTGGGAGTGGTGTGTGTATGTGTATCAGGTGTGTGTATTTCAAATTGTCCAATGTGGCTGTGTTTTGTAGAAGTGTGTGTACCGCCAATGGGATACCGCGATTGAAAGACCGCCGCGTGGATTCGTGTGTCGTGATAGTGTGGGCGTATTTCTGTTGGCGTGACGGTGGAGGATTTGTTTTCTCCAGTTTATCACTGACCTTAGGTGTGGCGGACTTGTGTGGGTGTCTGAATTTTGTCGAATTCCGAGATGTGGGTCATAATAGCTGTGGTGGAATTCCGCGGCCGCGGTGGTGTGTTGGCGGTCTTCTGCACGGCGGTAAGCGGCTTTTACCGCCAATGTTGTAATGACCCCCTTTGTCCTTATTCCACCACTTACCATCCTCCAGTTTCACAGCACAATCACTCACCTGTACAATTTTGTTTCCATGCACTAAATCTCGACTGACCTTTAGTAACAATTCTTGGAGACTTCACTCTCACAACATCCCCTTCTTTCCAAACAAATCTTCGATTCTGAACCCTGTGAGGATCTTGAATATATTTCTGTTGTGCACACTTCCGTTTCCTCATCACAACATCAATTTTATACAAATGTGTCACAAAATGACCCATCCACTCTCTTGTTCGCTTAGAAGATGGAATGCGACCACGCAACAACATAAAAAGGTGAAACTTGGGTATAAGCATTATTAGTTGTCCGTATAGGGCACAACAATTTTTCCAGTTCAGACTTACAATGCAACCCACTCGGCTTGGATAATTGAATATTGTCTTTAAGAACTCTATTAAGCCTCTACACGAGTCCATTACTTCTAGGATGATACAAGGATGTCTTTGAGTGTTGGATGCCTAAAAATTTCATAAACGCTTCGAACTGTCCCAAAGTAAATTGACAACAATTGTCCGTTAGAATTTCATCCGGAATCACTTCCCTAGCAAAAATATGTTCCAACCCCTTGATTACATTACTGGAATCAGGAACTTTAACAAACTTCACTTCTAGCCATCTACTATAATAATCAATTAGCACCAAACCATATTCTGAAGAACCACTTGACAAACTCACTGGCCCAATAATGTCAATTGTTAACTTACTGCACGGTTTGTCTGGTACTTTCACCGCTTCCACCGGACTCAGTGCCATAACCTGAGACTTGTCACTGACAGCAGAACGTATACGTTCCCTAACAAAATGCTCCATGCTTTTATCCACTCCCAGCCACCAGAAACCCTCTCTAATCCTCCTCTTCATGGGCCGCATTCCAATATGTCCCTCATGTGCTAAACTTAAAACTCTTTTCCTCATATCATGGGGTACCACCAACAACCTCGACCAGAATAAAAGATCGTTAATTACTGACAACTCATCAAACACATGTTTGTACTTATTACTCAGATCATCTCCAGGATTCCATTCTGACCACCTCATTACATAACTGACTTAATATCCTGATCCACCTAACATGCATTCCTCCACTCTTGTTTATTTAATGCTCCATGTAACTGTTCGCATATAGAACACTCAACTACATCACCATCCTCACTATCAGAATTAGAATCAGTTGCAACAGCATCACAAGAATCTATTCCCGTTAATCTTGACAAGCAATCAGCTAACATATTTTTTTTTCCTGGAACATACTCCAACTTAAAATTGTGTTCACACTGCCACTGCCGCTTAGCAATCCTAGGTGCAAACTTTGTGGAAAATAACTGTACCAGTGGTTTGTGATTAGTTCTCACAGTAAATCGAGTGTCCCACACATAATTTATGCCTCACCAACACGCTAAAGCTTCTTGCTCATTTACAGAATAGGTTGCTTCGCCTCCTCTCAAACCCCTCGATGCAAATGCTACAACCTCCTCCTTGCCATTTATCTTCTGCAACAACACAGCACCTAACCCTTTCTGGCTAGCATCAGTCATTATAACTGTGTGATCTTTGGTGTCAAAAGGTTTCAATGGAATGGCCTGAGCAACTTCCCTCTTTATACATTCAAACTCACTGTTGCAACACGCATCCCAAATAAACTTTGAGTTCTTCTTCAATAAATTCCGTAAATTGTATGTTTTCTCCGAACAATTAGGTATGAACCTGGCATAAAATTCAATTAAACCCATGGAAGAAGTCCAATTGATCCTTATTTTCAGAACACATAAAATCTTCAATTGCTTTTACCAAACTTACTTTAGGTTTAATGCCATCTGCTGACAATTCAAATCCCAAATAATTCACTGAAGTTACACCAAAACAACACTTACTTGGACTGAGAGTCAAACCTTCTACTTCAACACATTCAGCACATGACTCAGTCTTTCATCATGCTCACCTGCATCCTTACCATAAACCAAAATATCATCTTGAAATGCTTTCATTCCATGCATATTCTTGAACATGCTCTCTAAGGTTCTTTGAAAAACAGCAGACGCTGAAGCCAACCCAAAAGGCATACGTTTAAATTGAAATAAACCAAATGGTGTAATGAAGGCCGTATAGTGCCTGGAGCTAGGAGTCAAATTAATTTGGTGATACGCCGACGTCATATCAAGTAAAGAAAATATTTTTCCACCTTTGACAGATGATAACATTTCTGATATGTTAGTTAGAGGGTACTGATCCACCCATGTTTGATCATTTAAATCATGTAAGTCCACATACATCCACAGTGAACCGCTGGCTTTACGAGCCCAAACTACAGGCACAACCCAATCAGATGACTCTATGAGTTCAATAATGTCTTCAGAGCATAATTTGTCCAGGTCCTTTCGGAAATCAACTCTCAATTTCAAAGGAACTTTACGCACTTTATGCACTTTTGGGTGTACACCCTAATTAATCCTGATCATATGGGCAAAACCTTTGTACAAACCCATATATCTCTGGATACTGAAGCTCCCATTTATCGCACATAACAGACAACACTTGCATGTATTCTCTCCTTACTACAACCTGTTCAGGGTTATTAGGATCCAACACCATTTCCAAATTGCCTTGATGGAACCACCCAAGGAGGCATGCATCATCCTTGGATACATAAACTGTTGCTGGTGATACATTGTTTTTGAATTTGAGATTGTCTTTGAATTCCCCAACCACTTCAATGGACTTCCCTCCATACCCAACAGGTTGGATTATTGACCGTGTTAAGGTCAATCCTTGATTCTTAAATAATTCATTTAATTTAGCTTCACTTAGTAGTGTAAATGGTGATCCAGAGTCTGCCATCACCTTAACTTGAATACCATTAATCTCAACCAGAAAAAAGGGTCTTCTAAAATTTGGAGTTTTTAACTCATAAATCAATTAATTATTTTCATTAACAACAAATATTTAATCGTCATCACCACTAGAAGATGGAGAATTATTCAAAGCCACACTGTTCACCTTGCTTGTTTCTTGTTTGCTAGACTTATTTGATTTGCATACTCTAGCAAAGTGTCCCTTCTTATAACACTTGTGGCACATTTTATCAATAGCTGGACAATATTTTGCATTTCCCAAAGGGGCAGTACTGCTGCATCTATAACACTCCAATTGTTTATTTCCAAGTCTCTTATCAGTTTTACTGAACATAGACTGTTTCAGACTACTGGTATTTTTGGCCACTTACTGTTTTTACTTTTAACCTCAAACACATCTTGCCATGGGAACTGACTTTTATTGTCAGAAATAGCCATTTGTTCCTTAAACGACACAGTGCTTTCAATCCTGGTCGCAATTTCTAACGCTTTTTGTAACGTCAAATTGGGTGTGGACAATAACGCTTCTTGTACCTTTTTATTATTTGTCTTTTCCACTAGCTGGTCTCTAATCATTTCTTCCTCAAACTCCTTATATTCGCAAGAAACTGCTAAAAGTCTTAAAGCTCCCACGTAACTGGAAGCAGATTCACCCTCAGCTTGAATTCTTCTGTAAAATATGTGTCTTTCCAATGTAACATTTTTACACTTCTTGAACCTAACATTCAAAGACTTTATCGCTGTTTCATACTCGTCTTCCGTACCATCACCTTCACCATCACCTACTAAAACCACTTCTCTTGGAATGTATCTAAGAATTTTCTGACCTTCATTACCCAAACAATGCCTTACAATTGAAAATGTCCTCTTGTGAGTAAAATTTTCACCCTTCAGAGCAGAGTTCTCCAAACTTTTTAAAGCCGCCCCCCCCAGTTGAAAAATAAAAGTCATTGGGCCCCCCTCAGAATTTTTCACAATTATTGTATAAATATGGCAATGTTTAAATATGTCTAAACCTATTTAAACATTGCAGTTAAGTACTGTTACCTTTTTAAAACTGCAATAACATGCTTCTGCTTAAAACAAAGGCCGGTTATCTGTATAATATTTATTTTGGCCAGAGTCTGGGGCCCCCCCCTGGGATCACTTGAGGCCCCCCTAGGGGGGCCCGCCCCCCAGTTTGAAGACCTCTGCTCTAGAGCATCCAAATATGCTTCAAAGGCTTCTTTCCACTGTTCCCAGTCAGCATCTGGTGAAGCAGGATTAGGGATGACTGGAGTAGGCGGAGAAATAGATTGATGCATGGTATAATGTGATATGCAACGTTACAATAAGACAAATTGCAAATTAAATAAATTAAATGCACACAGTCCCACAAGGTGTGCGTGTCACGGTGACACACCAAATTCACAGTTGATTGCCACACAGTCCAATCAGATGCCCTCACTAAAATGACTCCCAAAATGGTGTGCGTGTCACCGCGGCATGCAGAATATTATTGATGGGGATCAAATACCCTTACTAAAATGACTCCCAAAATGTTGTGCATGTCACCGCGGCACGCAGAATATTATTGATAGGGTAACCACCAATACGTGCCATGCAATAAAACTGTAGAATTAACTGATCACATAGTGTCCATGCAATAAAGCTGCAGAATTAACTGATCACATGGTGTGCGTGTCACCGTGAGACACAGAACACTTTAATCAAAGGCAGTTGCATAAAAATAATGGCTGCCTTATTGGTGTACGTATCAATGCACACACTGAAATCCACTGCCCAAGAAACAATTACTAAATGTGCAGTCACACAGAGTTCCAATAAAGAAAAAAACAACAGTCAAAATGTCCGAACAAATGGTGTGCGTGTCACCACAGCACGCAGAATTACACTAAAGATTGCCTCCGATGCATGCCACAAAGCGGAGAGCTCACGGACAAGAAAACAACTTCAAAATGGCCACCAACAAGGCATGTGGGTCACGTGACACGCAGAATCCTGCTGCCCAACTCAACATGGCCGGCGATGAAGCCTGTGACGTGATAAGAGGCTGCTCCCAAAATAACACGCACCATAGACGTAGCGTGTGAAAATACAGGAACAACGCGTCCCAGCAGTAACGTGTCCCAGGACAAACTTTCTACAATAAAGCACGCGTTGGCCTCACAGTCACTCAGAAGGAGGAGAAGCTGTCTAAATGCTGTTGATCAATGACATGGGAGATTTGCTCGTCGTAGACCCTCGTCGTAACCGAAAGGATGCACACTCGGTAGGACTTGCTTGAATATTTTATTTATGTTCACGGTGATAAACAGCTTCTTCCTCCATTCCTCCCAATTCAACTTCGCCTACCGCTCCAACCGTCACCCCGAACCGAATGCCACACTCTTCCCCAGCATTATCATTCCATGGTACATAGCACGCAACCATGGCACGAGAATACCGATCACACATTTAATCCCAGACAAAACCCAACAGGGTCCAGGTGAAAGTTTTTATCTTTTGATTTAGGGCCTGATTACAATCTTGACGGATCTGGTTACTCCACCACAAACGTGAAGGATATCCCGTCTGCCATATTACGATCCCTTTATATCCTATGGAGATTGCAATACAATAGACTGAATATCCGTTGTGTTTGTGATGGAGTATTCTATCCACCAAGATCGTAATCAGGCCCTTAGTCTTTTTTTCTGAAAGTCGAAGTCCTCCATTGGGCAAGATTGAAGGCTGTATCCAATAAGGTCCCTTCTAGTACAGAAAGTTGCTGGATGCAGTCCCACTGAAGCTGTTGATTTTGGCAGGAAAAGTTCAGAGCAGGAAAGTTCAACTTTCACTGCCACCAAAGTCTTCTGGTTAGGCAGATGTTTTTTGTACCTTTGACCAGGCAAGATTTCTACATTTGGAGCTCAAATTCTTCCAGTGCGGCAAGCTACATTTGTTTTTAAGGTCCAACTTTTCAGTCATGTCTAAGACTCCTAGGACTTCAGGGATGACACTTAGGGATAAGGAAACACTCCAGCAGAGCCTATCAAGGTCCAATCAGGTTCAAGTTGTAACGGGTGAACCTGTGACTCCAGGAAACTGTTCTCTGACAGCATTGTATGTCCCTGTAGCCACACAGGAGATCAGCCAACTGACCTGTGAGGTCGATATCTTAGTCCTGGTTACAAATGGGAGCAGGTCCAGCCCTTCAGGTCTCCACATAGATAATAGACAGCAGGTCAAGGCCTCTTATGTTCTGCCACAGATCCAGAAAGTGTTCTAAGGTGCTCTGAGTGAGGTGCTACTCTTGTCCAGTGCACTAAGCAATAGATGGGAGTAATTCCTATACACTCTCAGACCAATGGACAAACATTTCCAAAAGGCAAACCTTCCCTTTGTACCATATCCTGTTTGCCTCACTACACATTATCCCACAATCCATCATTCTTGGTAAAATCCAAGAAGGCACAGCCTTTCTGTCTGAGAAGAGAGCTTGTGGCACACTAAGAGGTGTGGTTGAGGTAAGGAGCAGTCTGCTCCCACTCAACCACGTGGAGAAGTGTGGCACAATGGTTAGAGCGGCAGACCTCTGATGCAGAGATCTGGCCCAGGACCAGGGCTCAATTCCTGCCTCGGCAGGTCTTAAGCTCAATTACCTTGGACTAGATAATTCTCGCCTTGGTGCCTAATCTAATTAATGGGTCCCACTCTGTAACTCTGGGCGATAGCTTGCTTAATCTCCACAACGGCCCTGACAGCGCTTGGATGCCTGGCTTCATCCTGGGGCTGTCCAGGAGAGGGCGCCTCACAGGGAAAAGCCAGGAGGGGTCCCACAGTGGTATGCGTGCAGTGCATTGAGACCCTAACAGGTGAGTAGTGTGCTATATAAGTGCGAAGTTTACATTTAGTTTAACCACGTCATACTGATTGAGGGATCGCCACCATCTTCCACTGCAACTCCAGCCAAGCGGCTAAAGTGTATTTAGATTATTTGTAAACTAACAGCTTAAAAACTGTTCCAACTCAAAACTAATGCACTTTGAAGGAACGCTAGTTAAAGAATAGGGGAACGGTGTTGTATGCAAAAACATTGTGCTCAGTGATTGTGAACTGATCATTTGTACAATCCGCAACATCCATATGCTCAGTGAGAGTGACACATTTATTTGGAGTATCATTGTGTTGATTCTGGCTTTGTGACAATTATCTTGAATTATTTGTTCTGAAACTACAGATACTGCATAGTGACAATAGAGTTGGCAAATTTCTAAAGCTGTATACAGTTTCTTGAAGTTTTTTGCAACTATAGGCATGAAAATCATATCAGTGTAACTGACTCAGAACTGGCGTTTTTTCAGAAACCATCCAGTACCATATCTGCCCTTGAACAGGAATGGGTCTATTCTTATATTCACTTTGGTCACGTGTATGCTCTCTTTTTGCACCACACATAACTTAAAGTAGCAGATCCATGTGTCCAACAGAATCTACTCATTGATCTTACCATCTTAACCTGTTTTCCCAAATCCTGCAGTACATGTTTGTGAGTCACTCTTGTAGTCAATGCACCATGGGAAAGGTGGTGTTGAGTACCATACTCCTCTCGCATAAGTATACCTAGTTTTTGACAGATGAATCGGGTCATGAGACCCTCTCAGAGTATAAAACAGGCTTCAGTAGAAAGTAGTTACTTCATGATCAGAAATCGCTGCATCCAGGACTGAGAAGGTTGCCCTCAGACCTGTTTGGACTCCATCCCAGCCTGCCTTTCTGAATTGCCATAATTTAGTTTCGGAGAACAACAAACCACATTGCTGGTCTCTAATCCTTTCAGTCATTCTAGAGCTATAGTTGAGCCAAGTTCAGTTGCCCCCAGAGATGTGGTTGAAAATCAGCTTCCTTTGAAGCCAAGGTACCTTTGAAACTCTCCTTGGCACTACATGACTATTATGAAGGCGATCCCACAACATTATAACAGTTCGTTGCCCAGGAACAGGTATAATTTTTGTGAAAATGACAGCCGTTTCTTGATACAGAAACTAAGGTAGCAGTTCTAATTTCTTACATGAGATTAAAGGCCTGATATTGGGATACTCTTTTGGCCCAATAAAACAGTGGTATTCTTTATGATTGTGGAGCCTTCTTAGCTGAGTTTACAAACATCTTGAATTCACAATCCATCAATCAGTTCATGGACAATAAACTTATGGTGGGTTAGTTGTGTGATTTCCCCATCCACCGCGCCCCAGAGTAGCCCCTCTTCTTTTCTTTACTTGTTCACATGTTACCCAGCAGTGCTGAACATCGATCTTCACTCAACTCTGCACTGGTTACCTACTTTTGAATTAGGAAGACACCCCAACATGTAAATACAATATGGTTTTATTTTATGTAAAAGCCCAGAAGTGACACTATATGGATTGGTTTTTTGGATGAAATGTGTATAATATTTATATAAGGACATTTTACATAGAAATGGATATTTTATGATGTTGGGTGTCTAACTGTTCCAGAGATGTTGGATTAAGGTATTTGTGTCATTGTGGTGTAAAGAATGTACATCCTACAATTGGGGTGGTAAAAATAAACTGATTTCTTTGCAGCGCTGTTAGAAATAGGGTCTCTAGTTGGCAGTCAGCTTGCTCCCTGTCCAAGTACAGACTTTCAAGTTAGTCAGGGTAAAGGATATACACAGTTCAGATAACCCCTGCTCACCCCCTTGGTAGCTTGGCACAAGCAGTCAGGCCTGTCTAAGAGGCGATATGTAAAGTATTTGAACACACACACAGTATCGCAGTGAAAACACCACAAAAGAACTCCACATCAGTTTAGAAAATAGCCAATATAAATCTAATTCAAACAATACCAAAACACCAAAAATCCAACATACAAAAAGAGTCAAAGAGTATTAATTATGATATATTAATTGATGCATTGTTTTAGCACAAAGTACCTGGTATGCGTAAAAAATAAAGCTACACGGCTGAGCGTGCATCAGAAAAGCAAGCGATGTGTCGATTCCTTACTTGCAAGTGAGGCCATGCATCGATTCTTTTTCCTTCGGGTAAGTGATGTGCTGATTCTTTCGTCACAGGTAAGGGATGTGTTGATTTCTTGACAAGCAGCCTTCGGTCTATGCGGTAATCTTGAAAATGTTGATGCCCAGGACCGATGCTTGGAAAATTCTGACGTGCTGTGCCAAGGGTCTGCATTAAGAACAGGCACTGCCCTGATTCTCCAGCCGTGAGGTAGGTGCAGTGTCGAATTTTCAGTGGTGGGACAGACACAGCATCAATGTTTCTGACGTGCACACAGCGGTGCATGGATCATCCCCCACAGGTTACCAGATTCCACTTCTAAAGGACCAGGGACTGGATTTGGCACCCTTACCAAGTCAGCACTCTCAGCAGAAATACAGGCACTGGCAGATGAAGTCTTTGATGTCCCTTAGACTTCAGAACAGCAGGCAAGCTCAGTCCAAGCCCTTGGAGAAACTTCACAAGCAGGTTTTCAGAAAGCAAAGTCCAGTCCTTTCCCTCTTCAGGCAGAAGCAGCAGCCCAGCACAGCAAAGCAACAGACAGAGTGGCAGGACCGCCTCAAGCATCAAGCTCTTCTCCTTGGCAGAGGTTCCTCTTTATCCAGAAGTAATCTAGAGTTGTGGGGTCAGCAGTCTAATACTTATACTCATTTCTGCCCTTCAAGTAGGCAAACTTCAAAGGAAAGTCTTTGTAGTGCACAAGATGCTGCCTCTTCTTTGCCCGGCCCCAGACATGCACCAGAGGGTTGGAGACTGTAGTGTGTGAGGACAGGCACAGCCTTTTCAAGTGCAGGTGATAGCTCCTCCCTCCCACTCTAGCCCAGGAAGACTCATCAGGATATGTAGGACACACCTCAGCTCCCTTTGTGTGTCTGTCTAGAGTGAATTCACAAACAGCCCAACTGTCAGTCTGACCCAGACTTGTATTCAGCAGCCAAGCAGAGGCACAGAATGGTTAAGCAAGAAAATGCCCACTTTCTAAAAGTTGCATTTTCAAACTGACAATCTAAAAAACACACTTTATCAAAAGGTGTATTTTTAAATTGTGAGTTCAGAGACCCCAAATTCCAAATCTCTATCTGCTCCCAATGGGAAACTACACTAAAAACATATTTTAAGGCAAACCGGATTTGGCAGTATTTCACTATCAGGCCACGTACAATACACTAGTACATGTCCTACCTTTTAAATACACTGCACCCTGTCAAGGGGTCTACTGAGGGCCTATCGTAGGGGTGACTTACATGTAGTAAAAGGAAAGGTTTGGGCCTGGCAAGTAGGTACATTTGCCAGGTCGAACTAGCAGTACAAAGCTGCACACACAGACACTGCAGTGGCAGGTCTGAGACATGTTTACATGGCTAATCATGTGGGTAGTACAATCAATGCTGCAGGCCAACCAGTAGCATTTAATTTACAGGCCCTGGGTACGCATAGTGCACTTTGCCAGGGACTTACTAGTAATTCAAAAATGCCAATCATGGAGGAACCAATCACCAATCCAATTTAGATGGAGAGCACTTGCACTTTAACACTGGTCAGTAGTGGTAAAGTGCCCAGAGTCCGAAGCCAACAAAAACAGGTCAGAAAAAGTAGGTGGAAGGAGGCAAAAAGTTTGTGGATGACCCTGCAGAAAGGGACAGGTCCAGCAAACACGTACAGTGATTATACAATAATAATTGATGTATTATTGCTCAAATCAAATCAATTGAAATCAATGTATATAAAGCGCAGCTACTCACCAGTAAGGTTCTGAAGGCGCTGAGGGTGTTTGTCCTGTGAGCTTCAGTTGAAGAGCCAGGTTTTATGGTCCTTTCTGATGCAGTGATGGTGGCTGCCTGAGGTGCTGGGTCTTCTAGCTCTTTGCCACGAGGAAGGAAAAGGACCTTCCACCATCCGAGGTCTTCTGTATGCGGCGTATGGTGGCTAGTGCTTGTTGAGCAGAGGGAAGAGGTCTGGTGGGGGAGTTGAAGGAGATGCAGTGGTTGAGGTAGGCGGGTCCTAGGTCTTGAAGGGCCTTGTATGCATGTACGAGTTTGAAGTTAATCCTTTTCTTGATAGGAAGCCAGTGGCAGTCTCTTAGGTGACTGGAGATGAGATCGCGGCAGGGTATGTCCAGGATAAGTCTGGCGGAGGCATTTTGGATGTGCTGTAGTTTCTTTAGGTTCTTCTGGGTGGTGCCGGCATAGAGGGGGTTGCCATATTCGAGTCTGCTGGTGACCAGTGCATGGGTCACAGTTCTATGGCAGTCCTTTGGGATCGATTTGTAGATCTTCCAGAGCAGTTGGAAAACGTGAAAATAGGAGGATGTGACTGAGTTGACTTGGCAGGTCATGATGAGGTAGCATATGTGGTCTGTAGGAGTGGGGTGTTTGCCGAGGGTGGATGGCCACGAGGAGTCATTGCAGGCTGATGTGGAGGGTACCAGGATGAGGATCTCGGTCTTGTCAGAGTTTAGCTTAAGGAAGCTATCCTTCATCCAGGCAGTGACTGCTTCCATCCCATTGTGGAAATTCTTCTTAGCAGTTGTAGGGTTTTCAATCAGAGACATGATCAGCTCTGGGTCATCGGCTTAGGAAACAATGTTTAGCCCGTGGTTCCTGATGATGGATGCGACCATGTAGATGTTGAAGAGTGTGGAGCTCAGGGAGGAGCTCCGCAGCTGATCTCTGTAGGTTCTGACAGGTAAGGCAGGAGTCTGACTCCCTGGGTTCTGCTAGACAGGAAGGAACGTATCCATTGTAGGGCCCATCCGTGGATGTCGGCTGCTTAGAGTCTGGAGTAGAGGGTGAGGTGTGAAACCGTGTCAAAGGCAGCCGATAGGTGCAGTAGGATGAGGGCTGCTTTATGGCCATGGTTGAGGAGTGAACGGATGTCATCTGTGGCAGCAAAGAGCGCGGTCTCCATGTTGTGATTGCTACTGAAACCTGATTGGGAGCTGTCCAGGATGTTGTTGTCCTCAGTGTGCTTATGGAGCTGAGTGTTGATGGCTTTTTCAATGACCTTACCCAGGAAAGGCTGTAGAGAGGTGGAGTGGTAATTCTTGAGGTCCAGAGGGTCGCAGTGGGTTTCTTCTGGACCGGAATCATCTCAGCATGCTTCCAGTCCTCTGGGAATGTGGCTGTATCTATGGAGCAGTTTAGGGTGTGGCAGAGCTCGGATGCAATGGAGGTGTTGGCTTTGTTGAAAATGTGGTGAGGGAAGGGGTCCGTAGGGGCTCTGGAGTGGATGCTGCTCATTATGGTGCGGGTCTCATCCATGTTGGGGGTGGTGCAGCAGTGTAGGATCAGTGATGGTTCAGGTGTCAGAGCTGAGGTGTTGTAGGAGGGCTCGGAGGGCCTTGGGGTCTAAAGCGGTCGTATATGTCTTTGATTTTCAGGTGGAAGGAGGTAGCTAGTTTGTCGCAGAGGTCTTGATATGGAGGGATGTTTGCTGTTTCCGATTGGGATTTGGCAAACTCCTTGACCACGGCGAAGAGCTCTTTTGTGCTGTGTGCGGTGATGCTGATACGGGCCTGCAGGGCGGCTTTCCTGGTGACTCTGATGAGGTGGTGTTGGGATTTGGTGGCAGCTCTGAAAGCCTCAAAATCTTCCAGGGACTTGCTGTTTCTCCATTTTTTCCTCTAGCCATCTGCAAGTGCGTCTGGAGTCCTGGATTGTGGTGGAGAACCAGCTGGCCTTCTTGGGGTGGTGTTTGGCTGAAAGAAATTGTTGAAAGATATTATATGAATGTATCCCTCAAGAGTCAATGTTTTGCAAAATATATGTTGTATGCCCAAAACTCAAGAGGATGAGGTTTGGGCTACCCCTCTTTGTGTATAACATCAAGTGCATACAATGGCAATAACATCAAAATAAGGTGCAACCATTCAAAGATGGCAGCAGATCTTACTGAATCCCTTTCCCAAGCTTCTGACCCAGGCTTGGTCACCTGCAGTCGCTACACACATGCCTGGACCAGGAAGCTAAGTCCCCAAAAATCCATCTGTAGTTGGAATAACTCCCCCAAAACTACTGCTGATGCCGCTTCATCCCAGGCTATAGTGCTCTACCTTCCATGATGGACCAAATTAAGGCACCCACAGCAATAGCGTATGTAAAGTCTAAGATTGTCTCTGAACTCACACACCCAACCTTAATTAATAAAAGGAAACATCCCATGAAACATGGATGCCCGGAGTAGCTAAATGTGTCCAGGGGCAGGTAAGTGAGGGCCCTCAAAATACCCTGTTCATTGGCAAAAAATAAATCTCTGGAACTTTGGTGTTGAGCCGCAAAATCTAGATTAACAGGACGCTTATGGATGGCCCAAATTATAAAACGGCTGCACAAACTGCAACCTCAGAACTTTGCCCAACTGAAGTTTTTAGCAACAGAAGACCACACGCCAGAGTGGAACAGAGGTAATCCCAACTGTGGTAAATGATGCAAATTACCAAAAGTCAATGAGATGTCATAATCATAGAAACCAATACAAAATTAAACCCTACTGGTGCTGTAACACGCGAAACAGTAGGACAGTAGAGACAGACATCGGTAACAATCAACTGAAAGTGTATTTTGAAATGGAGTGATAACATCGCTCCGAATGGCCTCCTTGTGTCGAACATACCACGCATTTTTCTTCAAGACTTAGCCTTCAGAAAGGACTGGGCTCAAAAAGCCTGGAAGTGTACAAGAGACTGGCTCGTCTTGATCATCAACACTTCCAAACGATTGGCCGACACTATCACTATTCAAATTAACGCCATTGAGAACACTCTAAAAACAACTATCTCATTAACTGCGTTTAAATGTCGCCTCTCTGAAATCACTGCTGAGCTGAACGAGACCAAGGAATTCCTAACTCAGCAGAAGATCTCCAAACTTCAGAAACACATTACTAAATTTAGCCGTGAAAAGGTTTATCCTTACATAAAAGATGACTTTGAGGGGGATAATCGATCCCAGTCATCTGATGAGTCCACTGCCCCTCCAAGAAAATCTCGCAATTATAGCAGTGGATCGTCATCTGGCGGGTGGAGTACAGATGATAATCAATCACCCCCACCTTTCTATAACTATTCCCCGTACCCCATACACCAGGCCATGCCGTGGCAACCACCTTATCCCTTCTTCCAACCCCGACCGATTGTGCCTTTTGCCCCTTTTTTAGGCCGAGGCCGGGGCAGAGGCAGAGGCAGAAGGAGAGGAAGAGGCAGGCACGTCCAATGGTCCAGAGACAAACCACAGATGATCACCAGAAGCCAGTCGACAACTCCCCTGGTGAAGACCTAGTTGTCAATCTTTCTACCAGACAACTCTCTGAGGAAGAAACCACGGTGCTCAACAGAGGTTTAGGGTTTGTTCCCACCCCTCAAGATGATTTCTTTTGTCTACACATTGAATTAGCTCAATTTTTCCGGAAAATTTGTTTGCAATTTTTCTTTAAAGACAAAACAGAGGAACCTCCAGTACTTGACTCAGGTCTAAAAAAAACGTCAACTTTTGTCCCCCCTCCAACAGTTCTGCCAAGCGAAGTCTTGACCTTTGAAAAAGCAGTGTTAACTGATATAAAAAATCTCCACCCTAAACAAGCTTACATTAATATTCCAACTAAGGAAAGGACAGCGTTGACTTCCTTAGCATCAGACGCTGAGATAACCATAAAACCAGCTGATAAGGGAGGAGCCATCGTGATAATGAACTCTACAGACTACAGATGTGAATGCTTACGTCTTTTGAGTGATTCCACCTATTATGCGAAAATCAATCGAGACCCCACAGGGAGGCTACAGATACTGATTAGAACTATTATTGAAGAAGCTAAGAACAACTTGTGGATTTCACCAAAGGAAGCAGAATTTTTGGATACCCCCCATCCTCGGATACCGTATTTCTATTGTTTGGCCAAAATTCATAAAGGGAAGAGACCCCCCCCTGGACGTCCTATTGTATCAGGCCTGGGCTCAGTTTTGGAACCACTGTCGATCTTTTGCGATCATTTTTTACAACCCCTAGTTAGAAATTCCTCTACCTATCTAAAAGATACCAAGGATGTGCTGAATTTGATTGAATCCATCAATGAGTCTGACACCATACAGGCAATCATTACACTAGACGTAGAGGCATTATACACTAACATTCCCCAAGAAGCAACCTTACAAGTAATAGAGACTGCCTTACATGAAGTACCATCAACTCTGTCTTCTCCTGTTTCGTTCATCTTACAGTGTGCCAGGCTAGCTCTGACGGAAAATTTCTTCCTCTTCGAGGATCAATTCTACCCCCAAATTCAGGGTACTTCAATGGGGAGCACTTTTGCTCCCAGCCTAGCATGCCTTTATATGTATGACTTTGAGAAGAAATACATCTTATTGCCAACTAACCCTTACTTCAACCATGTTAAGTCATGGCGCCGCTATATAGATGACATTTTGATCATTTGGCAAGGATCACTGATTCAGGCAGAGGAATTTATAACCTGGATCAACACCCTTGATCCCTTTTTGAAATCTACAGCCACTGTGTCTGAACACCAACTACCTTTTTTAGACCTGATGATCACAATCAACAATGGTAAATTACAGACCAGTGTGTATCATAAGCCTACGGATCGTAACTCTCTCTTACTCTATGAAAGCCACCACCCCAAGGCTTTGCGGGATAATCTATCCTTTGGGCAATTTCTACATCTTAGACGTAATTGCAGTTTACCTAGAGAATTTGATCACCAAGCGGATATTCTTGAAAATAAACTTTCTGACCGGAATTATCCAGCAAGAATTGCCAATCAAGCTCGAAAGAGAGCCAGGAATAATAACAGAAAGGCCTTATTGGCTCCCAGAGAAAAACGCTCTCAATCTAGGCTGACGTGTGTTTTTGACCTATACTCCTTTGTCAAACTCTATTAAGAAATTGATTAAGAAAAGGTGGTCTATCCTCACGAGTGGCGGTTGCACTTTACCAAGACCTCTTTTTGCTTTTAAACGGACTGCCAACATAAGAGATTTAGTGGTGCATACCCGCCCACAAATTCTACATGACCCCTCTAACCAAAAGACACTCTGGGACCTACCACCAGTCGTGGGTCACCAACCTTGTGGGAATTGTAATGTATGTGGCTTGACTAGACACTTGAAAAAACTAGATTTTGACTCCATAGGCTCTTGGTATCTCAAAAAACATACTAACTGTAATACCAAGAACTGTATTTACATGATATCGTGTCCTTGTGATTTGCGCTACATCGGGATGACATCCAGACCCGTAAAGACATGCATTAATGAGCACAGGAGTAATATTAGATGTAAAAGGCTTACTACTAAATTGTGTGTTCACTTTGTGGAGGTTCAACATTCCCCTGATGATCTTTGGTGGGTGGTAATTGAAGCGCCTTCTATTCGCCCTGACGATTCAAGGGCCCTTTTCAGGACTGAACAAAAATGGGTATTTAAACTTGGGACGCATCTCCGGGGACTCAATGTTGATATCCCCTGGACTTCCCTTTCACCCTGAATATTTGACTTACTTCACTGGTTATAGTCTTTTAATATTTTTCTCTTTGTATCATCCACATGACCGGTTTTTGCCTTTTTTCTTTTATAGCCTGAATTAGGCTCTTTGTCAATATGGCATTCCTACAACATGATTTGTTGACACAATGGATTTTCTTTCTATTTTGCCATCTCCTTTTATTGATACCTAGTACAGTATTAGGTTTAATGTAATGTTTTCTGATTGCCTACCCGCACCTCAGAGAGGATCATGTTATCCCTCTTTTGCCTTAACTTGCGCACATCAAACAGTGATCTAAAAGTCGTCCCCCGAGGATTGGAACTGCCAGTGCGATCCTACACTTGCAGTCCTGCCTCTATTTTCATGACCCATTAGACTTGCGGTAGTCCTTTCTCGATTTCCATTATTAGACGCGCTCGGACCTGGGCTGCGTCTATTTATTGCTCAGCAAACGTCCGATCCGGTTGTTTCCGGGTGGCCGTCTCCGAGGTTAGGTCCAACAAGCTGGACCGGTGACCATTATGTAAGTACTTAGTTTGCGATGTGTGGCACCATTAATTTCAATGTAAAATAAGGGATATCTTCATATAGACTATTTTCAAAGTGATCTTGCCCGCATTCTTTATCAGTGCAGCCCGATCGTTGTAACATGGTTAGCTCAGATTCCTTCAATGGACGATCTGCATAATTAGACTCCCAAGTCTGAATTATTTATTCCTATTTGACACCCATGATTACGGTTTTTGTGGAACTCTGCAGTACCACTACTCCGTGGTTGTGTGCAACTTGACTGCATATTTTGTCAATTAACAACATTAGCAATTGTGGTACGATGATTCTTTATTTCCTAGAGCTGTTCTCGTATTTTTAACCACTTTGACGTTATTAGACGTTAACAATTTTAATAACTATTTTGCATTCGGTGTCTAAATAATGATCTCGCTGTCATTTATTATAATTAGTGTCACCTTGAGTTCCTGAGACGTACTACCCAAGGAACCTGGTCTCAATTAGGGGTTGGTAAGCATGAATGAACATGTGATGTCCCATTTGCGTTTTTGAACCTAAGTTTGGTCAATTTATAATCATATTCTAGACATCCCGAAATTGTGAGATGTGTTCCATGCTCTTTTGGTTTTGGTTTTTCTTTGTTTTCCATGGTACCTGTGTTAACCAGTTAACTTAAGTAAGTGACCGGTTTCTATGTATCTTAATTTATGATACCTTCTTTGAAGAGGTCTATTTATTTAGTTTTGTACGTCCTGATGAAGCGTCAATGGATCCGGATGGACCAATAGACGCGAAACATGTCGACCATAATTTAGAGGTTCTTTTAAGGTTTAGAACTCTCTACAATATTTATCATTTTGAAAGGGTTTTTTTGAGCATAATCCTCAACTCCACTTTCAAGCTTTGATTTTAACCTTGGTCTTCATCCTTGTTATATCAGATTGATTAAATGATGGTGTTTAGTGGATGAATAACCAATTTTAACCTCTTTTTTTGTTGTTTTTTGGTGGTGACTTGTAGCATTCACATCCTGTATAGTTGAACTTATCAGTCACTATCTTAAGAGTCCGGCTGAGAGCCCCCACATCGGGGTGCCCACTAGGCATTACAGTGCCGGCCCAGTGAGGAGCATTTCCCGATGATGATGCCAGTCATCCATAGTGATGCTTGAGGGTTCTCGCTCCTGAGATCACAGGTCTCCTGTTTTGATTATTCTTTTTGGAACAGTGTACCTATATTTAATTATCATTGGTGGGAGACTGTACACTGGACCATCAACACTCCCGGTCCCTCCTTTCTTTATTGATAGCGTACTAAGTATTAGACCACAATGACAAACATTTTATGGCTCTGCTCATGCATAGCTCTTAGAGTCAACCCAGACCCTTGGATCAGCTCTGGCACAGCTCGTCCTTTCAATTCGTTTGTTTGCCAACCTCTACATTATGTGCACTGAGCTTTAAGGAGAGCATGTGGGTTTTATTTTGCAAGAAGATGGATGCATGTATCTTGATGGTGCACGGAAGTTTTGCAGGCAGACAAAGTGGGTGCTTGTGTATCACTTTCAAACAGTAGACTACACAGAATGTAGACAACATTAAGTAAGCTGGGTGTGGCACTCACTGGAATAGGGTTTATGTTTAGTGCCAATCCATTACTTTATTGAAAAAAGAGAATGCCGTTCAGTAGAACAAGGTGGAATGATGTGAATCAATTTGTTATATAATTGTCTGCACAGAGCAATTAGGATACACCAGGTTTTAAAGATTGAGGACCCCCATATAGAATATGCATGCCCTCTACTGGAAACCAGAATGTTTGCTTGTAGCCAGAGGTGAAAGACACACACTGCTCAACAATTTGGGCCTAGCTAGTGCCCAAGGTATCTAGGAAGAGTAGGAGTCAATTGTAGACTGGGGTACACACAAGAATAAACTGTGCAATCCTGCACCAATATGTCACATACCTCTACACTGGGAAGCTAGGAACCCTGTTCCAAAAGAGGCTGCAAACAGCACAACTCAGGTATTATAAGTTTAACTGAAACACTGACTGGAGGAACTAAGGGCCAGACGTAGCAAAGGTTTTTACCCATTCTGTGTCTATGGGAAAATGTGTTCGTACATATGGCCCTAAATGTTTTTTTGTGTATAGCCATACCGTGCCCTACCTTGATGTCCCACCTGCTGCAGGAAATAACTTTACGCTAGTTGAAATATAAAACAACATGCTTGTAGTGAGCCTGAGGGAGAAGAGTATATTGGTGTTACAGGGATGGCTGGACTCTCTAGTTTTTGTGTTGCCAAATGCATGCATTGGAGTGGCCTGTAGCACAAGACTGGGTGGTATCTGGGAGGCCAGTATCTGGAGTAGATGAGCTCAGCAGGGAGTACCTTGGCAGCAGACTGAAAGCCTCTGAACAAATGGAAACACAAACTAGGGGACCTTTTTACTCAGCAGGGAAAGGTAAAGATGTCATTTCTGAGTCAAGATCCACTGGCCCTTGATGCTGGCAATTGGCTGGTGTCACTGAACCTCCAGGAAACCTTTTTCTATCTGCCAATCATCTATGCCCCCAAACAAGGGAGAATATTTTGTTCTCTGAGCAACGCCTTTGGCCGACCACACACTCACTGACCCCGCCTCCACTGCACTCAGGTTCACAGTTTCTATACTTTTATTTATTGCAGTTCTACCTCTGCACAACAGTTACATTCCAAGAATATGAAGTGGGGTCATGGGGCAGAAATGTTCCCTGAGTGTCGACACACAAAGAACACTACATTGCATCTCCTAGTTTTTGTTCCACTCATTTTAAGAGCAGCTCAGACAGCCTGTCACGTGCAGTATTGTACCTGTTGCAGGAAACACACATGACCACTAGCATTACTGCGCCCCATTTACTCCAGTCAATGAAGGTATTGCAGTTCTGTTATCAGTCAGTGGTCAGAAGGGGAAATAAAAACAGATTGATGTTATGATGTACAGTCTGAGCTCCTCCCACCCACCACATACCCATGCAGTATGACACACACTGCCCAGTCTGGCTTATGAAAGTCTGAACAGCTCATTCTAGTGTGGGCCTCTTGCTTCTTGCGTTATATTTTAAAGGAGACATTCACAGTGGTGGCCACAAGAGGGCAGCAGAGAAAGAGTAATGTGTCAGGAAGAACAGCAAGGACCATAGTACAGCAAAGAGTACCACAGCAGCAGACTGAACGCCCCTTAACAAATGGAAACACTGACTAGGGGACCACCAGGTCATGTCAGAAAGACGATATTTGTAGTCAGTTTAGATTCCATTGACATAGTCATCAAGGGGGAATCTGTGGCAGCATGGAGTGGGGAGCAGTAGTACTCTGGAGCAATAGGAGAGAGGGACTGAGGGACAGGCCGCAGGAGGTGACGCGAACGTGATGCAAGCACAGGCTCGGTGACTCTCAGCAGTGGAAAGTGTTCAAAAAATGGAACAGTCGGAGCTCAAATGATAACTGGAAAACAGTTTTAGCTGTCTCATAGCTTCAAATAAAAAAAAATGAGGCGGCTGAGTAGAGACAAGCAAAATGGTGCTATATGAAGAAGGGCCCAGGTGCCACAAGATGTGCAGTACTGTTTACAGAAACTGCAGTCGGAGCTCAGAGCAACTGAAACCATCAAGCACTTGTGTGGATTGTTCTTACACAAAGGGAGAAGTAGTCCCTTTTCCATTTCTAAAATGGAAAAAGTGGAAGGTTGCAAGTAATGTGTCACTGCTCCTGTAGGAGTGAACAACCCAGGAAAAGGAGGGTCAAATAGCACAAAAAAACACTTTAGAAGAAAGGATTTGTAAAGGACACTGAAACCAGAAAATGAAACCAATATGCGGTGCTGAAGCCCTCAAAGCAGTATATACTGATGTACATACAAGTTGTCTAGATTGCTGCACCTAAAAGACTAAACAATGCATGTTGACCCTAATATTTCCGGAATGTTGGAGACAGGCATTTTAGATTAGTATACTTCTATATTGTCTGGTAGATCAAACAATACTTTTTTTGGTTAAGGATGTAATACTCTGTAGACCATCGCTCTCGGGATCAGATGCAACATCGATCCCAGTCACTCCAACTGCCGCCTCACAAACCTCAACCAACAAGCTTGAAGAGCTTATGAAAAACTGATGAACACCATACTACATGCCCATATGCTAACCAGCTACCGGAAAGCACAAGTGATACTACTGAGTTTACAAATCCACATCTTTCCTGCTATTTTTGTAAATGACTGCAAAGTTAACAAAGGCCTTAGCCATCTGGCAACAATGATCTCAAGCCATTCAAATGTGCTGTACATTGACAGGGAGCTTCAGCATAGTAAGGAAGAGGTGGACGAAATAGCAGAGTTGGAAAAAACCATCAGGGACACTGACACGCTTGAAGAAGCAAAACAGTCATCAGACAAACTTGAAAATACCATCAACAAGTTTTATCAAATTTCGCAAAGTTTACCCCTACCTATTGGATGACTTTTACACACACAACCCACCCAGTATAAAGCGTAGACCCTGGGGTAGATATAATTACCAAGAGTTGGGTACCTCCTCAGAATCCTCTGGGGCTCTATTGAGGATCCATTAGAAGGGTCAAGTTCTTGATTTACAGCGAACACTTGTATCAGTGCACCTTTTTTAGAGCCTCCAAAACAGAGGGGAAGGTGCGGGGGACGAGACTTCCAATACTGCAAGTACCTGGGCGAACATTGTACAAGACCCATGTATTATCAATGGAGACACCCCCAGCAGACACGGACTGGTCTGCATTTAAAACAAAAAACAAAATGACTCTTGTGCCAATCCCCATTTGTAACTCGTTACAACATACTTTATCATGAGAGGAAATTAGCCTTTTTAGTAAAAGCCTCAGGTTTGTCTCAATATTTTACCGACAGAGACGTGATTTCTTTCAGTTAGAAGACAATTTTGGATATTTTGTTAGAGGCAGAACTAAACATGCTTATGCAAGGAATTTTACTAGTAGTTTCATGGGGCCTAGGCATAGGTGAATTATCCCAGGGTCAATACCAGGCACATTTAGGTGCGAGGGAGGCCAGCCATTTTGGATAGCCCCTTTCTCTCAATTAAGTTGTCAGGGTAGTAGCCTTCCTGAAATAGTGGCAACTCCTTCTTCAGTTCCTACAAATGCATAGGACCTGCCCATATTGCAGATTGTACCTAAACCCTCAAGGATGATAAATCTGGTAATAAAGGAGACAATGGCGTTCCCTAGGTTATCTATACAAATTGGTACCCAGTCTGCCCTCGGGGATTCGGATGGTCAAGTCTAGAAACAGAAAAGAAGTGTCGCTGAAATTATGGGTGAAATGTAGATGCATTTGGTGCTCCCAATCAATTTTAACAGAGCTTATATTAAGTGAGACACAATGACAATCACAGCAGAAGTGAGGTAGTCCAAAAAGCAAATACCTAGGGGAGTTAAATGGGGCTGGACGCATTTCTCGCCAAGAGACAGATAGCTTTAACATTGAATGAAGAGGCTGGCCCTGTTGAAGACAGACTAAATGAGTGATGCACTCTTTAAAAAACTTGCTCATATGTTCAACAACCTTCAACCCATTTGATTCCACCCACAAAACACTTCCATTACAAGTGTATCTAACTACTCAAACTCAACTGGATCATGCTCATGTTGAAGTGAGTTTGTTAAAGGGACAAGTTAAAAAGTTGAATTTACATTGTGCTGCTAGGGTGCTATTAACTGGTGATTTAAACTAATATGCATATTGAAATCCAAAGTTTAGAGTATATAATATAACATTGCTATTGATGAATGATGTGCATCTTATATTCATATTAGCTATGCAAAAACATAGGGAATGATTTAGAGTTTGGCAGGGGGGGTTACTCTGTCACAGATGTGAGACGAGACCATTACAGCGTACGGAGATCATATTGTGGCAGACAGGATATCTGTCACGTTTGGGACAGAGTAACCCTTCAGCCAAACTCTAAACAAAGGTCTAAATCTAAGGGGCGGATTTCCAAGCCCCTAGCACCACCTTAATGCCACCTTAGCGTCACCTTTATGACGCTAAGGCAGCATTAAGGTGGCCATTCCCCCGTGCCATATTTACAAAGTGGCACAATGCATGCATTGCACCAATTTGTAACCCCTTGCACTACATTATACCAGTGGCAGGCATAATGTATGTAAGTGGAGCATTCCCACGCAGGGAGGCCCGGAAAAAATGGCACAGTGAAATTTACAAGATTTCACTGCGCCATTTTTCCGTCACATTTCATTACTGCCAGGGGCAGGCATTAAAGTGACGCACCCATAATGATCTATGAGCCTCCCTGTGTTTTGCTGCACTAAAGTAAAAACGTTTGACATTAGTGCAGCAAAGCACAACAACAGCATCACAAATGTTGACGCTGTTGTGGTAATGAATGCCATGGTGCGCCGTATTGTGAATACAGAGCAACCATGATGTCGTAAGGGGGGCAAGGCGGATGCAAGAAAAGTAGTGCATCTGGACTGATGTGCCACTTTCTTGTAAATCTGCCCCTAAATGTCTAAATGAGATTGTGAAGTAAATTTCCTGACTCTGAAACAATGTTAACAACCAGGGCATTTTATGATTGTAAGAAACCAAATCTGTTTTGACATGGTGCGAAACTGGAATAAATTAACCTAAATAAATAAATAGTAAACAAATGCTCTTCAACTATTTAGCGAAAGTAAGATCATAAGATCATGAGTTCTCTCTTATCAGACACTGCCAAGCTGATAAGTAAGTATGTTCTTAAAAAGCACTATTTACATCAAAGGGATCTTGGCACTGGGAACTTAGATATAGAGAGTTCAACAAAACAGGTTATCATTGGTACTTTGGTTGCAAACATACCTCACATAAAGTAGAAGATTGCTACAGAAACAAGGCACCTTCACAGAAAAGTAGGTACTGCCAATTTGCACACACAGACATCATGTGGGAGAGGATGGGGTGTAACAGCCTGAGCTTCCAACTTTGACGCTGGGTAACCAGGTGCCAGCCTCAGCATCGGTTCAGCATCCTGTGATTCTGGGTAAATCACTTGGGGTCTGATTAAGAGTTCAGTGGGGGAGATTGCTCTGTCACAAATGTGACAGATATCCTGTCCACTGTATTATAATTCCATTATAGTCTATGGAACTTGTAATACGGTGGACAGGCTATCCATCATGTTTGTGACAGAGTAACCCCTCCGCCAAACTATAAATCAGGCCCTTATTCTCCCTGTGCCTACCAAAAAAAAAAGTGTCCTTGTGTAAAGTACCTAGTCCTCATGTAAAGAACTCCAATACCTTTGGGTTGAGTTCACCCTATATAAAACTGCAGAAAGAAAAACATGTAACAGGGACCAGTACGAGGAAGCAGAGCAGAGAGGATGGTTGGGGGCATATCTGTGAACTTTATAAAAAAGCAGATTAGAATCATGCGAGTATGCCAGCGGCCATACTTACAAAAAATTTGCATCAATGCAGACTCATCCAAAGAGGTGCAAAATCCTAGTGCCCTTTTCTCAGTGCAAATAGTGTTTTGCAATGCATTTTGCCACTTTGCAGCAAGGGGTGGTCTTTTGGCAGATCATTGCAAGCTCGGTCTACCAAGATAGTTAGAGTTGGCTTTTTGTCATAAAATAACACCTTCCTAAGGAAGTCAGAAAGTTCTCGTAGCATTCCACCCATTGCAAGTGTGCTACACTGTACCCCACGCACTCATTGTTTGGAATGTATTATAAATTGACTAGGTAAAGGGTTTTGGCTCGAAGGATACAAACTTTTATTTTTACAAAACCTGTGGTAGACATTGTCCACACCTGCATGCACACTAGGCAGGTTTGGGGTTCACCATCGCAGTGGATGAGAGAAGTAGGAGGCCATTTCTAATATGGCACTGTGCTGCTTCCCTTCCCTTGCATAACGCAGCAATCAATCTGCCCCAGGGCCTTAAACTGATACATTATACAAACTGGAGCAAATGTAACTTTCTACCCGGTATTGAAATTCTATCGGGTTTCCTGAAGCAACCTTACCAATTATTTTTTATATTTCACAGTTATTTCATTTGAAATCTAGAAACTGCAAAATGAAGGAAGCACTTTGTCGATTGTTACTAGAAAACCTTCGTTGGCTATCACAAAAATGTTAAAGACTTTTATATGTTTAATTGCAAATGCAATTGTGTGTCATATATTAAATGAACGATTATGTGTTATTCAATGACTCTTTTCTGTGCCTCTCACTTTTACCAACCTCAAAGAATTCTTTTTAATTAAACCCTATCTTTGTCCTGTGTCTATAATCCATTCACTGACATTTTATTTATAAGCACCTCGCAGGAAAAGGTCAAGCAGTACAGTTATAAATGGAAAAGAGATTAGAAGACTCTCAAGCTGCACTGTGATCTAACAGCATGTGGAATATCAAGTGCATTTGGTGGTCATTTTTAGCGGGCTGCCAACATGGCAACCAGTAAACATACCTTTACCATCCAACTCAATTTTCAACTTGTGCTTCTTAGAAATAGTAGAAATTAATGTGATGTTCTTTAAACTGGACACTTTGAAGCATGAATATGTATTTTATTCAGATTGTAAAAATTGTTAGCAACTAATTGCTCCGCTGAAATGAGCTTGCACAAATGGAGTGACCACGAAAAAGCATCTTAAAAAGCACAGCACGAAAGAAAATCACCACCACTAAACGTTAGCAAGGAAGGAAAACATTTAACCCTATTATTCTGCTGCCAGATATTCTTCAGAACCTTAACCATTACTAGAAGAAATATGATTTACACAGTGTTCTAGCTAGCTTGCGATTCTCTCAATTTGGCAATTTATTGCTTAATTACAAGGCTGGTGGTTTTAAGACCACCAGCCTCGCTGCTCTGGTGGTCCAACCATCACTTTAAGACCCTGGTGGTCAGACCACCAGTGTTCCACCGTCTCCGGAGGGATTGGTGATCCCGACGGGTTGACGGCGGGTGGAGGTCTCAATCCGCTGGGTCAGGACTGCATGCAGCACTGTTCTGCGGATTATGACCGTGTTCTCCACCAGCCTTATCATGGCAGTTTCATGCCATGAAATGGCTGGTGACGAACAGGTGCATGGGCCACAGGGGGGCCACTGCACTGCCCATGCAGTTGGCATAGGCAGTGTAGGGGTCCCCCTGCCCAGCACCCTCGCAATGTTCACTGTCTTCTGTGCACAGTGATTGCCAGGGGGTTTCGGTTGGGAAGTAAATTGAGTGGAAGTGTCTGATGTGTATGTGTCTGTTGGGTGGGTGAGTGAGTGTGGGCATTTGTGTTCAGTATGTGTGTATGTGTATCAGTTGTGGAGGTGGTGGGTGTAGTGGTATCTGTGGGGGTGCTGGTGCATGTGTGTGTTGTGGATGTGCTGACTACTGGTGTGCTGGTGGTGCGTGTGGGTGTTGGTGTAGGAGTGGGTGTGGTGTAGTGGTGGGGGTGGTGTCTGCGGGTGGGTTGGTGGTGTGTGGAAATTGGTGCAGTGGTGGGTCTGGTGACTGTGGGTGTGCTGGCGGTGAGTGTGGATGTCTGTGTCATGGTGGAAGTAGTGTCTACAGGTGTGCTGGTGGTGGGTGTGATTGGGTTGTGGTGAGTCTGGAGCCCGTGGGTATGCTTGTGGTGGGTGTATATGTGTGTGTGCGGTGTCTGCATGTGTGTGTCTGTGTTTCTTGGTATGTTGGTGTTTGGATGTGGAAGGGGTGGGAGTCTGGGCATGAGGTTGGTGTGGGTGGGAGGCTGCGCTCAATGAGTAGACAAGACCCTGGAATGACCGCTGTAGGCCAGACAGGGCACAGTGAATGCCATCCAGGTAAGCCAGTACATGGGTATTCTGGCAGACAGCCCCTGGATGGCATTCAGTATTGTGATCTGGCCTACAGCAATAGTACTCAATAGATCTAAAGCCTTCTGATTTGGAGCAGCCTGGGACACTGGGGCAGTGGGGGAGATGCCTGCAGCGATGGTGATGCAGACCCTTTTAGGGAGGAGTGGCTACTGCCAACTGGGGGGGAGAGCAAGGGTAAGGGTGGACATTGGAATGTGGGTGGCAGGTGACAGCGTAGGAGTAACAGTCGCTCCAGGGTCTGCCATCACTAGGGTCTGGCTTTCATTGGAGGCCTCCAAAAAAGATGTAGAGTCACCTGTGGGCTCTGTGCTAGTCTCCCCTCCCTTCGTGCCACTGTGTCCCTCAGTGTCTGTGGTGTCCACACAAGAACCGCAGTGGCCAGCTTCCTCCCTGTCGTGGCTGCTGTCACCTTTGCCTTGTACAGATGATACTGAAAAGACAGATACAACAGTTTGATGGTATCTGCGCAAATACAATTGGACATGAATTTGATCACCCAGCAGTTGCTTAAAGTCTATACATTTTCCATGCTAGCTCCTATATCATGTATGCCTTTGTCTCTCACCCACTTGTAGTTCCGTCCATTACAAAAGGCTTAGACAGCATGAGTAAACACCTAGGCCTTGAGGCGTTTCTAACCCACTGCAGTACAGAGCTAACACATATTCACATTTCCAAAAGAGCTATGTGTTGGGCTGGAAATTGACTTCTCAAGATGGGATCTACAACATTTATGTGATGTAACCTTCCATCTGCGAATGTCACTTTAAGTATCAATGATTTCTCAGCTGGACCGAACTAAGGACACCAAAATGTTGTTTGGGGGACATGTAACTTTCTCATTAATGTGGACATATTCCAGTCTGTTGCCATCAATACAATTTGGCATACAATATCACGTTGTTTGACAAGGACTGGCTTACATGCATATTTGTGATGCTTCATGTCATCTTGAAACCTTCCACATGAACTGAATAGAATTGTGCTATACAAACAGGTTTCAAACATGTTCCAGATAAGGAATTAAGCCATTGTACACATTTCCAGTCCTTTTGGAGCAGGTGCTCATTATAATATTGTCACAGTACCGACTTACCAATGGGAAGTCTGATACATCAACAGTATAATAAGTGCACAATTTGCCATGTGAACAGTAATAGGGTCTACATTACCTACTCAAATTTGTGATGGAGCATCCCACCTGACCCAATCATAAAGCAGGGCACGTTTGGTCCAAATGTCCCTCATGACAAAGAGAAAATGCAGGTACTTCTTTGTTTGCATGCAGCCATGTGTCTGCTCAAAACAGTACTTGCCTTGTGATGAGGAATCTAGTGGCAACCTTCAGCACAAGGCAATACACCAGATGCAGCACAAGACACTATGGGGGTCATTCCGACCCCGGCGGTCAAGGACCGCCGGGACCGGGGGTGCGGGAGCACCGCCAACAGGCTGGCGGTGCCCCGCAGGGCATTCTGACCGCGGCGGTTTGGCCGCGGTCAGACAAGGAAAACCGGCGGTCTCCCGCCGGTTTTCCGCTGCCCTGGGAATCCCCAATGGCGGCGCAGCTTGCTGCGCCGCCATGGGGGATTCCGACCCCCTCACCGCCATCCTGTTCCTGGCGGCTCCGACCGCCAGGAACAGGATGGCGGTGAGGGTTGTCGTGGGGCCCCTGGGGGCCCCTGCAGTGCCCATGCCAATGGCATGGGCACTGCAAGGGCCCCCGTAAGAGGGCCCCACTTTGTATTTCAGTGTCTGCTTTGCAGACACTGAAATACGCGACGGGTGACACTGCACCAGTCGCACATACCCACTCCACCGGCTCCATTCGGAGCCGGCTTCCTCGTGGGGAGGGGTTTCCCGCTGGGCTGGCGGGCGGCCTTTTGGCGGTCGCCCGCCAGCCCAGCGGGAAAGCCAGAATGGCCTACGCGGTCTTTCGACCGCGGAGCGGCCATTTGGCAGCTCCCTCCAGGCGGGCGGCTCCCGCCGCCCGCGGGGGTCAGAATGACCCCCTATCTGATTACCTTACACCTTCAGAAATCCTCATGCTCGTTGGATGGGTGTCAAGCCTCATGTTGATGCGATACAACATTGCTGGAAATTAAAAAGGTGAATCAACAAAATTAGCCACAGACTATAACTTACCCCCCTTGATGCTGCTGTTGGGCCCTCAAGTGCCCATCAAGCTCCAGATAGGCCCCCACAAGGATGAGGGCCTTTTGCGGTGGGTCTGGCCGCGTACCTGCGTGAATCGTTGAAAGTACTGCCCCAGCTGTCCTTCCTCATACTTACGCATCTGAGGTCCTTCCACCTCTTCCAAGACTGCAAGCTGCGCTGCTTATGGACCCCCAGGTTCTGCACCGTCTTTGCAAAGAACTTCCAGATTTCCTCCTTTTGATGGCCGTTGACCTGTATGAATGATAGAAAAGAACAGGAAAAGATGTTTTGAGTGATTTGGTTTGTCTGTAGTGCTGTGACAAAATGTTATTGCATCACTCACATGCATTCACCAAACAGTAACTTCATCTTTTTGTAAAACATTTAGAGGTTCCCAGGAAATACTGATTTGCAGTGATCGTTTGAGCATCCTCAACACTTCTATCCCTTCATGTTACCAATTCAGGGCCAAAACATCATCTAGGCCAGGGCAATGAAAAATCTCCTGTAGTGAGACCTACTCCTGATTACTCATAATTATTGTGAGCTACTAAAGGCTAAACAACCTGTACAATCCTTGCACATAACTTCATGCATAGCTACATTGACTTCATGCCTAAAATCCTAGGAGCAGAGCCCATGGCTTGCTTTACATACAGTAATTAAGGGCGGTATGGAGGGCAGTTATGTGTCAGCAATAGCAGGGATTTGGGGAATGTGTGAACAAGTTTGTGTAGAAATAGGACGTTCTTGTATGGATGATTGAGAGCCTGTGGCATTTGAACTTGCTGCACAGGAATTTATATTCCCCATATTTGGCACTATGGGATGTTTAAACCATACAGAGAATCCTATTCCACAATATGGGCTGTAATCCCACTTGACAGGACAGCATCAGACATTTTCTTTCACTTAACATCACTATCACTTTGACATCGGCTGTAATTTGTCACTCATACTACTTCTACACTAGACAGATATTACAGCTTAACCTTTCAGGTGACTTTACATTCCCATACACAGACATTTCTAACAGTGGCAAACAGCATTCTGTCCTCAGCTATATCATTCAGTTCACTACACTCCAATCACAACACTTCACCCATGAGCAAAAAGTGACAAATTAGCCTGTGGACAAAACAGAAGCCAATTACTTAGTCAAACATTTCCCAATTAGACATGCACCTGTTCCTCTGGGGTCCCATAGAGCTGGCAAGGAGCTTCAGCTCCTCCATGCTGAAGGCTGCTGGGGCCGGCCACCTTTCCAGCATCCTAGCTCCCAGAAATTAGTAACAGCAGCAAAAAATGAGGAGGTCTTGCAGGTGTGCTTTCTTTCAATACTTCATGTACAAGTACACAGTGGACATGATCCGTGATAGAGATGGACACAGCCATTGGCTTTCATGCATAGCCGTTACACACGTTAGACTATGACAGGGTCTGTCATGTAGTTTTCCACCTACTACGCGGTCAACTTCCATCGATGCATGTTGGCTAGCCAATGTCCTGATAGCAAGGCCTTAAAGGCCATTTAAGGGTGTGAAACTATGTATTTTTAAATTGGTAGTGCTTCGCCAGCACTCAAAATGGAGGCTAATGGCTATACAAATGTCAGATGTGAATGACATTGTTTTTGACAAAATATGACACAATTAAAAGTGAATCGCGACTATGTTTGATATCGATGGTGGCGTGGGGGAAGTAATACCTCTGTTGACTGTATTAAAAAAAGTGCAAATAATACATTACAAATGTATTTTCTGCACATAATTTAAAAAAAAGAAAATGAAAAAATGAGTTTTGAAGCTCACACAAAAATTGATAGCAATGTGTGTACATGTATTACACAGTGACATTCCTAATGTTACCAAGACTTCAGACATGTGTTGCTTATCAAAGTATGGTGTGACCATTTAAGCTGATATTTTCTTTCAATATTTGCAGACCTTTGAACCCAGGCAGGGGTAGGAGATGACAGCCTCAGGTCTTGCGGCCATTTCCAAACCTTGCCACCATGGAGGAAAACGATGTTATAAAAAAACTTTGGCTAAATAGGCAAACTATCCTTGATTTATGTCAACAGCTGGAGCCTGATCTCCTGCCTCATACTAGGAATACAACAACAATATCATCAATGGTGAAACATATGGCAATACTTCATTTTGTGTCCACTGGCTCTTTTCAATACACTGTGACAGTATCTGAGGGCATGTCCCAGCCAACGTTCAGTGGGGTGCTATAAGAAGTCCTTGCTTCATTGATGATACACATCAACAGCTACATCCAGTTTCCACTACAACAGGATTTAGTCCACTGTGGAGGGAGAATTCTGTGCTTTGGATGGACTACCACATGTGGTTGGAAAATGCATGTTGCCTTGGTGCCACCACATACAAATTAACAGGTCGACTGCAATTTGAAGAACTTTCACTCCACCAAAGTGCAAGTTGTCTGCTTACCGAATTTAACCATCTCTTGTGTGTGCCTGCTTTCCTGTGTCAACAGATGATTCATTTGTACTAGAAGACAGCACTCTACACCTGCAGGTGTCACAACTTGGATCGGAGAGGGTCAGACTTGTTTGTAAGTACAATATGACTTGAGGATAATTTGCTTGAATCCAAGATTAGGAAGGTAAAATGGCCTGATATTTATTAATTTCTTGATATGTTGCCTCCATATAGGAGGCTCAGTTTATCCTAACAGACCATGGGTGTAAGTGCTGCTAAGGAATCCAACAATGCCAGGGGAAGTCCAATCCAATGAGGTCCACAGAATAAAATGGAGGCCAGAGGGGTGGGCTTGTGGGCTCCTAAAGGCAATGTTTAAGTGCTTGGACAAGAGCGATGGAGCCTTCCTCTACTCACCCGATAAGGTGTGCCAAATCATGGTTGTCTGTTGCATGCCCCACAATGTCGCCGTTTGACCAAACATCCCAATAATCGGAGAGGAAGGAGACCGTGAAGAGCTACTGGGTGAGGATGTTGAACTTCCCAATGAGGTGACAGTGATTAAGAAGAAGAAATTGACTTACGTCAAGATGTAATTGACTACTTCTCCACCTGTGTGTAAGTTCACCTTTACAGATTGCAACCTCCAATGTCAGAACAACTTGTGACAAAGAGAATACATCAGTCTGCAATGGTAATGTGATAGGAATGGTCAAATCAGGAAAGTCCAAGAAAAACATAGATTTACTTTGCTTATGCTAATATGTGTCCTCCTACCTCGTCATTTGAGTCAAATTTAGTATGTGAAATCAGAATTTATCCCTTGTTATCCTGTTTCAGGGTCCTTCACCATGTCATCTTCATTTGGGCAATTCAAAGTTCTGACATTTGTAGTTATGTTGCTGTTGGAAAGTATAAAGTGGACATGTGTTGATCCTGGGACAGACATATACTTGGGATGGACAGACCTTGTGCAGGGTCAACTGAGGTCATGCCTCAATGATAGTTTACCTATTTAATTTGATCCCAGGCACCCCTTAATGGCACAGGCTATTGGAGGTATGCCTGGTTTGGATAACTCATCTACCTACAAAGGTATGTTACCAATACTTTGGGATTCTGATTTGTTTTGTTTAAATGAAATGTGTAACTCATTGCCTCTTTCTCTTTTCTAATTTTCCTTTGCAAATACATGTTCAAAAGATTTCACAAAATGGTGGTGGAAGACAGACATGAAAATGAAATGTCTCAATGAATGCAAAAACTGTCTGCTAGTTTGTGTCCAATTTCCACATCATTTATTTGCATGACAAAAAGGAACAGAAAGATGTTTCAAAAAATGAGAAAAAAGAACTAAAATTAAACGTCTATCATGATGAATGAAAGCATAGTACTAGAGTCAAAAAACTGTTTAGAGTCCAATGTACACAAGACAACTCTCCTCAGAAAAGGTTAATCTGACCCTGAAGTACTTCACAGAGTGAATGCTAACACAAACTGGGGGAAATTAGGATCTGCATCTCTTGGAGGTGGTAGTGGGAGTCTTGCTGTTCTCACCTGGTGGTCCGGATGACTATCCCCTCCGAGGCTCAGGTGGGGCACAGGTGCGGGGACAGGCTGGGAGGAGCAAGCTCTTCCTGTGTCAGGGCCTTCATGTCTGTGGCTGGCAGTGATGTACTTGGTCCAGATGTAGAAGGACCAAAGACAGGAGTAGATGGTATAGGAAAGCCCTACATATGTGGTGGTAGATGTAAAAAAGCACCTCAGTCAAGGAACTAATTTTGTCACTAAGGTTGCTTGTTTCCCACTTGAACTCCATCTCTACCTCCTTGATCTCACTGAGCTCAGTAACAACCGGGCCCATCACATCTTGGGACTCTTGTATTGCTCCCAAGACGTGGTCTATAGTGGCCTGGCTGATGAAGACACCAGTGGCCTCACTTTCCTTGCCCACTGCTTCCCTCCAACAACACCTACCCCCACTACCCAGTGCTCTAGAGGCAGTGTACCCCATCCCACTGGGTCCTGGCAAAACGGCAGCCAGGACTTAGGGGCACACGATTTGGGGTGATGTTCTTTTGGACACATGGAGGTATCCTGAAGCTGAGGTGTTGTTGCAGCTGGGGTGGGAGGTGTAGGTGTGGGCCGAGTGTGACTCACTGGAGCTGTCTGGCCAGGCAGACCAGATGGACCAGGCTGTTCCCGATCATCCCGACTTGGAGGAGTGGAGTCCTCACCGACGGCTTGATCCTGATCTGGAGTGGAAGTATCTTGAGCGGCAGAGGGAGGTACACTGACCCAGGGGTTTGGACCTGAGAAGAAAGCATACGATATGAAATTATAATCTGATTTGTAGCTCATATATGTCTTTAGCTACAAATGGGGCAACCTAAAAAAGTTAAATCAAACCAATAGTATAATCAGGCCTTTTTGTGGTTTTCATTGTTTTACACATGCAGGCTGATTAACACAGATGCAAACTCCAGTGATGATGTTGTAGAGATGTCCTGAAATACAAAATCTTATTTCAGTAATTGTGCAATACATGTAGGTCCAGGTATAGAAATCTGCTCTGCTGGCAGAGTTTGCAGAATTTGGGCATTTTGCGCCATGCGGAGTAGCACATAGCTCCCGAGTGAAGCTCGTTCGTGCATGCGAGGTTAGGTTTCTCTCTCATGAGTAACTCAATTCTACGGGGCTGCTAGAGAGCACATGTGAGACTTTGCATTCAATTGTGCTGTTTCCAGATGTGTGCACAAGACCACGTTTAATCATGTGGCTTCTTGCTGTGACGGCGGTCAAAACAAACCCGCTCATGAGCACAAATGCACCTGAGTATATTTTCTACTCCAGATACATCTGGATTCAGTCAAAATGTCACATCAATTCACAATCAGAGTCACATTGGTATGTATGAATTGGCTGTGTAATGTTCATATATCAATGTGGCCTATGCCTTATGTTTGCCATTTGCAAATAGCAGATTAAGTCAACAGGCTCATCCTCATTTGGCAATATCAGACAATGTCACAGGGAGATGGAATGTGCAGAATGACAGATGAGATGGTCATGGATTGAACCAGGTACTCTCAGGCTTGTGACTGGTTGTGTGTGAGTTGTATGGCCAGACTGTCAGGACAGTGGGATGGTGGTGTCCTATTCCACACTAAAGATCTGTTTGGTAATAGATGTGGGAACAATGGTGCCATTTGTATGTTTATTTATTTTAGAAACATGTCATCATGAGCTATCCATACCCTCTAACATCATAATGTATGAACCTGTATGTAGCTGTCAGTGTGCTTCCTCATTGCTGACCAATGTGAATGTGTCTGAAGAATGACATAGGTGAGTGGCAAGCCTACAAATAACTGACCATGGTAAGTTGAAAGGCATTTGTACTGACCTATTTCTGGTTCATGGGGAATGGTCATTTGGGAGCTATGGTATGGATATGTGATAAGGTCTTAGCTGATGATACATTAAAACAATATGTTTGCCTCCTGGGATAGTGTAAGACTGACATGTCCCTAACTTCAGAAATGTATATGTTGGATAATGCATGACACCTGTTAGAAATGGGGTCTTTGGTTGGCAGTCAGGTTAACCCCTGTCCAAGCAAGGACCCTCACTCTAGTCAGGGTAAGTCACACACAATCCAAATTATCCTGTGCCCACCCTCTGGTAGCTTGGCACTGAGCAGTCAGGCTTAACTTAGAAGGCAATGTGTAAAGTAGTTGTGCAATAATTCATACAATAACACAATATAGCACCACAAAAATACACCACACAGTGTTTAGAAAAATATATAATTTGCAGGTCAAAACGATAAAAGATGCAATAAGAAATTGTAGAGATATCACTGAAAAGTGATATGAAGTGTCTTAAGTCTTTAAAAAGCAAACAAAGGCCCTCATTCCGACCCTGGCGGTTTCAAACCGCCAGGGCCGGGTTATACGGAAGCACCGCCAACAGGCTGGCGGTGCTTCCTGGGCTATTCTGACCGCGGCGGTAAAGCCGCGGTCAGAAAAGGGGAACCAGCGGTTTCCCGCCGGTTTTCCCCTGGCCCAGGGAATCCTCCATGGCGGCGCTGCTTGCAGCGCCGCCATGGGGATTCTGACCCCCTTCCCGCCAGCCTGTTCCTGGCGGGTTACACCGCCAGCAAGAGGCTGGCGGGAACGGGTGTCATGGGGCCCCTGGGGGCCCCTGCACTGCCCATGCTACTGGCATGGACAGTGCAGGGGCCCCCTAACAGGACCCCACAAAGATTTTCACTGTCTGCTTAGCAGACAGTGAAAATCGCGACGGGTGCTACTGCACCCGTCGCACCCCTGCAAATCCGCCAGCTCCATTCGGAGCCGGCTTCCTCTTTGCAGGGGCTTTCCCGCTGGGCCGGCGGGCGATCTTTTGGAGATCGCCCGCCGGCCCAGCGGGAAAGTTAAAATGACCCCCGCGGTCATTTGACCGTGGTGCGGTCTTTGGGCGGTTTCCGGAATGACCCCCAAAGTCTCTTTTAAGCACAAAGTACCTGGTTTGGAGTGAAAAATCTCCGCAAAGGGCCGCAGAGGAGATGCGTGGAAAAATGGTGTGTGCGTCGGTTTCGCCCCTTCACACACGGACTTGCGTCGTTATTTTTCACGCTGGGAAGACGTGCGTCAATTTACGGCGCGCGGACAGGTCTCCTCAGTGGGTCACTGGGTTTTCAGATGCCCCGGGGTCTGTGCGTGGAATCCTGGGCTTTTTGTCCGGCTGCACGTCGTTCCGGTGGGCTGTGTGTGGAATTTTCTTCCTCACGGCAGGCGCAGCATCGATTTCCTCTCTGGAAGTCGGGTGGCGTTGTCCAGGTGGGCTGTGCGTCGAAGTTCCGGAAGGCACCGCAGGCGTTGCGTCGATCTCTTCCTTGCGGGGTCAAGCGGCGTCTTTCCGGATCGTCGTGCAGTGAATTTTTCACTGCAGAGCAAGCTGTGCGTCAAAGTTTTCAGCGCAAAAGGAGTCCAGTTGAAAGATAGAAGTCTTTTTGGTCCTGAGACTTCAGGGAACAGGAGGCAAGCTCTATCCAAGCCCTTAGAGAGCACTTCTGCAGCAAGGCAAGAGTTCAGCAAGGCAGCAGGGCAACAGCAAGGCAGTAGTCCTCTGTAGAAAGCAGTCAGGTGAGTCCTTTGAGCAGCCAGGCAGCTCTTCTTGGCAGGATGCAGGTTCTGGTTCAGGTTTCTTCTCCAGCAAGTGTCTGAGGTGGTAGGGCAGAGGCCCTGTTTTATACCCAAATGTGCCTTTGAAGTGGGGGAGACTTCAAAGAGTGGCTAAGAAGTGCACCAGGTCCCCTGTATGGAAATGGACCACCTCAAGAGTTTTGGATTTTCACCCTTCATCTGCATGAGCCATCTGAGGGGCCTGTGGTCTGTCTGAACCCGGAAGTGAGTCCCAATCAGGTATGGTCTCAGCTTCTTCAGTGCCCAGACCACAGCAAAAGCTTCTCTCTCAATAGCACTCCACCTTTGTTCCCGTAGAATTAGTCTTCTGCTAATAAAGACTACTGGTTGGTCTCGGCCCTCCTCGTTTAGCTGTGCTAGGACCGCCCCTGTGCCATGCTCTGAAGCGTCTGTCTGCACGATAAATTCCTTGGAGTAGTCAGGGGCCTTGAGCACGGGGGCCGTGCACATGGCTTCCTTCAGGGAGTCAAAGGCTTTCTGACAAGCCTCTGTCCAATTCACCAACCTAGGTTGTTTCTTGGAAGTGAGTTCTGTCAAGGGTGACACAATGGTACCATAGCCCTTGACGAATCTGCGGTAGTATTCGGTGAGGCCTAAAAAGCCTTTCACCTCAGTCTGTTCTAGCTGGTTGCCAGGCCTTGATAGTTTCAATCTTGGCCTGGAGTGGCTGCACCTTGCCACCACCTACTAGGTGTCCCAAGTACACCACAGAACCCTGCCCAATCTGGCACTTACTAGCCTTGATGGTCAAGGCTGCCTGTCGCAGAGCCTGAGGCACCTCCTTGAGGTGGAGCAGGTGTTCCTCCCAGCTGGAACTGTAGACAGCTATATCGTCCAGGTAGGCTGCACAGTAGGCATCCTTGCCAGATAGGACCCCGTTAACCAACCGTTGGAAGGTAGCGGGGGCATTTTTTAACCCAAATGGCATCACCCGGAACTGGTAATGGCCATCAGGTGAGGAAAATGCTGATCTCTCTTTAGCCCCCTCAGTCAGGGCGATCTGCCAGTACCCTGAAGTAAGATCAAACGTACTCAGGAACTTGGCAGCGCCTAGTCTGTCAATGAGCTCATCAGCTCGGGGGATGGGGTGAGCATCAGTCCGTGTGACTGAGTTGAGACCCCGGTAGTCCACACAGAACCTGAGTTCTGGCTTCGCACCTGGGGCAGTAGCCTTAGGAACCAACACCACAGGGCTCGTCCAGGGACTACTGGATTTCTCAATAACCCCTAGAGCTAACATCTAGGAGACCTCCTCCTTGATGCTGGCCTTCACCTTATCTGATAACCTGTAAATTTTGTTCTTCACAGGGGGACTGTCACCTGTGTCAATGTCATGAACACAGAGGTGGGTCAGTCCAAGAGTAAGGGAGAACAGGGGGAAGAACTGCTCCAACAGCTCATAGCAGTCTCCTCTCTGGTTTAGAGTCAGGGAGTCTGAGAGAATGACACCTCTCACTGACCCATCACCTTCTTGGGCAGAGAGGAGGTCGGGGAGAGGTTCACTCTCCTCTTCCATGCCCTCATCTGTGACCAGAAGCATGTTGACTTCAGACCTCTCAAAATGAGGCTTCAGTCGGTTGACATGGAGCACCCTTGGGGGGTTCCTAGGGGACTGGAGGTCCACTAGGTAAGTGGCCTCCCCTTTCCGCTCCTTCACTTCAAATGGGCCAGACCAGCGGTCCTGGAGAGCTCTAGGCTCTACTGGCTCCATTACCCACACTTTTTCTCCAGGTTGAAACTCCACCAGGGTGGCCTTCTGGTCATACCAGCGTTTCATTACCTCTTAACTGGCCTCAAGGTTACTTTTGGCCTCTTTCCAGAAGCGGTTAATCTGGTTGCGGAGGCCCAGCATGTAGCTGACCACATCCTGAGGGGGTACCTTTGAAGCTTTCTCCAACCCCTCCTTGACAATGCTTAAGGGTCCCCTGACAGGTTTACTCATAGAGGAGCTCAAAGGGACTGAACCCTACCCCCTTCTGGGATACCTCTCTGTAAGCAAAGAGAAGGCATGGTAAGAGGACGTCCCACTTACGCCTCAGGGCCTCAGGGAGGCCAACGATCATGCCTTTCAAGGTCTTGTTGAATCTCTCCACAAGACCATTAGATTGGGGGTGATAGGGTGTGGTGAACTTGTAGGTTACACCACACGCATCCCACATAGACTTCATGTATGCAGACATGAAGTTAGTGCCTCTGTCAGACACTATCTCCTTTGGGAATCCCACACGGGTAAATATCCCCATCAGAGTTCTGGTCACCACCGGTGCAGTTACGGTCCTCAGAGGGATTGCCTCTGGGTAACGGGTGGCATGGTCTACCAAAACGAGGATGAACCTGTTGCCTAGGGCAGTTTTGGGGTCCAAAGGACCAACAATGTCGATGCCCACCCTTTTAAAGGGGATGCCAACGACAGGAAGTGGAATCAGGGGTCCTGTAACCCTTTTTCCTGTTTTACCACTGACCTGGCAGGTAGGACAGGATCTACAGAACGTATCTGAGTTTGTCCTCATTCTGGGCCAATAAAAGTGGGTGACAAACCTGGCAAAGGTCTTGTCTTACCCCAAATGTCCTGCCAGGGGAATGTCGTGAGCCAGTCCCAGTAGAAAGGTTCGGTAACACTGGGGGACCACCAGCGCACTGCCCCAATGGCCGGAACCTTAGGCTCACTGTAGAGGAGATCATTCTCCCAATATATGTGGTGATCGCCAGAGGCATCACCTGCTGCCTGGGCTGAGGCTTGCTGCCTCATGCCCTCTAGAGTGGGACATTCTTTCGGCGCCTTGCAGAATTCCTCCCTGGTGGGCCCACCCTCAACTTGCCAGCCAGCAAGCTCATGTAGGTCACCTAGGGCAGCAATGTCTTCCCCAGTTGGCTCGGGGGCCTCCTCCTCAGGAACCCCGTCAACCACTGCGGGAACTTCTGGGACCGGTTTCCCGCACCCCTTGCCCCTCCTCTTGGCAGTTGTCTGGGCCATTGTTCCAGGCTCCGGACGCCCTTGACTTCCCTCTCGGTCAGCCATGGACCGTATGGTCATGCAGACCCACTCAGGCAATCCTAACATTTCCAAGTAAGACCTTAGCTCCACCTCCTTCCAGGTAGTGTGCTCAAGGTCGTTGCCTAACAGACAATCTACAGGCATGGCAGGACTCACAGCTACTTTTGGAGTACCAGAGACCCCCCCCCACTCAAAGGGAACCAGAGCTACCGGTAGGTGGCTTTTACGATTGTCGGCGACTATGACTTGGTGGAATGTATTTGGGATGACCTGCTCTGCTGACACCAGCTGACCCTTGACAGTAGTCATGGTGGCTCCTGTGTCACGCAGAGCCTCCACCCTTTGCCCATTGATGGTGACCCACTGTCTATGCTTGGAAGTATTGGCAGGCATGTGGGCTTTTGGCACCATCTCCACATCCCCCAGGGACACTAGGGTTACCTCTGTCTGCTCCCCAAAACTGACTTGGACCATCTCCTCCCCGAGCGCTACGCTAGCCAACCCAGGTGTCTGCCCTCCTTTGGGGGGCTGTGCCCTCTTGGGACACTTGGAGTCACCCTCATAGTGCCCATACTTATTGCACTCTGTACAGTGGGGTACATACCTCCCTGTCTTATGGTCAGTAAAACCTTTCTTCTGAAAATCAGACCGGGACTGTTACCACTACTCCCTTGGGAACTATTTTGGGGGCCTTTAGAGAACTCCTTGTTTTTAAGTTTTTCTCCCCCCTCTTTCTTCTGATGGGAACCCTGACCACCTTTGTGGGTGTCCCCCCCAGATACCTTTTTGGACACTTTGGTGCTAGTCCAGAGGTCCGCCTCCTCAGCAAGCTTCCTGGGATCAGTCAGCTTACTGTCTACTAGGTGCTGGTGCAACTCTGTAAAACAAATACTAAGCATATGCTCTCTCAGAATCAAGTTATACAATACTGTGTAATCATCTACTTTGCAGCCCCGCACCCATCCATTCAGTGCCTTACTGGAAAAGTCAAAGAAATCTACCCATGTTTGTGTGGATAGTTTGGTGCTGTCCCTAAACCTCTGACGGTATTTCTCAGGGGTCAGTCCAAACTTGGCAAGTAAAATGGCTTTCGGACATGGATATGTGTTTTGATCTGGTTTGTCCAATGTGAGAAGTGTGTCCCTCCCCAAAGGTGGCACATAACTCCACATAGCTGTACCTCATTGCCCTTCAGGAACCTCATGAGCCCTTAGTGCAACTTCATAAGCAGCTAACCATTTATCTATGTCATCTCCCACCACAAAACTGGGCACCACATTTTGGGGTATACGAACCTTCTTTTCTCCAGCAGGCCCTGTCTGTATGCTGCCACCATTACTGCTGGATTCAGACTGTCTTGCCTTAAGATCCAGCTCCTTGAGACTCAGTTCATGAGCCAACAAAAGTTTATTTTCAGCCAAGGCTCTCTCAGCTTCAATCTGTTTGGCTGCTCTTTCAGCCTCAGCTTGCTTGGCTTCTCTCCCTGCCCTTGTTTCCTCCCGTTGAGCCTCAATTTTCAGTCTTGCCATTTAGTAATTGGAACTCCCTTTCTTCTCTCCTTTCCTCTGCGGTCAGGCCTTGCTCAGAGACACTGCTCCCTGGTCTGGAAGGGGGCACAATTGCAGTGGTAACATCACCCACTGTTGGCAAGAAATCCTCTGAGGGGCCATTTTCTGGCTCCTCTTCCTCATCATCCTCCTCTAAATGGGCTTCTGCCCAGGCCCTCAGCGCCACTTGAAAGTCCTCCTTTCTGGAGGCCCCTTGGGTGGGTACACTCATCTCCCTGCAGAACCCTTTTAGCTGTTTGACAGTATATGTCTCCAACAGGGCTAGGTCAAAATCTCCTACTTGAGACCCAGCCAGAGACATGTTGAGTGAGGATTTAGGTTTAGAAAATTGTCAGGAAAAACGAATTTGCAAAAAGAGATAAAAATCAAGTTGACCTTCAACTGTGGGTAGGTAGTGAAATACTTAGCTACTGTATGTCACTGCACAAATACAAGTCCTATCCTCACCGCTGATCATCAATTTAAGAAATGGGGTCTTTGGTTGGCAGTCAGGTTACCCCCTGTCCAAGCAAGGACCCTCACTATAGTCAGGGTAAGTCACACACAATCCAAATTATCCTGTGCCCACCCTCTGGTAGCTTGGCACTGAGCAGTCAGGCTTAACTTAGAAGGCAATGTGTAAAGTATTTGTGCAATAATTCATACAATAACACAATATAGCACCACAAAAATACACCACACAGTGTTTAGAAAAATATATAATTTGCAGGTCAAAACGATAAAAGATGCAATAAGAAATTATAGAGATATCACTGAAAAGTGATATGAAGTGTCATAAGTCTTTAAAAAGCAAACAAAGGGCCTGATTCCGAGTGAGGCGGGCGGCGGTAGCTGCCCGCCTCGCGGGAACCGCCATATGGCCGCTCCGCGGTCGAAAGACCGCGGAGGCCATTCAGGCCAGCCCAGCGGGAAACCCCTCCCCACGAGGAAGCCGGCTCCGAATGAAGCCGGCGGAGTGGGTATGTGCGACGGGTGCAGTTTGCACCCGTCGCGTATTTCAGTGTCTGCATTGCAGACACTGAAATACACAGTGGGGCCCTCTTACGGGGGCCCCTGCAGTGCCCATGCCATTGGCATGGGCACTGCAGGGGCCCCCAGGGGCCCCGCGGCACCCCCTACCGCCACCCTGTTCCTGGCGGGAGACCCGCCAGGAACAGGATGGCGGTAGGGGGTGTCAGAATCCCCATGGCGGCGGAGCGCGCTCCGCCGCCATGGAGGATTCCCCAGAGCAGCGGAAAGTCGGCGGGAGACCGCCGACTTTCCGTTTCTGACCGCGGCTGAACCGCCGCGGTCAGAATGCTCGACGGAGCACCGCCAGCCTCTTGTCGGTGCCCCCGTGGTCGGTGACCCTGGCGGTCACCGACCGCCAGGGTCAGAATGACCCCCAAAGTCTCTTTCAAGCACAAAGTACCTGGTTTGGAGTGAAAAATCTCCGCAAAGGGCCGCAGAGGAGGAGATGCGTGGAAAAATGGTGTGTGCATCGGTTTCGCCCCTTCACACACAGACTTGCGTCGTTATTTTTCACGCTGGGAAGACGTCAATTTCCGGCACGCGGACAGGTCTCCTCTGTGGGTCGTGGGGTTTTCAGACGCCCCGGGGTCTGTGCATGGAATCCTGGGCTTGTTGTCCGGCTGCGCGTCGTTCCGGTGGGCTGTGCGTGGAATTTTCTTCCTCACGGCAGGCGCAGCGTCGATTTCCTCTCTGGAAGTCGGGTGGCGTTGTCCAGGTGGGCCGTGCGTCGAAGTTCCGGAAGGCACCGCAGGCGTCGCGTCGATCTCTTCCTTGCGGGGTCGAGCGGCGTCTTTCCGGATCGTCGTGCAGTGAATTTTTCACTGCAGAGCAAGCTGTGCGTCAAAGTTTTCAGCGCAAAAGGAGTCCAGTTGAAAGATAGAAGTCTTTTTGGTCCTGAGACTTCAGGGAACAGGAGGCAAGCTCTATCCAAGCCCTTGGAGAGCACTTCTGCAGCAAGGCAAGAGTTCAGCAAGGCAGCAGGGCAACAGCAAGGCAACAGTCTTCTGTAGAAAGCAGTCAGGTGAGTCCTTTGAGCGGCCAGGCAGTTCTTCTTGGCAGGATGCAGGTTCTGGTTCAGGTTTCTTTTCCAGCAAGTGTCTGATGTGGTAGGGCAGAGGCCCTGTTTTATACCCAAATGTGCCTTTGAAGTGGGGGAGACTTCAGTTCAATACTGTCTGCCAGGGTCCCAGTAGGGGGTGTGGAAGTCCTTTGTGTCAGAGCAGGCCCTCCACCCTCCCAGCCCAGGAAGACCCATTCAAAATGCAGATGTATGCAAGTGAGGCTGAGTACCCTGTGTTTGGGGTGTGTCTGAGTGAATGCACAAGGAGCTGTCAACTAAACCCAGCCAGACGTGGATTGTAAGGCACAGAAAGATTTAAGTGCAAAGAAATGCTCACTTTCTAAAAGTGGCATTTCTAGAATAGTAAGATTAAATCCAACTCCACCAGTCAGCAGGATTTTGTATTACCATTCTGGCCATACTAAATATGACCTTCCTACTCCTTTCAGATCAGCAGCTACCACTTCAATAATGTATGAGGGCAGCCCCAATGTTAGTCTATGAAGGGAGCAGGCCTCACAGTAGTGTAAAAACTAATTTGGGAGTTCTACTCTACCAGGACATGTAAACTACACAGGTACATGTCCTGCCTTTTACCCACACAGCACTGTGCTCTAGGGGTTACCTAGGGCACACATTAGGAGTGACATATGTAGAAAAAGGGGAGTTTTAGGCTTGGCAAGTACTTTTAAATGCCAAGTCGAAGTGGCAGTGAAACTGCACACACAGGCCTTGCAATGGCAGGCCTGAGACAAGGTAAAGGGGCTACTAAAGTGGGTGGCACAACCAGTGCTGCAGGCCCACTAGTAGCATTTAATCTACAGGCCCTAGGCACATATAGTGCACATTACTAGGGACTTATAAGTAAATTAAATAGTCCAATTGGGTATGATCCAAGGTTACCATGTTTAAAGGAGACAGCATATGCACTTTAGCATTAGTTAGCAGTGGTAAAGTGCGCAGAGTCTAAAAGCCAGCAAAAACAGTGTCCAGAAAGTGGAGGGAGGCAGGCAAAAAGTTAGGGGTGACTACCCTAAGGCTGTCAGGTCTAACAACACCTTTGCTGTAACTCTGAAGTTAGCAGCAGTACTTCACTGTGTGATCCTTGGCACTCTCCCAACCTGTCTGTGGGAAGGTAAATTACAGGTGATTTGAGTTATGTCTATCATTATTATGCAATGTACAATCTAGCCTGGTTACACAGTACATGTGTGTGGAATTACAAAGGTTTTACATTTGAGAGAAACCTTTTGGTGCAATAAGTGTTTTGCATGACAGTTATATATGGTTCATAAAAGACTCTAAAACATGATCTGTGGTTAAGTGGTATTTATTGGGGAGTGCACAGTAAAATGAGTGAATTGAAACAAAACAGAACGCAAAGTAAACAGTGAAGGGTTCAGTCATGGTGGATGAAATCATCAGGGTAGCTGCTGCAACATTTGTGGACACAAGTCCATTGTTCTTGTACCATAGGAAAATGGAGATAGGTCTCAGAACAGTCAACAGGGTGTATCTGTGCCACAGCAGGGGAACAAATCAGTAGAGGTTAAATTCCTGGCCGTGGTTTTGGTCTTGGCATCTGCTTCTCATGGATGGACGTCCACGTTTATGGGGGTTCTCCAGTACAGAGTCTAGGGTGTCTGAGGCATATCCTTCCCCTGGCAGGGCCTCTATTCCACTAGCTGCTACAGATGTAGAAGGGCCTGATGTTCATTGCTAATGGAAGAGGACAGATGTTGGGTGCAAAACCTACTGAGGGTGGTATTCATGTCTCTCAGCACCCCTGCAATGGAAGCCAAGTGGGCATATTGGACCTGCCACTGCTGCATGACTTCCTGGTGGTCGTCCCTCTGCAGCTGTCTGATCTTCCCCATCAAGGTAAGTACCGGGCCTATCACACCTTGGGATTGTTACTAAGCTCCCAAGTCTTAGGAGATGGTGTCCTGGCCACTTGTGTCCATAGGAGCCTCTATCCTCTGGCCACACCATCCCTCCCATGCACCCTACCCCCACATGCCTGTGCCCCGGGCATAGTTTGCCCACTCCCACTGGTAGCAGGTCCATCAATGTCTAGGTCCACAACAGAAGACGCACTGCGAGCACAAAATGGAAGACACTGGCTGTGGGACACAGGTTTGGGGGCGAATGGTTGCCTGTGATGTTGATGAAACAGGGCTGGGAGCAGTTGATGTAGGCAGGGTGAGGCTCACAATTGTTGACTGACCAGGTATTCCAGATGGGCTAGCTTTGTCCTCAATGTCCACACATCCAGGGGTGTTTTCCTCACTCGGAGCTTCATTAAGAGGGGTAGTGGCAGCCTCTAGTGTCCTCTTCGTGGTGACAATGGCAGTGTTACCTGTAGGAGAAGTAGAAAACATGTTTTTTTAAAGTAATGTAACAAGTGATATTAAGGTATTACTGCTAGACTTGCTATGTGACATGCACACAAAACTTTTACATGGTCCCCTGATATGACAATGAAACCTGCTTCCAAATCTGGGTTGGAGCTATGTGGGACACAGAGATTTCCAATTGCACACACCATCCTTCAAGGTCTTGGAGTGTCTTGATGGTTAGATGACTGTTCATTGACCCATATTTCATCTGAGTAAGGACATTACAATGTAAAGTGTTCTCCTAGTAAGGTATTTAGCATCATTGAGTCAACTAACAGCTGCAAAATGTACTATGGTGACAGAACTGGCCAACAGAATGGCAGTTAACATTTAACATGAGCCTCTGTATGGGTGTACTGCAAGTACATCCAGCCTCCTATATAGTTTTCCCCAGCAGGTGTTTACATGCCATTGTTTGGATGGTAATTTCAAGAGCCAGTTTAGTAGGGAACACAGCTGTAGATGTGTGTTGCTTTTAATACTACTAGTAGTTAGGCATAGGAATGATGTAATTGCCAAAGAATGTACAATAGTGGTGAATTCAGGTGTGTTGAATTGATTGTTAGTTTAACATGCAAGGCTACATTACTAGTTGTATACTGTTCTGGTTTTCTTAAAGGTGAAACAGTACCTGCTGGGAGTTCCAGTGCTGTCAGTTCCTGTACTCCCCATGCCATACACAGGTAATGTGCCCTCAGGTGAGTTAGGTTGACATGAGGCATGCCAGAGCTGGGTATTTGGACATTTGGACACAGGGGTGCGAGGGTGATCAGTGAGCATGCAAGACAAAACTCTTTGGTGACATTAATGGTGTTGTGACTTACCAGACTCCACTCCTCAGGCATTCCTGTCAGGCACTCAGGATTGAGGATGTCCCAGACCTTCTCCTTACATGATGTGAAAGTTGGGGGAGGAGGTGGCGGCCCACTACCAGTCTTGAGGGCTGCCAGCTGGTGCCTGGTGGCCATAGAACATACCTTCCTCCTGAGGTCATTCCACCTCTTCCTGATGTCATCCCTTGTGCTTGGATGGCTGCCTACAGAATCTACCCTGTTGACTATTCTTTGGCACAACTCCATTTTGCTGGCAATACATGTCTGCTGGACTTGTGCTCCAAAAAGGTGCAGCTCTACTCTGATGGTACCCCCCTTTTTCTCAGCCCCGCTTGACAGTTGACCCTGAAACCTTCAAGACCAAAGCTAAACTTTAAGATTCATCAAACCGCACCAAAGTTATTAGCTAAACAAAAAACGCTTTATCTATAGAATCTAGGCCCTAACTATAACTACCTAGTGGCACTCGCCACTAGGTAATATATGTATATATATCTATAGTCAGACAGTCGGCAGTCAGACCTAGTTTCCTTACAAAATCAATACTAAATTTATATCTATATCTTTGGCAAAGTTTGAGGAATCTTCAAAAGAAAATCCCATAAAAGTGCCCTTCAAGGTCTTGTTGTGCGCTGAAGGTTCCAGGCTGATCTATTAAGCGGGGGGTGCAGTAAAAAATGGAGGAACACCTGCAGCACCTCTGTGAAGTGTTGAAGGCTTTGCAGAAAGCAGGCCTCAATATTAAGGCTAGTAAATGCCAAACAGGGCATGGATCTGTGGTTTACCTGGGACGCCAGGTGGGGAGTGGCCAGGTGGCACCCCTGCAACCAGAAATGTTTACCATTCTGGCTTGGCACCCTCCCAAGACCCAGACAGAGGTGAGAGTATTTCTAGGTCTCACCGGATACTACAGGAGGTTTGTTAAGGGGTATGGCACTATTATTGCCCCCTTAACTGAGTTGACTTCTAAAAAGCAGCCCAAAAGGTGATCTGGATTGAGGCTTGGCAAACTGCTTTTTATGCCCTGACTGCAGTCATGTGCAGGGCATCCATGCTGAAGGCACCCAACTTCTCCAAGGAATTATTTGTGCAGACTGACAATTCAGAGCATGGTGTGGGAGCAGTTCATGCACAGCTAAATGAAGAGGACCTAGACCAGCCTGTAGCCTTCATTAGTAGGATGTTACTTCCCCAGGAATGGAGGTGCAGTGCAATTGAGAAAGAAGCTTTAGCTGTGGTCTGGGCACTGAAGAAGCTGAGGCCCTATTTGATTGGGACTCACTTCCGGAATCAGACAGACCACAGGCCCCTCAGATGGTTACTGCAGATGAGGGGGGAGAACCCAAAACTGCTGAAGTGGTCCACCTCCCTACAGGGAATGGACTTAATGGTGGAACACCGCCCTGATACAGAACACGCCAATGCTGATGGTCTGTCCAGATTCTTCCACCTTAGTGATGAGAACTCCCATGAGGTTGGGTAGTTCTCCCCACTTTCAGCTGGGGAGGACACATGTTAGTCTTGGCATCAATGGCATATTCTCCCCTGTCTTTTTTGCCTCTGCTTCATTTGTTTTGACTTTGTTTTTGCTTGATTTTGGTACTCTGGGTACTTCAACACTATGGACCAGTGCTAAAGTGCAAGTGCTCTCTGCGTAAACTGTATGTGTAATTGGCTTTTCCATGATTGACATATTTGATTTACTAATAAGTCCCTAGTAAAGTGCACTAGATGTGCTCAGGGCCTGTAAACCAAATGCTGCTAGTGGGCATGCAGCACTGATTGTGACACCCACATGGGTAACCCTATAAACATGTCTCAGATCTGCCCCTGCAGTGTCTGTAGGTGCAGTTTTAAACTGCCAATTTGACCTGGCAAGTGTACCCACTTGCCGGGCCCAAACCTTCCCTTTTTATACATACAGGGCACCCCTATAGTAGGCCTTAGGTAGCCCCATGGGCAGGGTGCAGTGCATGTCAAAGGTAGGAGATGTACTGATGTGTTTTACATGTCCTGACAGTGAAATACTACCACATTTGGTTTTCACTGTTACAAAGCCTATCTCTCTCACAAGTTGCCACAGGGACTGTCTTTAAATAACTTTTAAGCACAGTTTCCCATTGGGGGCAGATAGAGATGTGGAGTTTGGGGGCTCTGAACTCACAATTTAAAAATTCAACTTTTGGTAAAGTTGGTTTTTAGATTGTCAGTTTGAAATGCCACTTTTAGAAAGTGGGCATATTCTTGCTTAATCATTCTGTGCATCTGCGCTTGTGCATTCCGTGTCTGGGTCAGACTGACAGTTGGGCTGTTGTGAATTCCCTCTAGATAGTGACACAAAGGGAGCTGAGGTGTAACCTGCATATCCAGATGAGTCTCCTGGACTAGAGTGGGGAGGGAGGAGCTTACACTTACACCTGAAAGGGCTGTACCTGTTCTCACACAATGCAGTCTACAACCCTCTGCTCTGTGTCTGGGGCCAGGCCTGGGCAAGGCAGGATCTTGTCAACAACAGAGACTTCCCTTTGAAGTTTGCCTACATCAAAGGCAAGTAGACCCAAACCCCCAGACGTTTAGAACAATACTGGATGAAGAGCAACCTCTACTAAGGAGAAGAGATAAAGAGCTGGAGGAGGAGTACGTCCGCTTTGCTGTGTGTGCTTTGCTGGGTGGGCCTGCAGTTGCTGCTCTGACCTTAGAGATGGCAAAGACTGGACTTTGCTGTGTATACTGCTTGTGAAGTGTCTCCAAGGGCGTGGACTGAGCTTGCCCCCTGTTCTAAAGCCTCAGGGCCATCAGAGACTTCCTCTGCCAGCACCTGGACTCTCTAGCTGAGACTCCTACCCTGCCAGGTGTTGCCTAATCCAGTCCCTGGGCCCTTGAAAGGAGAAGCTGGTGAAAAACCAAGAAAAAACAAGTGCATCGACTTTGGATGGTGCCCAGACTGATGCGTCTGCCGGATTCTGGAACATCGCCTCCAACTGAAGCTGTGGTACCTGCTGGAGTGCGATGACCCCGACAGGCATCGCAGGCCTGATACCACAGCAGCCTCGCTGAAGATCACAACTCCATGAGCCCAGAAGTGCTGTGTCACCGACATCCGTGAACCGACGTTTCACACTGACGACGCCTCATCTTCACTGCTCCGCAGGAAGGACCCGATGACTTGCACTGACACCTCCGCTCCTTTGCTCTGCAGCACCGAACTGACACCACACCAGTCCCCGACTCCGGCCTGTTTTCTGCATTTTCACAAGGTACTGAACCTGGGGGTCTGTGTGACTCAGTGATCGGCGCCGTTGACGTTTTATTGTTGGGAATGACTCTGTCATGATGCCGTGATAACACAAAATTGAAGCATTTGTGTTTCCAAGCAATATATTGAAGTCTATCTTTGAAAAGGCATAATTTTGTTTGTGTATGCTGGATTTTTGTCATTTTGGTCTTGTTTGATTTAGATTGATATTGGCTATGTTTCTAAACTGGTGTTGTGTCTCTTTTGTATTTCTTTTACTGAGTTACTGTGTGTGTTGGTACACATAATTTACAAATTGCCTCTGAGATAAGCCTGCCTGCTTATGCCAAGCTACCAAAGGGGTCAGCAGGGGTTATCCTAGGTGTGTATCTCCCTTGCTCTGACTATAGTGAGGGTCCCTGTTTGGACAGAGTGCAAACTGGCTGCTAACCAAAGACCCCATTTCTAAAAAGCCTGAATATCACATGCCAGTAACATCATGCTGAACATCACATGAGCAATTTACAACCATACATGGAACATGAATTACCAGATGTGCAAGCTGGATTCAGAGAAGGAAGAGGAACACATTACCAGATCTCTAACATGGAACGGATCCTTGAAAAAGACAGAGAATTTCAGAATTATGTCCTTTTCTACTTTTTAGACTATACCAAGACCTTCTACTACATTGTTCATGAAGAGATGTGGAATGTATTAAAATACATGGGTATGCCAACCCTCCTGTGTGGCCTCATGTAGAATCTGTACACCAACTCAGAAGCAACAGTGAGGACCGATTATGGAGGAACAGTGTGGTTCAATTTTGCAAACGATGTTCAACAATGTTGCATCAAACTCAACACTGAACATATTATGCAAAAATCCAGACTCAATGACATTCAGACTGGAATCAAAACTGGATGAAGAAAAATGAACAACCTGCGGTATGCTGAAGCCACAACCCTAATTGTGCAAAGTGCAGCAGGCCTGAAAACAACGATTGTCAAGATAAAAAAAATATCAATGCACCTGGACTAAGGCTAAATGTGAAAAACACTAAAATCATTACAACAGGAATCTTGCAAAGTTTCAGAATTGACAATGAAGAAAAAAATATCATCAAATACTTCATTTTCTTTGAATCACAGCAAAGTTGAGCTGGAGATAGCAGCCTTTAAGCCAGAAGACAGCTAATGCTTTGAAGAAAAGCAATGACAAGCCTGGAAAAAGTGATAAAGAGCAAAGACATTTCACTGAAAATTCTCAGGTTTTTGTACCACTTAGTAGGCGCACAGGAGCTTCACCAGAGCTCGTCAGCTCAAAGGCTCACAGGCGCCGTTAAATACACAGTCCAAAAAGGGAGCACCCTGTCTTCCATTTCAGCTCCAATAGCCCCAAAGCATCATGATAAATGCAGTCATTAGAATGAATTTGAATAATATTTCAAAAAGTCTTTCACCATAAATGGGTGCAGCAGGTGCTGTAATGTTGTAGAAAGTTTTTCACCATAAGTTGGTGCAACGAATGCATTATCTTCGGACACATGTTTCTGGCTTTTGGCCGTCATCAGCGGAGAGCAAAGTGTGGCAGACTGGGTTGCTTGAAATGCCGCCTAAACGTATTCTCAGGTTTTTGTACCACTTAGTAGGCGCACAGGTGCTTCACCAGAGCTCGTCAGCTCAAAGGCTCACAGACGCCGTTAAATACACAATCCAAAAAGGGAGCACCCTGTCTTACATTTCAGCTCGAATAGCCCCAAAGCATCATGATAAATGCAGTCATTAGAATGAATTTGAATAATATTTCAAAAAGTCTTCCACCATAAATGGGTGCAGCAAGTGCTGTAACGTTGTAGAAAGTTTTTCACCATAAGTTGGTGCGACGAATGCCGTATCTCCGGACACGTGTTTCTGGCTTTCGGCCGTCATCGGCGGAGAGCAAAGTGTGGCAGACTGGGTTGCTTGAAATGCTGCCTAAACGTATTCTCAGGTTTTTGTACCACTTAGTAGGCGCACAGGAGCTTCACCAGAGCTCGTCAGCTCAAAGGCTCACATGCGCCGATAAATACACAGTCCAAAAAGGGAGCACCCTGTCTTCCATTTCAGCTCCAATAGCCCCAAAGCATCATGATAAATGCAGTCATTAGAATGAATTTGAATAATATTTCAAAAAGTCTTTCACCATAAATGGGTGCAGCAGGTGCTGTAATGTTGTAGAAAGTTTTTCACCATAAGTTGGTGCGACGAATGCATTATCTTCGGACACATGTTTCTGGCTTTTGGCCGTCATCAGCGGAGAGCAAAGTGTGGCAGACGGGGTTGCTTGAAATGCCGCCTAAATGTATTCTCAGGTTTTTGTACCACTCAGTAGACCCACAGGTGCTTCACCAGAGCTCGTCAGCTCAAAGGCTCACAGGCGCCGTTAAATACACAATCCAAAAAGGGAGCACCCTGTCTACCATTTCAGCTCCAATAGCCCCAAAGCATCATGATAAATGCAGTCATTAGAATGAATTTGAATAATATTTCAAAAAGTCTTTCACCATAAATGGGTGCAGCAGGTGCTGTAATGTTGTAGAAAGTTTTTCACCATAAGTTGGTGCGACAAATGCATTATCTTCAGACACATGTTTCTGGCTTTCGGCCGTCAGCCTGTGAGCCTTTGAGCTGACGAGCTCTGGTGAAGCTCCTGTGCGCCTAATAAGTGGTACAAAAACCTGAGAATACGTTTAGGCAGCATTTCAAGCAACCCAGTCTGCCTCACTTTGGTGAAAGACTTTTTGAAATATTATTCAAATTCATTCTAATGACTGCATTTATCATGATGCTTTGGGGCTATTCGAGCTGAAATGTAAGACAGGGTGCTCCCTTTTTGGATTATATACAGAAATATATACACATTCCAAAAATATACATCACGGTTAGTAGCGCAGGTATGCAACATTCAATGTCCGTGGCCCACGGGGCCCAAAATGCATGGGCGAGGCCCACACAAGATACCTGTCCAGAAACGGAGAGAACACTGCAGGGGCATCATATAGAAATACAACAGGCACCTCAGGGGAAAGGGCAGGGGGGGCACCTCAGCCGGATGACAGCACCACGCCAGATCCACGACGGGGCTCCATGCCCATTGATGTATCCTGGGGAGTGCAAAGCCACAGTCTCTCAAGTCTCTACAGTGGGTGGTTTGCCCACTGTACCATCCTGGGGAGTGCAAAGCCACAGTCTCTCAAGTCTCTACAGTGGGTGGTTTACCCACTGTACCAACCTGGGGAGTGCAAAGCCACAGTCTCTCAAGTGGATAACAGTCTCCCCTGGTTCTAGAGGGGGACTGGTGCCCAGAGTACTTCATCCTGTGCAAGACAGACGGAGTGGATGCTGTTCTCCACTGGTTCTGGAGGGGGACTGGTGCCCTGAGTGCTTCATCCTGTTAAGGACTCAGGTAGTGGATGCTGTGTCCGGAGATACGGCATTCGTCGCATCAACTTATGGTGAAAAACTTTCTACAACATTACAGCACTTGCTGCACCCAGTTATGGTGAAAGACTTTTTGAAATATTATTCAAATTCATTCTAATGACTGCATGTATAATGATGCTTTGGGGCTATTCGAGCTGAAATGTAAGACAAGGTGCTCCCTTTTTGGATTGTGTATTTAACGGCGCCTGTGAGCCTTTGAGCTGACGAGCTCTGGTGAAGCACCTGTGGGTCTACTGAGTGGTACAAAAACCTGAGAATACATTTAGGCGGCATTTCAAGCAACCCAGTCTGCCACACTTTGCTCTCCGCTGATAACAGCCAAAAGCTAGAAACACATGTCTGGTGATACGGCATTAGTTGGACCAACTTATGGTGAAAAACTTTCTACAACGTTACAGCACTTGCTGCACCCATTTATGGTGAAAGACTTTTTGAAATATTATTCAAATTCATTCTAATGACTGCATTTATAATGATGCTTTGGGGCTATTCGAGCTGAAATGTAAGACAAGGTGCTCCCTTTTTGGATTGTGTATTTAACGGCGCCTGTGAGCCTTTGAGCTGACGAGCTCTGGTGAAGCACCTGTGCGCCTACTGAGTGGTACAAAAACCTGAGAATACGTTTACGCGGCATTTCAAGCAACCCAGTCTGCCACACTTTGCTCTCCGCTGATGACGGCCAAAAGCCAGAAACATGTGTCCGAAGATAATGCATTCGTCGCACCAACTTATGGTGAAAAACTTTCTACAACATTACAGCACCTGCTGCACCCATTTATGGTGAAAGACTTTTTGAAATATTATTCAAATTCATTCTAATGACTGCATTTATCATGATGCTTTGGGGCTATTGGAGCTGAAATGGAAGACAGGGTGCTCCCTTTTTGGACTGTGTATTTAACGGCGCCTTTGAGCTGACGAGCTCTGGTGAAGCTCCTGTGCGCCTACTAAGTGGTACAAAAACCTGAGAATACGTTTAGGCAGCATTTCAAGCAACCCAGTCTGCCACACTTTGCTCTCCGCCGATGACGGCCGAAAGCCAGAAACACGTGTCCGGAGATACGGCATTCGTCGCACCAACTTATGGTGAAAAACTTTCTACAACGTTACAGCACTTGCTGCACCCATTTATGGTGAAAGACTTTTTGAAATATTATTCAAATTCATTCTAATGACTGCGTTTATCATGATGCTTTGGGGCTATTCGAGCTGAAATGTAAGACAGGGTGCTCCCTTTTTGGATTATATACAGAAATATATACACATTCCAAAAATATACATCAGGGTTAGTAGTGCAGGTATGCAACATTCAATGTCCGTGGACCACGGGGCCCAAAATTCATGGGCGAGGCCCACATAAGATACCTGTCCAGAAACGGAGAGAACACTGCAGGGGCATCAGATAGAAATACAACAGGCAACTCAGGGGAAAGGGAAGGGGGGGCACCTCAGCCGGATGAGAGCACCACGCCATATTCCACGACGGGGCTCCATGCCCATTGATGTATCCTGGGGAGTGCAAAGCCACAGTCTCTCAAGTCTCTACAGTGGGTGGTTTGTCCACCGTACCATCCTGGGGAGTGCAAAGCCACAGTCTCTCAAGTGGATAACAGTCTCCACTGGTTCTGCAGGGGGACTTGTGCCCAGAGTGCTTCATCCTGTGCAAGACAGACGGAGTGGATGCTGTTCTCCACTGGTTCTGAAGGGGGACTGGTGCCCTCAGTGCTTCATCCTGTTAAGGACTCAGGTAGTGGATGCTGTTCTCCACTGGTTCTGGAGGGGGACTGGTGCCCAGAGTGCTTCATCCTGTTAAGGACTCAGGTAGTGGATGCTGTTCTCCACTGGTTCTGGAGGGGGACTGGTGCCCAGAGTGCATCACTCTCCCCGTGACGGTCCCAGTTCCGTCACTGCCCCTGCCGCACATGGGCTAGCGATGCTTGTGTTGGCAGTGCTTGCCCTGTTCAGCGGTGCTTGCCATGGCGGTCTTTGCCCTGTTCAGCGGTGCTTGCCATGGCGGTCTTTGCCCTGTTCAGCGGTGCTTGACTTTGCTTTCTCTGACCTGTTCAGCGGGGCTTTCCCTGTTCAGAAGTGTTTGCCATGGCGGTATTTGCCCTGTTCAGCGGTGCTTGACTTTGCTGTCTCTGACCTGGGCAGCGGTGTGTGTCATGGCGGTCCCTAATTGCCCAGCGGGGCTGTGGCTGCCGGGGCCCTCCTGGGCACTGACTCTGGCGGTGGTCTCCTGACCAGTGACTATTGTGCTGCCCTCTCCAGTGACTATTGTGCTTCCCTCCTGGGCAATGACTCTGGCGGTGGTCTCCTGACCAGTGACGATTGTGCTGCCCTCCTGGGCACTGACTCTGGCGGTGGTCTCCTGACCAGTGATGATTGTGCTGCCCTCCTGAACACTGACTCAGGTGGTGGTCTCCTGACAGTGACGATGGGGCTGGCGGTGGCGTCCTGGGCAGCGAGGATGATGGCGGCCTTCTCCGCCATGCTGCTCTTCCCAGACTTTGGCGCTTTCTTCTGCCCCTTCCTCACCTTGGGAGGAGTCACAGCTGACTCGACACTCCCCCCAGGACCCTTGTGAGCGGCTTTGCCTGCAGAAGTCTTCACCCTCTCCCGTCGGGCACTGTACAACTTCTGGTGCTTCACAGGGGGGGGACTGGCTGTGCTTTGGCTCCGTGTCACACTGGCTGCCCTGGTGGCCAGTGCACTCCACATACCTCTAACAGGCACCACTGGTACCGGACATTTTTTGCCTGAGGTGCTACTACTGGACCTATGAATTGGAGGGGGGGTGGGAAAGAGGTCAACGTTGCTCAGGAAAAGTTTCTGACGAACACTGGGACGGGTAGCTGGAGGGGGTCTGGGAGTGTAGGAAGAGGAGGTGGTTGTAGGAGGTGTCACTTTTGATGATTTGGGTGCAGGTGCATGTTCTGGAGGCTGTTGTGAGGTGGATGGATGTTGGGTATGTGTGTGCCCGCGTTTGTGAACTTTGGGAGGGGGCGTCACAGACACACTGGGAGAGGACACAGGGGACGTGTAAATGGTAGTGGGGGTGGTGAGTGCAGGTGAGCGTGGTGTGGTGCTGGGTGTTTTGGTGCGAGTCCTAGTGGCTGTAGTGGTAGTGCATGCAGGTGAGAGTGTAGACGACACTGGGAGGGAGGAGGGAGACAACGAGGAGGGGGACACAGTGGAGGCAGTGGATGTTGCTGTGTCTGTATGTGGGTGATGCTTGTGTGAGTGCCTGTGGGATGTGTGGTGCCTATGTTTGCCTGAGCTGCCCTTGTGTGTGGAGGTGTGTGCAGGCTGGTCTGTAGGTGTGCTTGGGATAGGCTGAGGTACAGGGGATTGGGTCTGGGTGGAGGAAATTGGAGGGGGGAGGCTAGACACAGGGACAATGGCTGCCATCAGTGTGAGGCCAGAGATTGCAGGGTTCGATGATGGGCAGCCTGACCAGAATGAATGCCCTCCAGGAATGCATTAGTATGTTGCAACTCCCTTTCTACACCCTGGACGGTATTCACAATGGTAGACTGCCCAACAGTGAGTGACCTGAGGAGGTCAATGGCCTCCTCACTGAGGGCAGCAGAGGTGACAGGGGCGAAGATGATGCCCACCCTCCTGGGTGAGCGGGCATGGGGCGAAGGCTGAGGGGCTGCTGGGAGGGCGGTGCTGGTAGGGGGGGTGGCGGCTGTACCTGTAGAAGTGGGGGGCACAGATGGTGCCGCCACCACAAGGGAGCTCCCATCGGAGGACGAGTCCGTGTCGCTGGTTGCTGATCCGGTTACCGCCGTGAAGCTCCCCTCGCCCTCTGTCCCACTGGGGTATTCGGAGTCCGTGGTGTGGCCATCCATGGCCATGTGGGATGCAGCCCCCTGGTGCTCCGGTGCCACTGTACCTCCGCCTGATGATACTGATGCACAAAAGAACGGGGAGAGCACAAAAAGGGGTTGGGAAACAGAAGAAAGACAGGTTGAGTGCATGGCTTACCGCTAACGTTGGCGGGCAATACAGATACAGCAGCCCCCTGCACTACGCTGCGCTCTTGGGCTCTACAGATGCAGTTCCTGGGATATGGCCTACATGGCTATGGTGGACATCTGCACACATAGATGACACAGGGGCATGTATACCTGTACTTGGCACTCTACAGAGGAGGGGTGGAGTGGCACATGGCCTGCATTACGGAGGGGCCTAGCCGACAGAACTCGCCCTGGCCTAGGGAAACCCACAGCCCTCCTCCCCCACCCAGACCCCTTCACTGCGCGCAACTTCAGCAGAATGAGAGTGTACTCACCCCCTTGTGTCTGCTGTGATGCCCTCATGCGCCCATCCAACTCCGGGTAGGCCACCGCCAGGATCCGGAACATCAGGGGGGTCATGGTGCGACGGGCACCCCTCCCACGTTGGGAGGCCATCCCCAGCTGAGCCTCCGCCGTCTTCTTGCTCCAGCGGCGAATGTCCTCTCATCTTTTACGGCAGTGGGTGCTCCGTCTCTGGTGGACCCCCAGGGTCTGGACGTCCTTGGCGATGGCACGCCAAATATCCTTCTTCTTATGGGAGCTGACCTACATGACATGGACAGGGGAAGAAGAGAAGTCATTAACAACTGCACCGTCGAAGTGAGTGGCCCACATCCCTGACCTTGCCATGTGGCACATGCATTCACACTCCTTTATGCTCGCAGTACTCAGCCTGCTTCCTTCTTACATCCAGCCCTCTCCACACAGGCATAGCCCATACAACTTGCACCCTATGTACTCACCTGTTGGTCTGGAGGACCGTAGAGTAGCGTGTACTGGGGGAGGACCCCGTCCACGAGCTTCTCCAACTCCTGTGCAGTGAAGGCAGGGGCCCTTTCCCCAGACGCACGAGCCATTGTCTCTTCCAGACCGAGGTCACAGCAGCACTTGCAGTGTAGGTCATCTCCTGTCGAAGATCAGGTATCGAGTGATTGAACAGATAGAAAATGGCGGTCACGTCTGCGGCGGTGACGTCCGCGGCGGTTCGTATCATCACCGCCGGCGCACTGCGTCATTGGCTTCTGGGACCCATAGGGTCCAATGTTAACCAATGCAGCGTTGCGCAGCGGTCTACGACCGCCTACCGCGATGGTGTACAACGCCAGCGCAGTTACCTCACATCCCATTGTCCCACTCTACAGGTCAGGCAGCCGCCATTTCAGGGGCCCACATGGCTTCATTTTCAACTGCGTCACACATACCTAGGCCTGGACTCAACACAAATACAGACAACTTTTTGGAGTTTGTTTCGTGTTCTGTGTAGATGTGGGTACATACCTCTGAATTGCTTGACTCTGTGGTCACTGTTGTCCTTCCTGGGCACCGTCAGCTGAGACATGTGAGGAGATGGCGGAATACTCCGGTGTACCGACCGCTGGTGGACCTGTTGACAATGGAGGAGTGACATTTAATCATCACCTACAGGTTTGACCGTGCCACAATCCAGGAACTGTGTGCCCAGTTGGGGCCTGACCTGATGTCAGCAATCCGCCATCCCACAGGGATCCCCCCTCAAGTGCAGGTGCTATCAGTGCTCCATTTCCTAGCAAGTGGGTCATTTCAAACAAAAGTGGCCATGGCATCAGGGATGTCCCAGGATATGTTTTCCAACGTGTTGTCCAGAGTGTTGTCTGCCCTGCTGAAACTCATGAGGAGCTACATCGTTTTCCCTCAGGTGGAGGATTTGGCTACAGTTAAAGGTGACTTCTATGCCCTGGGACATATCCCTAAAATCATAGGTGCCATTGATGGGACCCATGAAGCTCTGGTCCCCCCCCACAGGAGTGAACAGGTGTACAGGAACCGGAAGAGTTATCATTCGATTAATGTACAGAGGGTATGTTTGGCAGACCAGTACATCTCGCAGGTAAATGCTATGTTCCCTGGCTCAGTGCATGACGCCTACATCCTGCGGAATAGCAGCATCCCTTATGTGATGGGTCAACTCCAGAGGCATCGGGTGTGGCTATTAGGGGACTCTGGTTACCCCAACCTGTCATGGCTACTGACCCCAGTGAGGAATCCCAGGACCAGGGCAGAGGAACGCTACAATGAGGCCCATGGGCGGACTAGGAGGGTGATCGAACGCACCTTTGACCTCCTGAAGGCCAGGTTCAGGTGCCTCCATATGACAGGTGGTTCCCTATTCTACTCACCAAGGAAGGTGTGCCAGATCATCATCGCCTGCTCTATGCTTCACAATCTTGCTTTGCGACGCCAGTTGCCTTTTCTGCAGGAGGATGGACCAGATGACGGTGTTGTGGCAGCTGTAGAGCCTGTGGACAGTGATGAAGAGGAAGCAGAGGAAGAAGACATTCACAACAGGGACTCAGTCATACAGCAATATTTCCAGTGACACACAGGTGAGAACACTTTCTTTACTAATACATTTACTTTCACACTTCTACCTCTATCCTGTCTGTCAGTTTCAAGCAGTATTTGGTAACTGAGTTGTACATTTCCATTACAGTTTCACAGGTGTGGTTACCAAAGTGTGTCATCTGCTTGCATCCTTCATGGACTTGTGATGTGTGACATAGGTATGTTGACATTACTATTGAGAACGGATTGTGTCATTGTCATAGCTAATACACTTTTTCAAAATCACAGACTGACTCCGGATTGTTTTGTGCTTCACGGGTGTTTATTGAAGTGCTAATTATTGGAGGTGGTGGTAAAATGGTGATGGGTGATGGTGGAGGAATGTCCATGGCAGAGTCCAGTCTATTAGTCTCACAGGTGCACTGCCCATATGGACATAGGAAGTGGAGCTGGGGCAGTTCCAATATGGACAGGGTTACAAAGTGGGACAGTGGGATGACAATCAGGGTGGTCTCATTTTTTGGCGGGGGTCTTGCCATTGTGCTCTGTCCTGTTCCTGGATCTCAGGGACCGCTTGCGGGGTGGTTCTCCGTCTGCAAGGGGTGGAGTGCTGGTGTGGTGGTCCTGTGGCTTGGTGTCCTGTCCTCTAGCGCCGGCAGAGGTGGTGGGCAGTTCATCGTCCATGCTAGTGTCAGGGGCCCCTTGTAGTGCCACGGTGTCCCTCATGGTGTTCTGTATGTCCTTCAGCACCCCTACGATGGTGCCCAGGGTGGAGCTGATGGTTCTGTGTTCCTCCCTGAAGCCCAAATACTGTTCCTCCTGCATGCTCTGAGTCTCCTGAAACTTGACCAGGACCGTAGCCATCGTCTCCTGGGAGTGGTGGTATGCTCCCATGATGGAGGAGAGGGCCTTGTGGAGAGTGGGTTCCCTTGGCCTGTCCGCCCCCTGTCGCACAGCAGCCCTCCCAGTTCCCCTGTATTCCTGTTCCTCCGTCCCCTGGACCGTGTGCCCACTGCCACTGCCCCCAGGTCCCTGTTGTTGTTGGGGTGGTGGGTTATCCTGGGTTCCCTGTAGTGGCGGACACACAGCTGATTGACCCCTAGACCAAGAAATCAGATTCACCAGCGCCAAGAGTCTTTCAAAGGATGCTCCCGACAGAACAGGGAGCTGCCCGAACTAATCCTGCTGGCACAGCGTGCCCACCAACGACTGCAACCAACCTGCCAAAGCTGAACTTGGTAAAGCTACTGTACGATTTTATATGCAGTTTTAAAAGTGTCTGTCTATTGATTCCTATGGTGTGTAGGTACTCACAGAAAGACTATATTTATTACAACTTAAGTACCTAACCAATTTTGATAATCTTGGTCTCAAAAATGATATACAAATCTGACGTATTTTTATAAATTGGCCTCAAGTTATTCCTTTGAGCATGTGAATTGAATGATTGATACTGTGAGTACAACAAATGCTTTGCACTTGTCCAAGATTAGTCTAGCTGCTCGACCGAGCTACCTAAAATATTACAGCATTAGATGATCTAGTTTTCGCTTCTGGAAATCCACATATTGTTGACTAGACCTCCTACACAGTGTGCCTAGTTTGTACACTAGATAGAGGGCCAGCAACCTACATTTGGTGTAGCAGAGGTGGGATAAAGAATTTGCAGTTGCTGATACCACTTTGTCAATTTTGTGAGCACACGGATAGCTCTCCAAATTGCCTTTAGTTTATTATTTTTGATTTTCTAATTGGCTAACATTTTTTGTAAATTTTTAAAAGAATTATTAGGGCCCTGGTTAGGTCTCTACAACTTTAGCAAAAAGTTTAAAAAGTCCTTACTTTAGTTGGCCTGTCCAAAAAGGGCATTCTAAATTTCTAAAAAGGTCCCAACTTCATTAAAGTAAATATGTCTGAGACAGAGGCTAGAACCCAGGAGCTCCACCTGGTACCTTATGAGGCACATAGTTATGATCAATGAAGGAAACTCTGCAGACTATACACAATTCAGACTGGAAAGAGTCCCAGAACAGTGAAACGTAGGTTTCTGGTGTTCCAGTATGCAAGAGACAGCCCCATAGATGATGATGCATCTGTGATGGTTGAATATTCGGTGGAGAATGGTGATGAGGGAAGCTCCTCTTCCCTCAGCAGTTCTAGAGCACCCACAGAGACAGACCTGGACATTGCCAAGCTGACCAAGAGACTGGCCTTAAGAGAGTCAGCTCTTGGAAATTGAAAACAAAGTAACATCTGGGCACACTGATGTGGGAGTTATTCTCAGGAAAGTGCAGGGATAGGCTCCTGATGCTGAATGAGGCAGATTCTAAATCCCATGACCTCATGAAGGGCACCCTGATTGAGGGCTTTGATTTACAACTGAAGGGTATAGGATAAAGTTCAGGGAGGCTTGAAAAACCCAGAGCCAGACCTGGGTAGACTTTGTGGACTATTCAGTAAAGATGCTGGGTGGTTGGTTAGCTGGAAACAAGGTACACAATTATGATGTATAACCTATTCATGAAAGAGCATCTGCTTAGTAATTGTTTCAATGATAGGCTACATCAACATCTAGTATACCTGGGTCCACTTTCCCCTCAAGAATTGGAGAGGAAGGCAGACTACTGGGTCAAAACAAAGGTGACCAGAACTACCACTGGTGTGGGAAGACCAAAAGAAAGAGTCCAAAAAGCCCCCCCAAGGGAAAGATGGGAGCCAGGGTAAACACAACAAAGAGTCTTCTGAAGGCCCCCAAAAATCTGCACAGGAGGGTGGGCACAGAACATTCTCACAATCTAGGGGAGGGTACAAAAGGAAATACTTTGACCCCAGCAAGGCTTGGTGCCAAGATTGCCAAACCAAAGGGCACCAAACTGGAGACTTTCGCTGTGTGTGGCCTCACCATGTCAGTGTCCCCTCAGAGGCAACATTTTTCACTGAGGGTGGAGTAGACTTATCCTGTGCTGCTTGGCCAAGTAACATGCAGAAATACAAGCAGCACCCTTCGATTAATGGGGAAAGGATAGAAGCATTGATGGACACAGGGGCTAGTGTAACCATGGTAACTCAGAACCTCCTCCACTCCAATCAGTTCCTAGTAGGGCGGTCTTATCCTGTCACCAATGTTGACAATGCTCCATCCCATGGCAAGGGTAATCTTTGATTGGGAAGGAGTAGTAGGGCAAAAAGAAGTGGTTGTGTCCTCATCCACCCCTGTAGATTGCCTGCTTGGAAATGACCTGGAGAATTCCAACTGGACTGAAGTAGAATTAAAGACCCATGCTAGGGATCCCTGGGTGGGCATGTGTCATGACAAGGGCAGAGAGCAAACTTCAGAGATAAAAAGGAGAGCTAGGTCCTGAAATAGTTGACCAGTTTCCCAAGAGAAAAGACAGGAAGAGTGGGGGACCAGCTTCAAAACAGATCACAAGACATGACCCCTCTTCTCAGGAAGATGAGTCACCCACCTTAGAGAGAACTGAGCCTGAAGACCTGGGGCCTTATCACCAAGAGCTCTTGGGCCCAGGGGGGTCCTCTAGGGAAGATCTGTGCCAGTGGCAGAGATCCTGTCCCACTCTTGAAGACCTGGGGCAGTAAGATGCTCAGGAGGAGCTAGGAAATGTAAGTGGTACGCACAGGGTCTATTGGGAGGAGGGGATCCTATACACTGAGGCCTGAGGCCTCACTCCTGGTGCATCCATGAAGGTGGTAGTGCCCCAGAAGTTCAGAGGATTTCTCCTCATCTTAGCCCATGACATTCCCCTAGCAGGGCATCTGGGCCAATAGAAAACTTGGAGTACGTTAGTTAATCACTTTTATTGGCCAGAAATGTCCCAAAAAGTGAGGGACTTTTGTCACTCCTGTCCCACATGCCAGGCCAGTGGCAAAGTAGTTGGACACTTAAAGGCCCCCTTAACGTCACTTCCTATGGTTCCTTTGAAAGGGTAAGGGACAACATTGTTGGCCCCCTTGACCATCAAACACCCTCAGGGCACAGATATATACTAGTGGCAGCAGATCATACCACTAGGAATCCTGAAGCTATACCCTTAGGACCATTAAGGCACCTGCAGTTGCAAAAGCCCTCCTGGGTATATTCACCAGGGTAGGGTTTCCTAAGAAGGTAGTATCAGACGGAGGGTCAAACTTCATGCCTGCATACTTGAAACACATGTGGCAGGAATGTGGGGTGCCCTATAAGTCACCACCCCATACCATACACAAACCAATGCGTTGGTTGAAAGATTTAACTGGACCATAAAAGGCATGATTGGAGGACTCCCTGAAAAACTCAGAAGGAGATGGGATGTCCTACTTCGTTGCCTGCTGTTTGCCTACAAGAAAGTACCACAAAAGAGAGTAGGTTTTTCTCCATTTGAACTTTTGTTTGGGCACCTTGTTAGGGGACCACTAAGTCTTGTTAGGGAAGGCTGGAAGAAGCCTCTCAAAGAACCCAAACAGGAGTTTTCAGACTATGGGTGTCATTACAACATTGGCAGTAAAAGCCACTTACCGCCGTGCAGAAGACCGCCAATACACCGCCGCGGAATTCCGCCACAGCTATTATAACCCACATCTCGGAATCCGCCGAAATTCAGACACCCACACAAGTCCGCCACACCAAAGGTCAGTGATAAACTGGCGAAAACAAATCCTCCACCGTCACGCCAACAGAAACACGCCCATGCTATCACGACCCGCGAATCCACGTAGCAGTCTTTCAAACGCGGTATTCCATTGGCGCTCAAAATACACACATCTCCAAAACACCGCCACATTGGACAATTCCAAATACACACACCTGATACACATACAAACACCACTCCCACACACCCAACACAATATAAAACACACACCCACATCACCCACAAACCCCCACGACCACATTTATTGACGAAGGTCAGAGAGACTGCACAGCATAGACAACCCCACCATACAGAGGCACACAACATCCATGCACAAAACACCACACACCACTACAAATCACCACAATCATCACCACATACACCACCCGACATATCACCTACGCCACCCCATGGCACGGCAAAGACACCCCAGGTTCTCCGAGGAGGAGCTTAGGGTCTTGGTGGAGGAAATCGTACGGGTAGAGCCACAGCTATTTGGATCACAGGTGCAGCACACCTCCATAGCTAGGAAGATGGAGCTATGGCGAAGAATAGTCGACAGGGTCAACGCAGTGGGACAGCACCCAAGAAATCGGGAGGACATCAGGAAGAGGTACAGCGGACTGGTGGCGGACCCCCACCTCGTCCCCCACAACTAACAACATGGGAGGAGCAGGTCTTGACCATTATGCATCCTGAGGGCCTCGGAGGAGTCGGTGGAGGAATGGACTCTGGTAAGTCAAATCTTAACTATCATACCCCCCACCCTACCTGCATGCTATCACAGACCCCCACCCTCACCCCCTCCCCTATCATTCCAACTCCTCACTAATGTACTAATTACACAAACCACACATCCCAACACCAAGACCTGCATGACACAACAAAGCATGGACACCCCTCACTAAAACATGGCCACTGCACATACCCATAACACCCCCCCAACCATCATCACACAAGCCCCCACACTGGAATGCTAGCACTGGGGTACACGGTCACCCACCCATTGCACACCATGACACACACAGATGCAATAATCATGCTTTTACACCCCTGCAGGACCACTACCCAACGTCACCAGACAGGAGGGTCCAGACATATCCACCCCACCCACAGAAGAGGCCCACAGTGATGACAGCAGCTCTGGCCAACTGGATCCAGATGACCAGCCCGGACCATCGTGGGCCTCGGGACAGTCGGCTCCCCTCGCACAGGCACAGCCCACCACAGACCTTCCACCCTCTGGTAACACCAGCACAGCACCCACCCAGCGGACCCATACCTCCGTACCCAGGACACGTCAATCAGCTGTGTGTCCACCACTACAGGGAACCCAGGATAACCCACCACCCCAACAACAACAGGGACCTGGGGGCAGTGGTAGTGGGCACACGGTCCAGGGGACGGAGGCACAGAAACACAGGGGAACTGGGAGGGCTGCTGTGCGACAGGGGGCGGACAAGCCAAGGGAACCCACTCTCCACGAGGCCCTCTCCTCCATCATGGGAGCATACCACCACTCCCTGGAGACGATGGCAACGGTCCTGGCCAAGTTTCAGGAGACCCAGCGCATGCAGGAGGAACAGTATTTGGGGTTCAGGGAGGAACTCAGAACCATCAGCTCCGCCCTGGGCACCATCGTAGGGGTGCTGAAGGACATACTGAACACCATGAGGGACACCGTGGCACTCCAAGGGGCCCCTGACACTAGCATGGACGATGAACTGCCCACCACCTCCGCCGGCGCAAGTGGACAGGACGCCCCGCCACAGGACCACCACACCAGCACCCCACCCCCTGCAGATGGAGAACCACCCCGCAAGCGGTCCCTGAGATCCAGGAACAGGACAGAGCACGATGGCAAGACCCCCGCCAAGAAATGAGACCACCCTGATTGTCATCCCACTGTCCCATTTTGTAACCCTGTCCATATTGGAACTGCCCCAGCTCCACTTCCTATGCCCATATGGGCAATGCACCTGTGAGACTAATAGACTGGACTCTGCCATGGACATTCCTCCACCATCACCCCTCACCATTTTACCACCCCATCCAATATTTAGCACTTCAATAAACACCCTTGAAGCACAAAACAATCTGGAGTCAGTCTGTGATTTCAAAAATGTGTATTAGCTATGACAGTGACAAAATACGTTCTCAAATGTAATGTCAACATACCTATGTCACACATCACAAGTCCATGAAGAATGTAAGCAGATGACAGACGTTGGTAACCACACCTGTGAAACCGTACTGGAAATGTACAACTCAGTTACCAAATACTGCTTGAAATTGACAGACAGGATAGAGTTAGAAGTGTGAAAGTACTTGTAGTAGGCAAGAATGTGTTCTCACCTGTGTGTCACTGGAAATATTGCTGAATGACTGAGTCCCTGTTGTCAATGTCTTCTTCCTCTGCTTCCTCCTCATCACTGTCCACAGGCTCCACAGCTGCCCCAACACCGTCATCTGGACCATCCTCCTGCAGAAAAGGCACCTGGCGTCGCAAAGCAAGACTGTGAAGCATACAGCAGGCGATGATGATCTGGCACACCTTCCTTGGTGAGTAGAATAGGGAACCACCTGTCATATGGAGGCACCTGAACCTGGCCTTCAGGAGGCCGAAGGTGCGTTCGATCACCCTCCTAGTCCACCCATGGGCCTTATTGTAGCGTTCCTCTGCCCTGGTCCTGGGATTCCTCACTGGGGTCAGTAGCCATGACAGGTTGGGGTAACCAGAGTCCCCTAATAGCCACACACGGTGCCTCTGGAGTTGACCCATCACATAAGGGATGCTGCTAATCCACAGGATGTAGGCGTCATGCACTGAGCCAGGGACCATAGCATTTACCTGCGAGATGTACTGGTCTGCCAAACATACCATCTGTACATTCATCGAATGATAACTCTTCCGGTTCCTGTACACCTGTTCACTCCTTTGGGGGGGGACCAAAGCCACCTGGGTCCCATCAATGGCACCTTTGATGTTGGGGATATGTCCAAGGGCATAGAAGTCACCTTTAACTGTAGCCAAATCCTCCACCTGAGGGAAAACGATGTAGCTCCTCATGTGTTTCAGCAGGGCAGACAACACTCTGGACAACACGTTGGAAAACATAGGCTGGGACATCCCTGATGCCATGGCCACTGTTGTTTGAAAAGACCCACTTGCAAGGAAATGGAGCAGTGATAGCACCTGCACTTGAGGGGGGATCCCTGTGGGATGGCGGATAGCTGATATCAAGTCAGGCTCCAACTGGGTACACAGTTCCTGGATTGTGGCGCGGTCAAACCTGTAGGTGATGATTAAATGTCGCTCCTCCATTGTCAACAGGTCCAACAGCGGTCGGTACACCGGAGGATTCCGCCATCTCCTCACATGTCCCAGCTGACGGTGCCTAGGAAGGACAACAGCGACCACAGAATCAAGCAACTCAGAGGTATGTACCCACAGTCTACACAGAACACGAAACATAATCCAAAAAGTAGTCTGTATGTGTGTTGAGTCCAGGCCTAGGTATGTGTGATGCAGTTGAAAATGAAGCCTTGTGGGCCCCTGAAATGGCGGCTGCCTGACCTCTAAACTGGGACAATTGGATGTGAGGTAACTGCGCTGGCGTTGTACAACGTCGCGGTAGGCGGTCAAAGACCGCTGCGCAATGCTGCATTGGTTAACATTGGACCCTATGGGTAATGATAAGCACCACCGCGGACGTCACCGCTGCGGATGTGACCGCCATTTTCTATCTGTTCAATCACTCGATACCTGATCTTCGATAGGAGAGGACCTACACTGCAAGTGCTGCTGTGACCTCGGTCTGGAAGAGACAATGGCTCGTGCGTCTGGGGAAAGGACCCCTGCCTTCACTGCACAGGAGTTGGAGAAGCTCGTGGACGGGGTCCTCCCCCAGTACACGCTACTCTACAGTCCTCCAGACAAACAGGTGAGTACACAGGGAGCAAGTTGTATGGGCTATGCCTGGGTGGAGAAGGCTGGTTGTAAGAAGGAAGGGGGCAGAGTTCTGCGTGCATGAAGGACTGTGAATGCATGTGCCACATGGCAAGGGTAGGGATGTGGGCCTCTCACTTTGACGGTGCAGTTGGTAATGACTTCTCTTCTTCCCCTGTACATGTCATGTAGGTCAGCGCCCACCAGAAGAAGGCTATTTGGCGTGCCATCGCCAAGGACGTCCGGACCCTGGGGGTCCACCAGAGACGGAGCACCAACTGCCGTAAAAGATGGGAGGACATTCGCCGCTGGAGCAAGAAGACGGTGGAGGCTCAGCTGGGGGTGGCTTCCCAACGTGGGAGGGGTGCCCGTCGCACGATGACCCCCCTGATGTTCCGGATCCTGGCGGTGGCCTACCCTGAGTTGGATGGGCGCTTGAGGGCATCACAGCAGACACAAGGGGGTGAGTACACTCTCACTCAGCTGACTTTGCGCGCAGTGAAGGTGCCTGGGTGGGGGAGGAGGGCTTTGGGTTTCCCAAGGCTAGGGCGAGTTCTGTAGGCTAGGCCCCTCCATAATGCAGGCCATGTGGCACTCCACCCCACCTCTGTAGAGTGCCAAGTACAGGTATACATGCCCCTGTGTCATCTATGTGTGCAGATGTGGACCATAGCCATGTAGGCCATATCCCAGGAACTGCATCAGTAGAGCCCAACAGTGTGGCGTAGTGCAGGGGGCTGCTGTGTCTGTATTGTCCGCCAACGTTAGCGGTAAGCCATGCACTCAACCTGTCTTTTTTCTGTCGTCCCCCCCCTTTTTGTGCTCTCCCAGTTCTTGTGTGCATCAGCATCATCAGGCAGAGGTACAGTGGCACCGGAGCACGAGGGAGCTGCATCCCACATGGCCATGGAGGGCCACACCACGGACTCGGAATACACCAGTGGGACGGAGAGCGAGGGGAGCACCACGGCGGTCACAGGATCAGCAACCAGCGACACGGACTCGTCCTCCGATGGGAGCTCCCTTGTGGTGGCGGCAAAATCTGTGCCCCCCACTTCTACAGGTACAGCCGCCACCCCCCCTACCAGCACCGCCCTCCCAGCAGCCCCTCAGACTTTGCCCCGTGCCCGCTCACCCAGGAGGGTGGGCATCACCTTCGCCCCAGGCACCTCAGCCCCTGCCCCTGTCATCTCTGCTGCCCTCAGTGAGGAGGCCATTGACCTCCTTAGGTCACTCACTGTTGGGCAGTCTACCATTTTGAATACCATCCAGGGTGTAGAAAGGTAATTGCAACACACAAATGCATTCCTGGAGGGCATTCATTCTGGTCAGGCTGCCCTTCATCGAACCCTGCAATCTCTGGCCTCAGCACTGATGGCAGCCATTGTTCCTGTCTCTAGCCTCCCCCCTCCAACTTCCTCCACCCAGACCCAATCCCCTGTACCTCTGCCTATCCCAAGCACACCATCAGACCAGCCTGCACACACCTCAACACACAAGGGAAGCTCAGGCAAACATAAGCACCACACATCCCACAGGCACTCACGCAAACGTCACACACATACAGACACAGCAACATCCACTGCCTCCACTGTGTCCCCCTCCTCGTCGTCTCCCTCGTCCCTCCCAGTGTCGTCTACACTCTCACCTGCATGCACTACCACTACAGCCACTAGGTCCCGCACCAGCACACCCACCACCACACCCCGCTTACCTGCACTCACCACCCCCACTACCATTTACACGTCCCCTGTGTCCTCTCCCAGTGTGTCTGTGACGCCCCCTCCCAAAGTACACAAACGCAGGCACACACCCACCCAACATCCATCCACCTCACGACATCTTCCAGCGCATGCACCTGCACCCAAATCAACAAAAGTTACACCTCCTACAACCACCTCCTCTTCCTACACTCCCAGACCCCCTCCAGCTACCCGTCCCAGTGTTCGTAAGCAACTTTACCTGAGCAACCTTGAACTCTTTCCTACCACCCCCCCCTCCAATTCATAGGTCCTGTACTAGCACCTCAGCCAAAAAATCGCAGGTACCAGTGGTGCCTGTTAGAGGTATGTGGAGTGCACCGGGCACCAGGGCAGCCAGTGTGACACAGAGCCAGAGCACAGACAGTCCCCCCCTGTGAAGCACCAGAAGTTGGACAGTGCCCGGCGGGACAGGGGGAAGACTCCAGCCGGCAAAGCCGCTCACAAGGGTCCCGGTGGGAGTGTCCACTCAGCTGTGACTCCTCCCAGGGTGGGGAAGGGGCAGAAGAAATCGCCAAAGTCTGGGAAGAGCAGCACGGCGGAGAAGGCCGCCATCATCCCCGCTGCCCAGGATGCCACCACCAGCCCCATTGTCGGTGGCCAGGAGGCCACCACCAGAGTCAGTGCCCAGGAGGGCAGTCCCATCATCACTGGCCAGGAGGCCACCGCCAGAGTCAGTGCCCAGGAGGGCCCCGGCAGCCACAGCTCCGCTGGGCAATGAGGGGCCTCCATGGCAAGCACCGCTGAACAGGTCAGAGACAGCAAAGTCAAGCACAGCTGAACAGGGCAAGCACCGCTGAACAGGTCAGAGACAGCAAGGGCAAGCACCGCTGAACAGGGCAAAAACCGCCATGGCAAGCACCGCTGAACAGGGCAAGCACCGCTGAACAGGGCAAAGACCGCCAACTCAAGCACCGCTAGCCCATGTGCGGCAGGGGCAGTGACGGAACTGGGACCGTCACGGTGAGAGTGATGCACTCTGGGCACCAGTCCCCCTCCAGAACCAGTGGAGACATGCATCCACTCCGTCTGTCCTTGGCAGGATGAAGCACTCTGGGCACCAGTCCCCCTCCAGAACCAGTGGAGATATGCATCCACTCCGTCTGTCCTTGGCAGGATGAAGCACTCTGGGCACCAGTCCCCCTCCAGAACCAGTGGAGACATGCATCCACTCAGTCTGTCCTTGGCAGGATGAAGCACTCTGGGCACCAGTCCCCCTCCAGAACCAGTGGAGAAAGGTATCCACTTGAGAGACTGTGGCTTTGCACTCCCTAGGATTGAACAGTGGGCAACCCACCCACTGTAGAGACTTGAGAGACTGTGGCTTTGCACTCCATAGGATACATCAATGGGCATGGAGCCCCCTCGTGGATCTGGCATGGTGCAGTCATCCGGATGAGGTGCCCCCCTTCCCTTCCCCCTGAGGTGCCTGTTGTATTTCTATCTAATGCCCCAGCAGTGTTCTCTCCGTTTTGCTCAGGTATCGTGTGTGGGCCTCGCCCATGCATTTTGGGCCCAGTGGTCCACGGAGATTGAATGGTGCATTACCTGCACTACTAATCGTGATGTATATTTTGTTGAATGTGAAATTATATGTGTATATATTTGCTTACTGTACTTTTGATATATTACAATGGTTGCACTCATTTCCTTTTGTCTTTGCATTCTTCCGTGGGGTTTGGGGGTTGTTACTGTGATGTTTGGATATGCATTGGTGTGTGTGTTGTAGTGGGTGAGGGTCAGGGTGGGGGTAGGGGTGTTGCGTGTGTGTGTCCCTGACTTTTGCCTCCCCCCTCCCCTATGTCGTAGGTAAGAATAAAACCAACCTTATAAGATTTTTTTTAAACACTTGATAAATCACCCCTGCCACTGTGCTATCGGTAACAGTAACTTTCACAAGACTTTATTTTTCAGTCCCCTCATGTGCCATCTATCTTTTACTTTCTGTATAGTGGATTTTGTATATTGTAACTCACGAGAACAAATAAGAACAAACAGAAATATGGTATCACTCATAATAATGGTCTTTATCAAAAAGATCTGTGCTGTATTGAAATCTTGAAAATCCAATGCACTATCCATGATATATTTACAACAAATACATTTACTACATAAATAGCATCTGCTTAGTAGTGCAGGAAGCCAAGTAAGTCTGTTGTTATTACCCAGTTTATTCATTGTGAGTATGGTATTTATGATACTTTAGGTGTTCTGCTGTTCCTTTTCATATCTTCAAAATGTCATCAATATATTGCCCCAGGTCGACAACATTTTCAGGTCAGTATAGATGGCCATACCTGGCATGCTCCATTTCATCATGCAAACATGTACAAATGTTTGCGCAGAAGGGTGCCAACCTGGATCCCATTACAATGCCGCATCTGACAATACAGTGTAATTTGGTATGGGAAAGGTCTGCACCCCACCCCACTGCATACAGTGGAAGGCCATGCGCAGCAGGGCTTAAATGCCCATGGAGGGACAAATGTGGGGCCTGTATGTATGTACAAATGTATATGATATTTCTATAACTCTAAAATAACCAAAAGGCTGCAGAGTACTGTAATGGGTCAAGGAGGCCAGGCTCAGAGGCACGCATCCAATTTGGAAGTCCACAGAAGGCAGGATACAGGGTCAGGCTAGAGATAAGGCCTACACCCACATCTGGTGCTACAGGCAAAGTTTGTGTACAGTGATGGTCGCATGCTCTGCCCAGGCACTGCACCAAATCCATGGTGTGAATATGGTTTCAGCCTCTTTCTCCAACCCAAACCCCCACTGCTCACAGCCAATGGCCAAATGCAGCAGGGGTTAGATGCTCATGACAGGTGGGGCAAATGGTCTTTACAAAGTCATGCCATTAGGGCCCATTCCTGCTCTGTACGATCTGTCAGCACTACACCACATCCACAGTGCTCATGACCAAATGTCATGTGCAGCAGGGCTCAGACACCAACAGATAGTTGGGAGCAGGTCTTGTGACTCAGCCCCACGTCTACAGCTGAAGGCAGTTCACAGCTGAGTTTCAAAACCTTTGGAGAGTGTTGTACATGATGTGGTCATAGGCCAAGCCCTGCACCTCCACATCATTTTATACAGCCAAAGGCCGTGCTCAGTGGGGGCCTAACACCAATAGAGGGTGGGGCACAGGACTCTTCTGAGGCATTCACAGAAAGGGTTGAATGCCACTGGAGGGTGGGGTGAAGGGTCTGTCTGGTGCCCTGCTGTGTGGCCAATGCTTATTGCACATGGGCAAAATCCATGCACCGTGAGGAGGAGACACTGAGGAAGGGTAGGTGCAGGGCCTGATCAAATGTTAGAGCCTGCACCCTACTCCTATAATGATGTTACCTTTGTAACTCACAACAAAATCGTTATAAAATCAAACTTATGAATTTGTCTTTTGTTATTCATTTTCACACAATAGACTTGCTCCAAAACAATCAGTATTAACGTCTAAGTTTGCATAGATATAGAGTGATGCTTTCAGGAGTTCACAACACTTCAATGCTGCTTTTAAAAATACTTCTCAAGCTGTCTTTGGAAATAGTCTTGTATCATGGGTTCCGCAGCATCAATGAATGTCTTTCATAATGCACCAAAAGGTCACTAATCTCAAGAAGGCTGAAAACAGGGAGGCGTGAGGGGAATTACCTACAAACCGACTTCTACTAGAATGTTTTGATTATTTGAGGAAGATGGAACACTGCTCATAAATTCCGCTCCAGAGAAGGAAGCTCCGATGAAGCCTCACACTGAAAAGACAACTCCTGAAAGAATTGCGGAACTCCAGGTGAACTGGGAACACCTGCGAGCGAAAGAAGACTTGAAGCCATGTACAGGAAACACCTTGGCAGTTCTATTTATAGACTGGTGTGCTGGTGATGAGTCATCAGACACATGCTGGTGATGAGTCATCAATCATGAGCGGTGTGGATGCTGTGCTGGTGATGAGTCATCAGACACTACTGGTGATGAGTCATCAAAAACTTCTGATGATTCATATGAAGGAATTTGATGTTTCCATAAACCGCTTGCCACACAGTTCACAACTGGGACAACCCTTGCTTTTATAAATATAAACAAACATGCAATGTAATATTCGGTCTTCAGACGGAAGATCATTTTCCTCACAAGTTACAAGGAAGTGCTCTGCTGTAAACACATTCATGACATGTTTAATCTTTTTTCATACATGCTGATTTATTTTGTGAGGGAGCAGCAAGAAGTGTGCATGTGTGAGTGTGAGTCCTAACACTTGCTTAGTTTCAGGCAAATTGTCATTGACTTTCTGAAGCCCAGTTTCAATCATACATCTCTTCTTGTATATGCCACCTGCATTAACTCTCATTGTGACTCAGTGACATATAAAACAAAAACATAAATTAGCATCTACTTTTTAATCATAATAGTTGGTTCTAAGCAGTCAGATGTTTTAAAACTTTTTTGGTTTATACTTTTTGAAGAAAAAAACAAAAATGCAACTAAAACAGTGGGATAGGAACTTAAATTATAAAAAGCAAAATGATTTTTGTATGTTTTCTAATGTAGCAGGACATGGTTTCTTTGTGCTTGTATACTCTGTTCTATAACAAAGTTCACAGTCGCACAGACAAGGCAGAGCAACCCAATAGCTGTGAAGCATGTGTCACTCTCATCCTTGGCCTGCTGCAGGATGTCCTGTGGCAATCTGTCGCCAGGAGTGATGGCATAATTGCCTTTGACGCCAAGTATCAAGATGCTTGTGTATCAATGGTGTTCCAAATTATAAAAAGCAAAATTATTTTTGTATGTTTTCTAATGTAGCAGGACTTGGTTTCTTTGTGCTTGTGTACTCTGTTCTATAACGAAGTTCACAGTCTCACAGACAAAACAGAGCAACCCAATCGCTGTGAAGCATGCGTCACTCTCATCCTTGGCCTGCTGCAGGATGTTCTGTGACAATCTGTCGCCAGGAGTGATGGCATAATTGCCTTTGACGCCAAGTATCAAGATGCTTGTGTATCAATGGTGTTCCAAATTAATATTTCCCACAACTCTACCTGTCACATGTCCAAGTAACATATTTCAATTATAGATGTTTTTCCCCAGTTAGGATGGTGGAGAATTGTTCCACAAAAGATTCTGATGGAGACTTACAGCCTCATTTACAAGAGACCTGTGTCACTGGAGCATCACTTTTTATGACGATCCGGTGGGGCAGGCCTCTCAATCATATCTATAAGGCAACAAAAAGCCACCCTGTGTGGCTTTGCATGGCCTCATAGATATGGAGTAAGCCAAGGCAGTGCAAAGTGCTGCATTGCATTGCTCTACGCCCATGGGTGTTGAGGTGGGTTTTCCCATGCAGCACCTTTGTTTTTGACACATTCCTAGATTTACAAGAATCTGTAAACCTGGGAATGCATCAAAAATGTACACCTGCCCAGGGGAGAGGTAACCAGGAGCAATAACTTAATTTCTCCTTGTTGTTTCCTCTTTCTAGGTGTGCTGCATTCTGCAGCACAAGTAGAAAGAGTAAAACACCTCCATTGATTGTTTTTGTCCAGATCAGTCTCACTTCCTGCACAAAAACAATTGTGTCAACACCGCAGACACCCTTGCACCATGGTGCCTGTGTTGGTGTTCATCAGCAATTTCTGTGCCAGCGCTGACTGAATGGGCAGGAATGCACTGTATCACTAAAATGCGGTGCATTCCTGCCCTTTTGATTTGGAATAGGGCAGCGCAGCTAAAAGGCTTGCAGCGCTGCCCTATGCCAAATGTTTGTAAATGAGGCCCTCAGTATCTTGGGTCCCATCTTCACTGCTGTTCTGAAGAGATTCTTCAGATTTGCCCTGTGCTGGCCCAGAGGTAAAGATGTGAAAAATTGTCTATCCTCCCAAAAAAGAAAGAACGGAAAAACAACCAGCTATTCTCCTATGATGTGGCTCTCCTGTAACAAGAAGTGGAGTAGCAGTTTTATAAGAAACTTTTGTATGTGGAATAATACACTTATAGGAACCAATTAAATCTTCCCAACGCAGTCCAAGTATTTGTGACCCACAGTGACACCAAGGAAATGCCTTGGTGTTGCGATAGGGATTTCTGACACCATGGCTCTAAAGAGCCTCGGCTCCTCCATGTTGGCGGAGGGGCGTCACCCCACCCCCAGCAGCAACCACTGCAAATCTTTTTACATGGAAAGGATAATAACTATGTGATCTTGGGCCGGGCAAACACACATGTGCACAGGGCTCTCTCCAGCCCAGCAACACAGTTGCAGCAGCAACGGGAGAGGAGCACAGCGCGGAAGCAAAGCAGGTAAGTGGGTTTTTAAAAACGATTTTGTATTTTTTTTTTCCCATGCCCTCTGTGCCTTCCGTAATGCAGGCACAGTAGAGGGAAGAGGATGAAAAAGAAGAAACCAGAAACCCTGTCATAAGACATCCAACAACAGGTGGAAACAAGGAAGACCATAAAAATCCAACTTTTTCCACATTCTGTGAGTGATAGCTGTGCTGTATACAAATAACCTTAGCCTGCTTATCCTTGGTTCGTGGAGAACAAAGTGCAAGAGCACCGAAAAATGAGTTATTTACCACAATACACATAGCTAAATATTTTTTACCCCAATTCTTTTCCTTTTTTTGTTTTGCTTTCGCAAAACAACTTAACACAAAACAAACTAAAAATACTCTCTTTAAAAAAACAAATCTAAGTGATTTCTAGTTTCAGAAACAACTTTTAGGGTTTAAAGAGAAAAATACATGTTGTTTGTTTTCTACATCGTTGCGTGTGACTGGCAGTGAAACGGATAAGGGGAGAGATGTGAGAATGAAACAGACAGTGACACCCAGAGCCTCATTTACAAGAAACTGACGCATAGTCATTGATGTATCAAATTCCTTGTGCCAGCTGCACATTCCCTAACGATGCAATGGATGTGTTGTATTTACAAAACACAGCTCCATGTGCACGTTTTCATAGATAAGTCAGAAATTCTGAAACTTCTGTTGGCACTCAAGTGACGCATAGCTGCAGTGAATTTTACACCTGGTCTGAGCAGGTGGTAACATTTTGACACAGTGAAGTCATAGACTGATGCAGTGAAAAGTTGTAAATTTTGTTCTACGTGGCTTTTGCCGGGGAAAAGCCTAGCCTGGATACATTATACCTGGTGCAGGTATAATGTGACGCAGGCCTTTACAAACTAATGCATTGGGTCCAATGTGTCAGTATGTAAATATGGAGCAATGTAGTGCACTGCTAGTGGTGCTGCTGCATCAAAGAAAAATGACACAGCGGTGGCGCAAGGGCACATAAATGAGGCCCCCAGAGTCTTTGACAGAGCCACCAGTCATCCTCAGTTTCTGCTGGGAATTTGTGCACTCTGCATAGGCTATGGGCTAACACTATGTTTACTGTTAACTCAGCACAGCAGCAAGCTTGAGCCAGTGGTTCCTCAGGAATTGGTTAGTGATAAGAGGGTGTGGCTGAGCCCACACTTCTTGCATAGTGACCACTACACATGACCACAGGTTGTGCTTAATTAACTTAACAAGTATCAGAGGGTACTTGGCATATTTTGTGGCCAGTGCACTGCTTAGTACATCTCAATTGAGGTCCTGAGAACTGCATTGCTGACCATGCTATGGTTAAGTACCTTACCATGACTGGTGATTATTAGCAGGGAATTTAGGGACAGATTTACAAGAAAGTGGTGCCTCAGCTGTGATGCACCACTTTTTCTTGTGCCCACCTGCTACCCCCTAACGACACCATGTGTACGCCATATTTACAATACGGCATACCCTGGTGGACTTTAGGACAATAGCATCAGACTTTATGACGGTATTGTGGTACTTTGCAGGATTAGCATCATTAATTGTGACACTACTCCTGCTAAGTAAAGGGAGGCCCATTGAAAGTAATGGGCACGTCTTTTTAACGGCATGCTAAACATGGCACAGTGAAATGTTGTAAGTTTCACTGTACCATTTTTACGGGCAGTCCCGGAGGGGAACTCCCCTCTTGCATACATTATGCCTGGTGCAGGAATAATGTAGCGCAAGGGGTTACAAAGAGGTGCAATGCAAGCATTGCGCCACTTTGTAAATATGGCAAAGGAGTATGGCCTCCTTAACACCCCATTAGTGTAACAAAATGACGCTAGTGTGGCGCTAAAGCCTAGTAAATCAGGCCCTTAGTGTTTTCTATGTTTTAAATCATAACTGTAATGTCCTTTCAGCTAAAGATTTTTCATGGATTTTACATGGTCTTTTTTTAATAACTGATAAGTGGGAAACCTTGGTTGTCAGCTATAATGTTTCTTAAAAAATGTTATTCAGTGAGTGCATGACAAAAAGTCAAGTTTATATCTCTCTACCTAGTTGCAGTGATTTATTTTTCACCGAGTGCTACCACTTCCATAGCAAGCGCCGCGTAATTGGAAAAAAAACTGTGGTATCAGAATATCATTTTCAGAATGTCATCTAATACGAATAGGAGGGTAGGATTGCAGGAGGTGGGCCGAAGGCTCAGCAGCTAATTTCTATCCAGATGCCTCCTTAACGGCCCTATTCTAAATCAGACCCTTAGACGTTTATGTATCCGATGTTTCCTTAAGCATTGAGATTTGACTTGTACTATCTACATTCGACCTGGCCTTATTTAGAAGTAGACAGACGCACAGAACGAACAATAGCTCAATTGTTCAACGAACGTCAGCACATCCTGGTGGCAGCTCAGTGCATTTGCTTTGCTTGTATGTATTTATGCAGACTGCACAACACCTACGAAAAGGTGAATATTTTTCTAAGGAGGGCTGCGGGCGTACTTTTCATTACACTTGACAATAACCGTGACCCAATCTTCTGCACATAATGAGCTCACACAAATCAGGCTGGTTGTCATGGAAATCATGGTTTAAGAAACGCATGGGATGGTTCACGGATGGGAGGAATGATGAGAAAGATGCTAACGGAATTGCACTTCAGCAACCTCAATACTTGATTTCTGTCAAAAGTAAACAGGCACACGGTCTTGAGCAAATGGCACAAGCCGGTTTAGGACACTGACGCTATTTCTTTCAAAGGCCAAAACCTAACATATTGACATAATCTACCACACACTTATAACGTGGTAAGCAAACGAAATCTATAGCATGTTCTTGAATCGTGATATTCACATTGGGTCAGGATTTTGGTATATCACTTGCAAAATGCTGTCTTGATGAGCAGCCCACCATAGCACTGGCCCTACCACAAGTAGAGCTGATAATATGTATCGAAATAATGGCCTGATTTATCAAACTTTGACGCAGAGTCAAATGAAGAGCGCAGGAAAGCCAAAATATTAAGATATGGTGCATTCCTCTACTGTCCTTGTGTTTGCACACTCACTGCAGCCTAGATGCAACACAGGTACCCTTGAGTCATGGTGTTATGGTGCCTGCATTGTGGGCACAATTGTTTTCGTGCAAGAAGGGACACCTTCCTTCAAAAAGACAAACCTTAGGGTATTCCTCTTTAAAAATGAGCTGCAGAATGCAGCGCTCTTAGACAAATGAAGGCAAGATAAAGGTATGTGTCTGTTTCTCCTTGTTGCATCTCTAATGGGAAGGCATAGAATTTTGATGCAATCCCAGGTTTACCAGTCTGGTAAATTTGTGAATGTGTCAAAATCCATGGGTGGATGAGTGGGAACACCTCTACAGTATCCATAAAATGACTTCCCATTGCAGAGCAATGGAAGGCAGCAATCTGAGCTACCTTGCATTACTCCAGACTTACCAAGCAATGCAGAGCCATGCAAGGTGACCTTGCATTGCTTAGTCAATCTAACTTAAGGAATTGAATTGCCCTTGTGACACAATGGCAATGTAATCCAAAGATACATAGGGCCCCTAGTGTCTGAAATGAAGCAAGCTATGTTTCCAGGGCAACTGAAGTGCACTATGTACATCCTGCTCTAAGCACAGTATACACTTAGGGGCACATTTATCATTATATCACGCAATGCAGCGAGTCACCTTGCTGTGCTTCGTGAAAGGGTAAAGGCAGGAATGCACAGTACTTAACACTGTATGGCACATTCCTGGCTTTTCTCAGCGTTGGCGCTCAATGTGCTCTCTAGCCCTAACTCAGGCACCATGGTGAAGGGTGACTGAGGTGTAAGCAGGATTGTTTTTGTGCAGGAAGAGACACCTTCCTATACAAAAATAATCCCCTGAGTCATGTTCCTCTTTCTAGCTACAGCACAGATAGAAAGAGAGAGTAAAAATGAGAAATAAAAATATTACTCCTTGTTACTCTTCACCTGGGGAGGCGTAGGTTTTTGACACATGACAAGGTCTGCAAGTAATGGTAAATCAGGGAATGCGACAAAATCGATGAGTGGCTGCATGGGATCACCCACGCTTACCAGGGCAGATTAACTCAATGCACAGATTTGGCCAGCGTTGACCTACTCTAGATATATCAAGCCAGGAAAGGCCATGCAAGGTGGCTATCTGTGGCTTTATAAATCTGCCTTAAGAGTTGCATCACTTTTGCACCACATTGCGGGACAAAACAGCAATGCAACTCTTTGATTAATATGACCCACAGGGCCAGATTTACCAACATTTTGAATTGCAGTTGCACCATTTTTGTGGTGCAGCCACAACACAAAATGCTAGTAGATATTTACAAAGCCCCCAGTGGGCAGTTTGTGTCACCTTCGATGGGTTTGTAAAGAAATGTAATGCAACGGTTTGCATTGCATTGCATTTCATTCTGGGAGGCATTCCATTGGGGAGCATGGACGTTCCCGGGCATCTATCCATGAATTTCACCAATCCCAGATTTACGAATGTTTGCAAACCTGGGATTATGTGAAATCTCGATGCCTCCCAGAGGATGGTGTAATGAGGAGTAAAAACATTTTTTCCCTTTGTTAGTTGCTCTTCCTATGTGTGCTGCACTCTGCATCACAAATAGAAAGAGGAAAACACCTTGAGGGATTGTTGTTCTGAAGAAGGTATCCCTTCCTGCGCAAATCAATCCTTCTCGTATTGCAGCCAACATGGTGAACGTGTGCATGTGCTGACGCTAGGCTGCCTGAAGTGAACCAGAGCTATTAGAGTACAGAAGTGTGTCATATTTTAGTAGATATGGCACACTGAGGGCCAAATTTAAGCTTTTTTGTGCCACATTTTTTTAGGCAAAAGCGGCGCAAACTTACAAAATGCAATTATACTTTTTAAGTGTACGCCGCTTTTGCGTAACAAAGTGGCATACATGCGGCGCCAAAAAGTATAAATATGGGCCTGAGTTGTGTGAAAGGCTAATAAATCTGGCCCTGATTACGTTCACTAGTTGATTAAGGCTTTTGTGCTCAAGCCCTGAGTTATGCAATGTTATTTATGGTACGTCTTATGCCACCTTAGGGTCTATTGGAATCGCTGCAAGGTTCACTTTGATGTGGATCAAAATGTAGTCCCCCCTCACTTATCTTAGAAAAAAGAGAGAAGTTATTACTTGTCGCCAAGTTGAGATAATTATACTGGAAACTGTTTTTTATTTACGACGAATAAGCAACCTTAAGTTATCCTTAAGACTTAAGTAAGACTTCATGCCAGTACTACATAACTAGGTTCCATATAATCTATCCGTTTATTAATCACTGAAAACAATACAGTATAATATTGGCGAATATGTGGCTGTAACCTGTTCAAAAAACGGCATTAATAAAATGTCATTTTCGTTTCTGTTTAAGGCGCTTTAAATTGCAAAAAAGTGCAAGTCTAACCATGTGCCTCAAGATTGTTCGTCGGCACAGAGCACTATGTTTGAAGTCCGAACTGAAATACTTAGAAGCGAGTTTGGCAGATTAACAGTGACACCCAGTGGTCAAAAATCGTATTCCCTGTGGATGTTTAACACGATTATACTAAGTCAAATATATCATAGATGGTTTTCTTTGCTCCTTCAAGGTTTACTCTGAAATGTATGTGCGCGTAAGCAGCCAGCCTTAATTACTCGCCTCTCCAGCACATTGTTATGATTATGATTTTTCTCGTGTATTTGTCTCATCCTCGATTTCTAGTTGGTTATTAAAAAACAACCGTTTATATTACAATATCAGTATCCATGCAGGGACAAGGAAGTATTGTATTAGTTCTATCAAGTGAACTGGACTAAGTGAGTTTGCAAAACGTGAATGTTTAGATGCAGAGCAGCAAAGAGTTGAGGAGAAGGCAAAGGAGGTGCCTTCTCAAACGTGCTACAGTGCCAGAGGCAGTGCCTTTACATTCATATTCTGTGCAAACTATGCTTTTGAGCTGTAAGGGTACCCTTCAAATACAAAACCTATGCTAGATCCATGCAGACACCTATGCACTATGGCGCAAAAATGTGTGTGTGGCTCTATGGAGAGGGGCGGAGAGTGCCATGTCTCTAAAAACACGCCACTTTCCTATTCTCTCCCTGTCACGCAACGGCGCAGCAACTCTGGGCACTGCACTGCATTGTTTGGCAGGTACCTAAACCTGGGCAGACGGGGCTGTAAACTGCCTCATTATTAACAAAGATGACAGGCATGCTTACATTCAAAAACATATAAATAAAATTTACAGAAGGACCGCAGGGCCCTGGATAGTGTGGGCCCGGACGCATAATGCCTCCTCTGCCTCCCACGCCCCTTGTGATGTCCCGACTTAAAGGGTATTGGCTCCACAATCAAAGTGTGCCTTTCAGTCTATTTCTGTTAATGTAATAAACCAGGACAGGCACAGCTACATCATAGTAAGAGCACAATTAAGGGGCAAAAGACTCCTCAAACTATCAGAATAGCCTTGTTAGACCTGTCATCCTTGGCGTAGTCTCCCGTCTTCTTGCCTGTTTCCTATGTTTTGACTGTGTGCTGGACTTTGTTTTTGCTGGTTTTTGGTACTCTGGTCACTTTACCACTGTGGACCAGTGCTGGAGTGCAAGTGCTCTCTGTGTAAACTGTATGTATAATTGGCTTTTCCATGATTGTCATATTTGATTTCCTAGTAAGTCCCTAGTTAAGTGCACTAGAGGTGCCCAGGGCCTGTAAATCAAATGCTGCCAGGGAGCCTGCAGCACTGATTGTGCCACCCACATGAGTAGCCCTGTAAACACTCAGACCTGTCCCTGCATTGTCTGTAGATGCAGATCTAAATTGCCAGTTCGACCTGACAATTGTACCCACTTGCCAGGCCCAAACCATCCCTTTTTGTACATGTAAGGCACCCCTAAGGTACGCCGTAGGTAGCCACATGTGCAGGGTGCAGTGTATGTGAAAGATAAGTGTTAAATTTGGCATCCTTGGCGTGGTATCCCCTGTCTTTTTTGCCTTTGCTTCCCACATTTTGAATGTGTGTAGGACTCTGTTTTTGGTACTCTGGGTGCTTTACCGCTGCGGACCAGTGCTAAAGTGCTAGTGCTCCCTGTGTATACTGTATGTGTAATTGGCTTTTCCATTATTGGCACATTTAACTTAGTAAGTCCCTAGTAAAGTGCACTAGAGGTGCCTGGGGCCTGTAAATCAAATACTACTAGTGGGCCTGAAGCACTGGTTGTGCCACACACATGAGTAGCCCTGTCAACATGACTCAGACCTGCCACTGCAGTGTTTGTGTGTGCAGTTTTAACCTGCTAATTTCACCTGGTAAGTGTATCCACTTGCCAGAACCAAACCTTCCCTTTTAAAACATAAAAGGCACCCCTAAGGTAGGCCCTAGGCAGCCTGCAGGTGGGACATGCACTGATGTGTTTTGCATGTTCTAACTGAAATACTGCCAAATTCCGTTTTCACTGTTGCAAGGCCCATCTCTCTCATAGGTTGACATTGGGGGCTGCCTTTAAATATTTTTAAATGCAGTTTCCCTTTAGAAGCAGATAGAAATTTGGAGGTTGGTGTCTCTGAACTCACAATCTACAAAATACATCTGCTGGTAAAGTTGGTTTTTAGGTTCTCCGTTTGAAAATGCCACTTTTAGAAAGTAGTCATTTTCTTGTTTAACCATTCTGTGCCTCTGCCTGCTGGCGTATTCCATGTCAGGGTCAGACTGACAGCTGGGCTGTTGTGAATTCCCTCTAGACAGTGTCACAAAGAAAGCTGGGGTGTAGCCTGCATATCCTGATGAGTCTCCTGGGCTACAGTGGGGAGGGAGGAGCTGACACTTACACCTGAAAGGGCTGTGCCTGTGCTCACGCATTGCGTTGCAATGTGCAAACCCCTGGTGTGTGTCTGAGGCCAGGCCTGGGCAAGGCAGGATCATGTCAACAACAGAGACTTTCCTTTGAAATTTGCCTACTTCAAAGGCAGAAAGGGGTATAAGTAGAGGACACAAAACCCCAGACTTTTAAAACACTTCTGAAGCAAGAGGAACCTCTGCTAAGGAGAAGAGCTGAAGAGCTTGAGGAGGAGTACTGCCCCTTTGCTGTGTGTGCTTTGCTGGGTTGGCCTGCAGTTGCCCTTCTGCCTTAGAGAGGGTAAAGACTGGACTTTACTGTATATCCTGCTTGTGAAGTTTCTCCAAAGGCATGGACTGAGCTTGCCCCCTGTTCTGAAGTCTCAGGGCCATCAAAGATTTCCTCTGCCAGCACCTGGACTCTCTTGCTGAGAAAACTACCCTGCCAAGTGGTACCTAATCCAGTCACTGGGCCCTTGAAAAGAGACGCTGGTGAAAAACCAAATAAAAGCAAGTGCACTGACTTCGAACAGCGCCCTGACTGATGCTGCTGCCAGATTCCGCGATGCTGCCTGCAACTGAAGCTGTGGTCCCCGCTGGAGTGTGGTAACCCAACGGGCATTGCAGGCCTGACGTTGCAGCAGCCTCGCTGAAATCCATGACTCCGTGAGCCCCGAAGTGCTGTGTCACTGACGTCCGTCACACCTGACTCCGCCAAGGCATCTGGAGCCTCATGGTATGACTGCGACCACGTGAGGTCGTCCCAGTACATCTTGACAGCCAGGCATTGACCCTGCCAGAAGTGTAAGGAACCAACGCTTCACACGATGCTGCCTCATTTCCACAGCTCTGCAGCAAGATCCCGACGCCTTGTACTGACACCTCCGCTCCGCAGCAGCAGATCCAGCGACACCTCTATCCCGGACGTCTTGCACAGGCATGTTTCCTCATTTTCACAAGGTACTGTACCTGGGGTGGGGGTCAGTGCAACTGCTTGACCAGAGCCATTGGCATTGGAATGTTGGGAATGACTTGGTCATGATGCTATGATAAAAACAAATTGAAGCATTTCTGTTTCTAAGTGCTATATTGAAGTTTAATTTTTGAACATTCATAACTTTGTTTGTATATTTTGGATTTTTGTCATTTTGGTCTGTTTGATTTAAATAAATATTGGCTATTTTCCAAAACTGGTGATGTGTTCCTTTTGTAGTGTTTTTACTGTGTTACTGTGTGTGTTGGTACAAATACTTTACACATTGCTTCTGATATAAGCCTCACTGCTTGTGCCAAGCTACCAAGGGGGTGAACAGGGGTTATCTTGCCTAGAGTCAGGGTCTCTTCTTCAACAGAGTGCAAACTGGCTGCCAACCAGAGACCCCATTTCTAACAATCCTTAATATCATATGCCAATAACATCATGCTGGAGACCATACAAGCAAGATACAACCATACATGGAACATGAATTACCAGATGTACAAGCTGAATTCAGAGAAGGAAAAGGAACACATGACCAGATCTCTGACATGGAATGGATACTTGAAAAAGCCAGAGAATTTCAAAATTGTGTTGTTTTCTGCTTTATAGACAATACCAAGACCTTCTACTACATTGATTGTGGAAAAATGTGGAATGGATTAAATTACACAGGTATTCCAACCCTCCTGTCTGACTCCATGAAGAATCTGTATACCAACCCAGAAGCAACAGTGAGGACGGATATGGAGGAACAGAGTGGTTCTATGCTGCACCGGAAGGACGCGCACCCGGACAACAAGCCCAGGATTACATGCACAGAACCCGGGGCGTCTGAAAACCCCGCGACCCACAGGGGAGACTGTCAGTGCGCCGGAAATTGACGCAACATCTTCCCCGCGTGAAAAATAACGACGCAAGTCCGTGTGTGAAGGGCGAAACCGACGAACACACCATTTTCCACGCATCTCCTCCTCTGCGGCCCTTTGCAGAGATTTTTCACTCCAAACCAGGTACTTTGTGCTTGAAAGAGACTTTGTTTGCTTTTCAAAGACTTAAGACACTTCATATCACTTTTCAGTTATATCTCTACAATTTCTTATTGCACCTTTTATCGTTTTGACCTGCAAATATCCAGATAAATATTATATATTTTTCTAAACACTGTGTGGTGTATTTTTGTGGTGCTATATTGTGTTATTGTATGATTTATTGCACAAATACTTTACACATTGCCTTCTAAGTTAAGCCTGACTGCTCAGTGCCAAGCTACCAGAGGGTGGGCACAGGATAATTTGGATTGTGTGTGACTTACCCTGACTAGAGTGAGGGTCCTTCCTTGGACAGGGGGTAACCTGACTGCCAACCAAAGACCCCATTTCTAACACTCACCTATTAGCCACACTCGGTGCCTCTGGAGTTGAGCCATCTCATATGGGATGCTGCTATTCCTTAGGTAAAGGCATCATGTACAGATCCAGGATACTTTACATTGACATGGGGTACGTACTGGTCCACCATGCAAACCATCTGCACATTCATGGAGTGAAAGCTGTTTCAATTTCTGAACACCTGTTCATTTCTCCGGGGGGGACAAATACATTATGTGTACTATCAATAGCCCCAATAATGTTGGGGATATGTCCCATAGCATAGAAATCAGCTTTTACTGTGGACAAATCCTCCACCTGGGTAAAAACTATGTAGCTGCGCATGTGCTTAATCAGGGTAGACAACACTCTGGTTAGCACTATTGAGAACATTGGCTGATACATTCCTGCTGCCAAGCCCACTGTCACTTGGAAGAAGCCACTTGCCAGGAAATGGAATACAGATAGGACTTGCACAAGAGGGGGGATCCTGGTGGGCTGACGGATAGCAGATAACAGGTCAGGTTCCAATTGGGCACACAGCTCTGTGATTGTGGCCCTGTCCAGTCTATAGGTGAGGATAATGTGTCTGTCCTCCATTGTTGCCAAGTCCACCAGGGGGCTGTACACGGGGGGATGTTTCTATCTCCGATTAATCCACAGCGGTTGCAATCTAGGGGACAAACGGTGAGTAGCTGGTCAGTATCCCATATTTCAAAACGCTACACTGCATTGCATGTTGTGACTGTAACACAAGATTGTTGTATAGGCCCAAATGGTGCATATGTGTACTGTGACGCAGTTAGGTGCCATGGCCTGCCCTCCCCCCTGAAATGGTGTCCACCTGTCCTGTATGGAGTGACATGTGGAAAAGAGGTAATTCCACTGACGTTGTGTGCCGTTGCTGGCAGTGGTCGAAAACCACAGTGCAACTCCTCATTGGATCCCATTGGGCCCTATGGGTTACAGTGGCCAATGGTGATGTACTCCAGCGGTGACGGTATGCACTGCCACAGACGTGACTGCTATTTTCTATCTGTTCACCCACTTGCTACCTGACCTTCAACAGGAGAGGACCTACACTGCAAGTGCTGTTGTGACCTGTGTCTAGAACCGACCATGGATTGTGTTACTGGGGAAAGGGCCCCTGCCTTCACCACTGTGGAGTTGGAGAGACTGGTGGATGGGGTCCTACCCCAGTACTGAATGCTGTATGGGCCTCCAGACCAACAGGTGAGTACACTGTGACCACTATGCATGGGCCATGAATGCATGAAGTGCTGTGTGTGAGGGCCTTGTATAAGGGGGGGTTGGTTGAAGGGTCCTGGGCAGTGTGCTGCATGTATAGTGGGCAATTTCTGTGCGTAAGGCGATAGGAGGGCTATGGTAGGACATGAGTGTAACAGGCCGGATGGTCTGACTGATACCTTTTTTCTGTGTGTATTTTTCTGCAGGTCAGCAACCATTAGAAAAAGGGTATATGGCGTGCCATCACCAAGGACGTGCGGACCTTGGGTGTCTATGGCAGGTGAAGCACCCACTGTCAGAAAGGATGGAGGACCTGAGACGCTGGGCAAGGAAGATGGTGGAGGCCCAGCTGGGGGTGGCCTTCCAATGAGGAAGGGGTGCTCATCAAACCCTGACCCCCCCTGATGGCCCACATACTGGCAGTGGCCTATCCGGAGCTGGATGGGCGCTTGAGCGCATCACAGCAGCCACAAGGGGGTGAGTACAGTTTCCCAATATACTACTTGCGCATGGTTGAGTGGTCTCCAGGTGGGGGGAGTGGGCCTGTGGGTGCCCCTACGCCAGGCTGGACATTGCAGGGTAGGTCCCATGTTGGGCAGGGTATGATGTGAACCACCTCCAACCAAGGTAGTAGGCATCCACTACTGGGCAGGGGTCTGTGGGTCTCTGGTATGCTGGTAGTGGCATTAGGTATTACTGTCCATGGGCTGGTGATTAGCATTGTGACTGGTAGTGCATTGCCTAATGTGTAGGGCTATTCCCTGTGTGTGTGTGTGTGTGTGTGTGTGTCGTGTGCGTCAACAGTGGTGTTGGAGCAGCCATTGACCCAGTGTATCCTTTGTCTCCCCCCCTTTTTGTTTTGTCACCCTGTCCTGTGCATTGGCATCATCTGGCACAGGAGCCGAGGCACCGGCGATGGAGTTAGCTGTATCCCACAGGGCCCAGGAGGCCGAATCCACCGACCTTGAGGATACCAGTGGGACGGAGGGTGAGGGGAGCACCTCCTCCGATGGAAGCTCCCTGGTGGTGGCAGACACCTCTGTAGCCACCCCAACTACAGGTACAACCTCCACCCCGTACCAGCGCCGCCCTCCCAGCAGCCCCTCAGCGAGTTTTCTGTGCCCGCTCACCCAGGAGGGTGGGCATCTACTTCGCCCCAGGCACCTCAGGCCCTGCCCTAGTTATCCCTGCTGCCCTTAGTGAGGAGGCTATTGACCTCCTGCGATCCATCTCTGTTGGGCAGTCAACCATTTTGAATGCCATCCAGGGGCTGGCAGCCCATTTGCAACAAACAAATGCATTCCTGGAGGGCATTCACTCTGGCATGGCGGCCCAACAGAGATCAATCCAGGCTCTGGTGGGGGGCATGGCTAAGAATCACTTACCGGAGCGGCTCTCTCCCTGGCGGGACCGCGCTGGGCCTCCTTATCGGGCGCACACGAGCCCTGGGCCCCTCCTTGATCGGGCGCCGCGTGCGCCGGGGCCTGGACCAAACGCGCTGGCTCGCTGGCGGCGACCGACCCCCTGCACATCGGAGAAACGGCTTGACTGACTGCCGCATCCAAGGGACAGTCGACACGGCACAGTATAATGGTGCCAGTCGCAGTGAAGGAAAGCTGGGGGAAATAAGAAATAAAAAATAAAAAAAAATTCAAAAAAGAAGAATAAAACAATAAATACCCCAATAAGCTGACTTTAAGTAAACCAACTGCCTCTGGGGAGAGGCTGGCGGCGACATCAGAAGTAAAACAGGTGGAGGCAAAACGTACAGCTCGAAACGAAAATAAAGACATAAAGCACCAGGAAGGGATAAAAGTGGACAACAGGAAATAAGGTGAGCTGGGTGTGGAGAGTGGTCACACATTGGATGCGTCACAAGCAACGTGTTCTGAGGGTGTGGTCATAGCACAAGATGAACTGTCAGCAAAGTTAACATTTTATACAAACTTTCGCACAGCGACAAACCACTCAAGCGCATAGTCAGTCACGCTCTCAAACAACCCCTCTGGGATACTACTTCCGGTCTACAAAAACGCTATACCACCAAATCAGAGATCGTCAGTTTCACTCACCGAGCACTCCGCCCCCTTCTGTGCACTGTAGGGGATATACTAGACCTGTCTGATCGTTTCCCGTGCACCAGCAGCGCCGACTAGCTGCACAGGAAATCTGAAAATAGTCGTACTAATGCATGAGTGGCTCAAACGGCCTCCATTAGACCCCCACATGATTTCACTCGGATATATCATCATCTCAACAGTTGTAGACACCTGATCGGTGCGCTTCACAGTAACAACCCCCTGGGCGCTAGGTGTAACTGCTCGAAGGATATCCCATCCCTCCACCACCAAGTTTGCCGCACACCAAAACCCGACAGCGGTACAAGTCTCTCCCCGGAACAGTTGGCAAGTAGGAAGTCTGTACCCTCAATCAATACCACCCTGACTGCCCCTAAGAGGGTTCAATCATCGTAGCACTCACCGGCCCCCCTGACAGCTCAGAATCGCCTGGCTCTTCTGGCCCCCTCAGCCGATCTGCCTGTTTCCTCCGGCGACCCCACCCAATCCGGTGTTGATGCGCAGCCCAGGTGGGGCCGCCCCGGGAGACGCTATGGTTAAACCAAAACACCCCAAACCGGGGATCCGCATGGATGGTGACCTCCCCCCACCTGCAGGACACTCAGATACGCAATCTGCAACACTTCTCCAACTGAGCAAAACACTGCGTACACACTCTACAGTTTGACAAAATCATGCAAGCAATAATGGACCCCAAATCCTCATTGGAGTGGAAAATCTACGCTGCGGTCATGGAAGTCTCACTGCCCTGCGCTGACCATCGCAAACTAACAGACAGGGTGCACAACACAGAATCAGCACTAAAAACTGTCCAACCAGAGATGGCAGACATGAGAACCAAAATCCAACAAATGGAAACGGAACTAGCGCAATTGCAACGCAGGGCCGAGGATGCGGAGGGTCGCTCAAGACGTAACAACATCAGATTTCTCGGCATCCCTGAACGCATAGAGTCACCTAAAGCAGAGGAATTCATAGAGAACTGGCTGAAAGACATAATGAAAATACAGGACTCCACCAAAGCTCCAGTGATAGAGAGAGCTCATAGAATCCCGGGCAGACCCCCTCGGCCCGAGCGCCACCTCGTCCTCTGATAGCGCGGTTCCTAAACTATAGAGAAAGAGACTCAGTCCTCAAACACTTCAGAACCTCAAACCCAATCAGCCTGGAAAACAGCAACGTAATGGCTTACCCAGACTACACGATGGAGGTGCAGCGCAAAAGAGCATCATATGTTAAGATCAAACAACTATTGTGTGAACACAGTATCACCTACTCACTTATGTTCCCAGCCCGTCTGCGCATAATTATCAATGAAAAAACTTGTATGTTCCCCACACCTGAGGACGCATGGACATGGATTCATGCCAAGGGCTTGCTCGACCCATCCAAGGAAGATGCAGCAAACGAAGAATGGATCACCCCCAGCTCCAGAAAGAAGAAAAAGTCAAATGCAACGTCGCAACCAACAAAGTCACAGATGGCAGCGGATCAAGTGCAAATCCTAAAGGAAACCAGCACATTCACCCGATCACTAACTGATACCAGGAGTGAAGCAGACATTACTGACGTCGGCTCACCTGGAGGGGATTCCAGCCCATCCCTCTCCCCACTGCTGGTTGGCCCCGACCTCACTCCGCGCTTGGCAGATGAACTTTAAGAGCCCGGGACGGGCGCCCTTCGCGCCTCCCCAGATGCTGCAGTAACTGGTGCAGGGCTCCCTCCTCTCTGTAGTTGCACACGTAAGATCGTGGCTGCCCCTAGATGGGAACCAGCTGGTTGCCGTTCCAGAAAACCGCAACGGGCCACTACTGGGTGACACGGCCACACACAGGATCACGCAGGGAAAGTACCATCCTGGAGGTGGGCCAACCAGGTGCCCGGCCTCAATTAATCCACGTCCCCCACCACCTGAACGGTAACCGAATGGAACTGAACTGCTCGGACACTAGTTTAGGCACCGGTTGTGCCACATTGTTCAAAATCAGGCTCCGCCCGAAAAATCCTTTTTTGTTATTCTTTTTCCTTTCTTTTTCTCCTCCTTTTCTATCTTGGGATTATCCCCCTTCCTCAGGGTCGATATTGCTCGCGGGTGGGTGCAGGGTGTGTGGGAGGGATGGATGGGGCGCACGCGACGGGCTAGCGGCGCTTGGCAGACAAGTTTGGGGCTGGGATCTTGGGATCAACCTACATGGATCTTCACAATACCATTCAATACAATGAATAAGGAACCAATATACAATATAATAACCTGGAATGTGAAGGGTATGGCGGGAATAAATAAACGCAACAGTATACATGCATATCTAAAACGTCACCACATTCACATAGCAATTCTTCAAGAAACACACATTACACCAGAAGATATTACTTGGCTAGAAAGGAGATGGGCGGGACTGGTCTATGGCTCTGGAAATTCGTCTTTCACCAGAGGGATACTGATCTGGATAGCTCCGGGGGTCCCCTACACGGTACAACGCAGCATAACTGATAAAGATGGCAGGTTCATACAACTAGTAGGCTTGCTGGATGGGGAGGCGTTAGTGATTAATGGGCTATATGTCCCGAATGTTAGACAGGGCAAATTCCTACAAAAAACGATCTCACAATTATCAAACGACTTAACTACACCCTGCATCTGGGGCGGGGACATGAACTGCGTCCCGCAAATAGATATGGACAGATCACACCCCCCCATGGTGGCCGCCCCAATAGCAAAAAACTCACAGATGCTACAATCATGGATGACAGACCGCCGCCTGATAGATACATGGAGACATCTACACCCACACGACAGGGAATACTCCTACTATTCCCCAGTGCATCTCCTCCACACCCGTATAGACCTCATTCTCACTTCACAGGACTTAACGCATAGAAGAACGGGCGTGGACTACACAGCCAGGGTAATCTCGGATCACTGCCCACTCATTGGTCATATTAGATGGGGTAGACCACATGCTTGTATTCCAACCTGGCTTCTTCAAACCCAGCTACTACATGACCCTACGTTGAGAAAAGAGATAGCCACACACATTTCTTCTTACTTTACCCAAAATGATGGGACAACGAGTTCCAGAGCTAATGAGTGGGATGCACACAAGGTAGTCATAAGGGGGGCTTGCATATCAATGACAGTGGGAGTACATCAAACACTGACACGAGAGCTCTGCAAACTAGAACAAGAGGTTCACTCCTCAGAGTGTAACTTTGCAAAGGGCACGATCACACAAGCAGAGCTCTCTAGCATACGTACTCAATGGAACGAGATAGATAGTCGGCTCAGGCACTTTGATTATCGCCATTACATGGCCCGTACACATGCGGAAGGGGATAGATCAGGCAAGCTCCTGGCATGGCTTATAGGTAACAAACGTTGGAATTCCCCCATAGGTGCCATCCGCCTTGACACAGGATTAATTGTAAATACCCAAGCAAATATAAACAGTGCCTTCAGAGAGTATCATGGCTCACTATACAAGGCTCCGCCCCCACCCTCCGCAGCACAATTAAGCGAGTTCTTTAACGGTATTAGCTTAAACCACCTAACTGCCACTCAGGTGGCGGACCTAGATACACCGAGAGATCTCACAGAAATACAACGGGCTCTACAACAATTAACACACGGCAAAGCACCCGGTAGTGATGGCATACCTATTGAATATTACAGCACATTCCAGGCTCAAACATTAACCCCATATCTAGCAATGTTAACAGAGGCCCTAAAACGTGGCCAGCTACCCGACACTTGCCGCGAGGCGCTGATAGCGGTACTGCCTAAAGCTGGCCGCGATCCACTAGATGTACGCAGATGTTGCACTAATTTTCCTCTGTGATCACATAGAATCCCTGCCCGACTAGCTGAAGCTGCTGCATCAATTCGGCTCGGTGGCCGGGCTGAGGGTGAACTGGTCAAAATCAAGCATATTTCCCATGCGTCCGGTTCTTGAAACATACTGGATGTCCTCTAATCCGGGCGACTTGAAGTGGTGCCACACCACTTTTAAGTACCTGGGAATAAATATATACCACGATGCCCGGGACCTCAGGGACGGCAACCTCGGTCAAGCGATCAGATCCATCAGGGGCTCCTTGTCCTTTTGGTGCTCACTCCCACTCTCGCCTAAGGGCAGAGTTACCATAGCAAAGATGATAATATTACCACGCCTTTTGTACTTCTTCATGGCCCTTCCATTGGCACTGCCCGCCTCCTTCTTCAAACCTTTGAATAGCTTAATAACAGCCCTTGTATGGGGCAGTGGCCGACGGCGCGTGGCGTTATCCAAAATATATCAACCACTTACACTGGGTGGATTAGGGGCTCCCAGATTCGAACTATATTACGGAGCCGCTCAATTGCAATGGATATCTGCCTGGCTCGGAAACCCCGTCAGCGCAGAAACACAGACGATTCTTTCGGATCTTGGCAATTCCGAGGTTTTGCACTACATCGTGAACCGGGACCAAGAAGTGGGCAATCCACCCACTTGTGAGACTGTGGCCTTGCACTCCCCAGGACCAAGCACAGGGCATGTTTCCCCCTTCAGAGCATGTGGGCAAGTCACCCACTTGAGAGACTGTGGCCTTGCACTCCCCACGACCAAGCAGTGGGTGAACTACCCACTAGAGAGACTGTGGCCTTGCGCTCCCCAGGACCAAGCAGTGGGCAAACCACCCACTTGAGAGACTGTGGCCTTGCACTCCCCAGGACCAAGCAGTGGGCAAACCATCCACTTGAGAGACTGTGGCCTTGCACTCCCCAGGACCAAGCAGTGGGCAAACCACCCACTAGAGAGACTGTGGGCTTGCACTCCCCGGGACCAAACAGTGGGCAAACCATCCACTTGAGAGACTGCGGCCTTGCACTCCCCAGGATATTGCACAGGGCATGTAGCCCCCTTCAGAACCAGTAGCGTTGTACCATCTTCCGGCTGAGGTGCCCCCCCCCATTCCCCATCCCCCTGAGGTGCCTGTATGTTTTTGACCTGATGCCCCTGCAGTGTTCTCTCCATGTTGTTGCAGGAGTGAGGTGGGGCCTTGGCCTATGTGTTGTGGCCCTGTGTCCCACAGACATTGAGGACTGGGCAGTGTCCCTCCATTTGTAAATATGTATATACATTTGTATTTTGATGCACTTATTCATGTTATGTTATCGTATCACACTCACTTTCTTCCAATCTTTTTGTCCTTCCATTATTCCTGAGGGGTAGGGGTGAATATGTAATGTTACTGCATCTGGTTGTGTGTATGGTGTTGGGGGTGGGGGTGTTGCGTGTTCCATGTTGCGTGTATGTGTCACTCTCTTTTTCCTCCCCCGTCCCTTGTGTGCTAGGCGGCAGTACTCACTGTGGTCGTCTTTGCCGGCTTTGCTGCTCGTAACGCAGGAAGAGGTAGACGAGCATTGGGAAAATGTGCAACTCGGGGTCCATGGTGTCGTAGTTGTTCCCTGAGTGTCCAGAGGTGAGTCCTTTAACTTCTGTGTTCTGGCTCCGCCGTGCTTTTGATGTCGTTAGTACCACCCCAGAAAAGGTGGCGGATAGGCCTGTCTTAATACAGTGGGTGGTACATTGTCTTCCGCCTGGCTGTTGGCGGTTACCGCCGTGGTGCTTGTTGCCACCGTCGTGGCGGTCGGAGTGTTAAAGTGGCTGTCTGTCTGAGCGGTTTCCGCCGTGGTCATAATTCCATTTTTTTTACCGCGGCTTGTTGGCAGTATTACTGCTGCTTTATTACCGACTTCCAGGGTTGTAACCAGGGCTAAAGTTTGCATATTTGTCAAAAAGTACCAAAACATCTTGCTATTCACTTTTTTCAATTCAACCTATTACATCATTAATGCAATATGCTCTAGTGTTGAAGGCCCTTATGCCTAATACTGGAAAATGGATTCACAATCTTGTAATCAATTCTGTAATCAAGTCTATCGTTAGCAAAATTTGTTAGTAATTCTCTTTATCCTGCCTGGAAGTAATGTCGGCATCTGAAAAAAAGCATACTGTAGTGGTGCTGGCTCCTTCCTTGTGGAATTAAAAAGCAGTTCAGAATCTAAAAATGACACTTAACAGATGTCACAAACAGCAATGAACAATGATCCGCAGTTAGAAATATATGTATTGGGTGACCCCGTGCCACTGCCCACCCAGATGTTCAGACTTATGACCCCGACAGTAGAGATATTAACCAAAAAAGAAGAAAAACTTATTAGGAATCTCACCGTCTTCTGCAGGCGCCACATGCCTAGTACTACGTCCCGAACAGCTGAGAATATAACCTAAAATTAGGAAACAAATACAAACATTGGGGGTCATTCTGACCCCGGCCGGTGGCGGAAGCCGCCAGCCTGGCTGGAACCGCCAGAATACCGCTGCGCGGTCAAAAGACCGCCGCGGGTATTCTGGGTTTCCCGCTGGGCTGGCGGGCGACCGCCAGAAGGCCGCCCGCCAGCCCAGCGGGAAACACCCTTCCATGAGGATGCCGGCTCCGTTCAGTTGCACCCGTCGCGATTTTCAGTGTCTGCATGGCAGACACTGAAAATCTTTGTGGGGCCCTGTTACGGGGGCCCCTGCAGTGCCCATGCCATTGGCATGGGCACTGCAGGGGCCCCCAGGGGCCCCACGACACCCCATACCGCCATTCTGTTCCTGGCGGCCAAAACCGCCAGGAACAGGATGGCGGTATGGGGGTCGGAATCCCCATGGCGGCGCAGCAAGCTGCGCCGCCATGGAGGATTCCCCAGGGCAGCGGGAAACCGGCGGTACACCGCCGGTTTTCCGTTTCTGACCGCGGCTGTACTGCCGCGGTCAGAATGCCCATGGGAGCACCGCCAGCCTGTTGGCGGTGCTCCCGCGGTCGTTGGCCCTGGCGGATTTTACCACCAGGGTCAGAATGACCCCCATTGTCTGTACCAATAGAGCCAGAAACATCATCTACATCACCCCGTATATTTTAATGTCCACAAAATATTATAGGTAGAAGGGAAGCACTCAGTCAAGAAAACAAATGGCGCACAAAATAGATCCACACCCCAGCTTAGGCCTGGACCTGCATGTATGTAGTTTACAGCCTCCCTTCAGCCCTTACTTTATGTCACCACCAGAAAAAAAATAATTATGACCCAAAATTAGATCACAGATCGTGGTCCACCCCACTGTCAAAGAAACATCAAACTTCCCTTGCCTCATGTTGCCTGTAGTGTCTTGCATGATTCTGAACATAACCTTTCTGACTCCCCAAGGACTCTGTATCAGTGTGAAGTAATTGCCAGAATAGAATGTAAGGAAAGCTTGGTTTAGAATGTTGGAGTTCGCAGGTACACACAGAGGAATAAAGACAGGTGATTTACATCTCCATGTGTGGCCTAGTCATGCAGGGGGTACCAGGTTGGGAAAGACGCTACAACTGGCAATGAGATAGGGAATAAGTAACCCGAAGGAAAAAGTGCTTCCCTGGGGAGTTTTCCTTGGTCCAAGCACACTGTTCCTGCCAGCCATGTGTGCCTCCGTCGAAGTGTTGAGTCGACTGTGGGCCTGTGTGGAGTCAAAGGGCAACTCCAGATGGTGTGAGGCATGTGAATGGAAAGTGAGCTTCACAGAAGAGTCTATGCATCATTAGTCATTAAACTATGAACAAGATCCTACAAAAAGGTACTGAGCTGCCACACAAAATAAAGGTATACAGTATTCAGAGTGTTAATGCTGAAGGTGGATTCAACCAGGTTTAGGAAGCGCAGTAAAAAACAATTATCAGATACCAAATAGCACTGCAGTGCAAAGATCAATCAGGTGTAAGACAATACAAATTGAAGTGTAAAAAGAATAAAATAGATCGCTTACTGTGTCCAATAAGCAGAGTCATCATACTTCAGCTGACGGTGGCCCAAAAAGTAGTGCCCGGAGTTGTGCTAAAGGAGCAATCCATATTTTCAGTGGCCAGAGATGTGGCAGAAGATCATTTTGCTGATGTAGCCCATCAAGGATGACCCCGAAGCTGACTCATCGCAGGGCCAGGACATGAATGTAACTGATCCTGACTTCCAGTCACAGATGCTGAGGAAAGCTCCGATCCCAACGTCACACTGGTCTACAATGCTGCTACCTATCTAAAACCACCACTAGCATTTGACACTGCCAAAAAGCAAAATATTAACGATAGATGGACTGCAAGGATAGAGCCGTTTGAAGATTTCATAGATGACTTGAAGATTCTGATAATAGAAAGATTATCGAATAGCTCAAAAATCTTGCTAATGATAGCGTGAAAGAAGTCATAAAAAATGCTAATAACTGACAAAGAAATCACGTACCATCATATTAAGAATGTGTTGATTCTCAAGTTTAATCCAGTACCAAATGTTTGCTATGAGTGATATGTTTTTAGTCAAGAATGTCAAAGAGTTGGCAAAAAAACTGATGATTTTGTGGAAAGACTCAAAACACTCATCAAACACTGTAAGTTCAATGAATTTTATGATGAAGAAGCCATGCCGTTTGAAGTGATCGATGGATGCTTGTCCGATTAAGTCAGACAACGCATTCTGAAAGAAACTCTTTGCCTGGAGCAATTGTTGAAGGCTGCAGGAGCTGAAAAATCTGCTGAGAAACAAGCTGCCGACATGGAGGCCTGAGGTGCCCAGAGAGAGTTAGTCATGAGCGTGAAAAGTAAGTCTAAATAAGAGACTCGAAGGATAAAAGTGATGTCTACATGCAAAAAGAAGTTGTGTTTCAGGTGTGGATTTGCTTTTCCACAAGATGGAAAGTGTCCCACCATTGGTTAAATATGCAAAGACCGTGGTAAAGAGAACCATTTGTGATGATGTGCATAGTGAAAGAAAAAGTAAGTGCATCATGGCACAAAGACAAAATGGCTGCCAGAATGTTCCAGGAGTAATGTTCGATGTTCAACCACAAGGCCTAGCGACTACATCAAAGTGCGTCAAGGTACAGGGGCAAGTGACTGCTTGCAAAGTTTCAACACGGCTGCAGACATGGGACTAATTTCAGTGAAGTACAACATGAGTGCTCATCACAAAATAGTAAGTCAATTCATTTAATTGTTTCATGGTTTAGAAAAGTTAATGACTATGAAAGTAAAACTGCAAAAGAGGATGCCATCCTGTTGCTCAGAAACATGTTGTTTTTCATTTACAAGAAGCTGTTGAAAAAGAACTTGAATCACCTCTTAAGCATGACAGTTAGAAATTGGGTGTCTAGTTTGCAGAGGTATACACTGTGTCCAAGTAGGAACCACAATCCTAGTCAGGGTAATTAACAACGTAATCTAAATTACCCTGTGCTCACCCTCCGATAGCTTGGCATAGAGCAGGCAGGCGTAACTTAGAAGGCAATGTGTAAAGTATTTGTGCAATAACTCATAAAGTAATACAGTGAAAACACCACAAAAAGTCTTCCACATCAGTTTAGAAAAATAGATATTATTAATCTGAATAAAAGTCAATATTTTACTTTTTAAAGGTTTAAGTAAGTCTTAATCCATAGGAATCAATGAATGTATCTCTTGCTCCTGCCATCCCGCCTCCCACTCAGCCTCTCCCATCTCCCAGGACATATAATGGAGGCTGCAGTGTGGTCTCAGTGAGACGTGCCTAATCCCTTGGGCTGGTCACAGCTCCCCATCCACTCCACAGCCCTCCTGCCTGCCAATGACATCTCTGTCCATGTTCCTGGGCCTGATTGCATATGCTGATGCCTCTGCTGGTACCTCCTTTATGTCGCTGCCGCTCCCACCAATACACCATCCCCCCTCCTACCCCTTCCCCTTCCACATCCAAGGTCATATAATGGAGGCAGCAGCGTGGGAATGGACTAGATGCATGGAACAGATGGGCACTGCGGGTGTGCCGCTGGTGACCCAAAGGTGTGCTAAAGGCAAGCCCATCTTCAGCCATACGTGCCTGGACTGTGCCCAGTGCCAGGATCCCTGGACCTCCCACTGCTACACCACCAAGGAGCTCCAGGCCCTGAACATTGGACACCCCATCAACAGCTGCTACACAGCCTCCCCACACTCAACCAAAGGACCAACACCTGCCAACACTGCTGTTTCTCCTGCAACGTAGGCCCACCTGCCCACACTGAAACCCACACTGCACCCATACAGAAGATTACAAACAACGAAGCACCGCCCCGGGTGCATGCTGCTAAACGGCTGCTCCTTATGCAAACACGCCATGGAAATCACTGCCCAAGACCCAGGGTTCCCTTCATCACCAAAGCATGGTTAACACCCTCGTCAAACCCCAACATTGCCACGGCCCCCCCTGAGGGTTGCAAGATAATACACTGAGGCAGCAGCAACAAACACAGCTGGGACATCACCATCATCTTCAAGTAAATCTTTGCTTCTAGCAACTGCATCAATTTCACCCACCTGTCTGAACTCAAGTGGACCGACCACATCATCCAATTTACCATCTCTAATTCCCAGCACACAACCTCCAACCACCACAGCACCTCCCACTGAAGCTGGGGCAAGGTATCCAAGGCTCTATGGGCATAGGCCCTAGGCACCGCACAGCCCGAGCCCACAGCAGATCTCAACCAGGCCTTCCAAAACTTCACCACCTAGATCACCAACTCCTCCCCACTAAAACCAGCTAAACCCAACAATACCTCCAAGCCAGTGAGATTGTACACTCCGGATCTTAGAAACTCCAAACGCGACTGCCACCAACTTGAGAAACAATGGCACGTGACTCAGGACCACTTATGACAGAGCCACCTACAAGGCAGACCTCAACAACTACCAGAACCAAAACCACATCAAGGCAGCAAAGATAGCAGCAATCACTGTCCACATCAACACCGCAGCCACCCACACAAAAGAACTCTTCAAAATCGAGGAATACTTCAACCCAATAGCCACAGAGACCACCATCCACCTACCCCTGAAACTCTGTGAAACCCCCTTAGACTACTTCCACACCAAGATCACCAATATATACCACAATTTTGACCCCCAACTCTCCACTTCCAGCCTAGGCAACATCTCTCGAACAAGGGACACCAGCCATATGATAACTTCTTGGTTCACCACACAGACCACTGCATTCATCATGTCATCCATCCTGGGAGCCAACACTATTCACACAGAACTAACCTGAATCCTCAGCACCTCCATCTACACGGCAACCTGCCCGGTTGAATGGAAGCACGCAGAGGTCAGACCCCTCCTAAGGAAACATTCTGACGACACCGGTGACCTGAAAAAAAAAAACAGACCGATCTCCCTGCTCCCTTTCCCGGCCAAAGCATCGCCCTTCCTCCCTTCACTTCTGCACCTAAGAACATTACCTGTGGTGTACCCTAAAGATCGTCTCTCAGCCCCACCCTGTTCAACATCTACCTGACTTCCCTCACAGATATTGTCAGATCCTACAGACTCAATAAAGTCTCCTATGCCAATGACACTCAACTATTCATCTCACTTACTAAAGACCCCCACAATGCCAAAGCCAAATTTCCGCAACACCATGACCAATGTAGCAACATGGATGAAAAACTGCTGCCTCAAACTTAGCACTGACAAAATGGAAGTACTGATCTTTGGGAAGAATACCTCTATTTGGGACCACAGCTGTGGCCATCAGAACTCAGACAAACACCCTCTCCATTAGACTATGCACAAAACCTCATCATCATCCTCAAATGCCAACTATCCATGAATATACAAGTAAACTCAGTCACCCTCTTCTGCTTCTTCATCATCAGTGTGCTCCGCTGAATCTTCAGATGGATCCCTACCAACACCAGAAAGACCATCAGGCATGCCCTGGTCACCAGCTGCCTCAACTATAGCAATGCTCTCTACTCCGGAGTGTCCGGCCAGCTACTCAAAAGACTTTAGACTCTACGGAACAACGCAGCCAAACTCATCCCCAATCTCCTCAAGCGTTCAAGTATCAACCCGCACCTCAGGAACCTCCACTGGCTCTCTGTCCAGAAGAGATACCAATTAAAATTCCTCACACTCGCATACAAGGCTTGGCACAACCTCGGGCTGTCCTACATCAACCATCGACTGAACTTTGACGTCCCAGCAAGAAAACTATGCTCCACCTTGCTCAATCTCGCACACACCCACAGAATCCATCTCGGCCGCAGCGGAGGCTGCTTCTTCTCCTACACAACAGACAAGTCCTGAAACAGCCTGCCCCTCCACCTCTGACCTGCTCCCTCCCCAGCCAACTTTAGAAGGAGACTCAGGATGTAGCTTTTGAATGGAGACAGAGCACCCTAAGCACCCAGATAGCCTTAGGGATGATAGTGCTGTGCTATACAAATGCTATGATTGATTGATTGATTGATTGATTGATTTTGCACAAAGTACCTGGGATGCATCAAGAATAAAACTCTGGGGCCACAGAGGAGGTGAGGTGTCAGAAAGTAAAGCGATGCGTTGATTTTCCCTGAGCAGCAGAGGTGTTGCATCGATTCTTTCCTCACAGGCAAGGTGATCTGTTGATTCCCGGGCACGCAACCTTGGTCCCTTATCGGGTGCAGGGTTTGATGACAAATTGATGCCCAAGGATGATGCATGGAAAAGCAAAATGCGCTGTGATGATGAAACAGGTCCTGTGGCGATTCTGTAGGTGTTGCAGCAATTTTTCAGCCACAAAGCAGGCGCTGCAAAAATTCTACAGGTGTTGTATCGATTTTTTTTCCTGCGCACTGCACTTTTTTCTCCCTTAGGTGAAGCCTTTGATCAGCCTGAGACTTCTGAAGAGGAGGTTAGCTGTCATGTCCTTGGAGAACACTTGTGGGGGAAGGCAAATTCCTTCTAGCAGAGTCAGAGAGCAGCAGAGTAACAAGCAGGAGAGCGTCCTTTGAGAAAAGCAGTCCTTTGGGCAGCATGGCCATCCTTCTGACAGGGTCCAGTTGTAGGTCCAGAAGCGTCTTATTTTAGGGGGGTCACAGACCCAGTATATATACCCAAATGTGCTGTTGAAGTGAGGGAAACTTTAAAGAGTGGTTTTGAAGTGCACCAGTTCCCCTTTCAGCCAAGTTCTGTCTGCCAGGAGATCTGTCGGGGGTTATCAGTCCTTTGTGTGGAGTCACACCAGTAAAAACAACAAGTGATGGACGGAATGCTGAACATTGTCAAACACTCACCCCCAGTCACAGATCTGGGTTTAATCCATCGTTCTTTTGCTTACCATGCCACCCCAGTTTGGACCCAGCCATATGCAAATCAGTCTTGACCCTGTTCCACATGGGAACAGTCCAGCCCGAACTGCCAAGCCAGGTCCTCACTGGACCGGAAACAAGCATCCTGGGACCGGTTTCGGGGTTTCACCCCTCATCAGCCAGGCTAGCTTGAATCCAGTGGCATGGGATTCACACCAGTAGCCTTGGAAGTGTAAGTGAGAGGCCCTCCACCCTTCCTGTCCAGGAAGACCCATCAGTATGCAGATGAATGCAGATGCAGCTGAGTATCCTGTTTTTATGGCTGTCTGGGTGGAATGCACAAATGGAGCTGTCAACCATCACAGATCAAATGTGGATTGGAGACAAGCTGTAAGGCACAAAGAGCAGTTAGTGCAGAGAAATGACTATTTTCTAGAAGTGGCATTTCTAAAATAGTACTGTTAAATTCAAATTCACCAGTAAGTAGGATTTCTCAGTATCATTCCAGTCAAACATGACAATGCCACTCCTTTCAGATCAGAATTATCACTTAAAAGAATGTAAGATAATTCCCAGTGCTGGCCAAGTAGAGGAGCAGGCTTCACAATAGCAAAAAATGACCATGGGTGTTTTTCACTACCAGGACATATCAAACGTACAAGTACGTGTTCTGCCTTTTACATAAATAGCACTCTGCCATACGGGCTACCTATGGCTTACCTTAGGGGTGAGGTATGTGTAACAAAAGGGGATTTTAAGGCTTGGCAAGCAGTTTTAAATGGCATGTCAAAGTGGCAGTGAAACAGCACACACAAGCTCTGCAGTGGCAGGCCTGAGACATAGCTGATGGGCTACTTATGTAAGTGGCACAGTCAGTGCTGCAGCCCGACTAATAGCATTTAATCATCTACAGGCACTGGGCATATATTGTGCACTTTACTAGGGACTTATAGGTAAATTAAATATGCAAATTGGGTAAGAGCCAATGTTACCATGTTTAGGAGAGAAAGCACAAGCACTTTATCACTGGTCAGCAGTAGTAAAGTGTGCATAGCCCTAACACCAGCAACAAAGACAGCACAAAAATGGAGAGAGGCAGGCAAAAGACCAGCCTAAGGCTGTCAAGTCTAACAATGACATTATTAAACTTCCCACTGGTTCGACGCCATGGGTTTCTCCCATAGTAGTAGTGTCTAAAAAGGACCATGAAGAAGCTGTATACATTGACATGTGCCAAGCGAACAAAGCAATTGAATGATAATGACATCCAGGGCTACACATTGCTGACATGATCATGCAATTCCAACTCACATCTGGGGCAGAGTGAAAGCTGGGCTTTGTGCATACCTTTCAGACAGCCCATATACAGGGAGGGTGGAGGTATCACGAAGGTGCATGTGCATATTGAATGGTCTTCTTGGGCTGGGAGAGGGAAAGGCTGGGCTTACCAGCATTTGTAAAGGCTGTGCTCTGGCCTCGCACAATGAGCTTGTTTACCCCCCACCGATGTCTGGAGCCTGTGCTGAAGGAGAAAGGGAACATGCCTGGAACCGGTCAGGACTTGTTGGAACCGTTTTTCCCCCTTTTGGGCAGACTGCTCAAAATGAGTATAAGTACAGGGGGTCTTCATCCACATTTCTAGACACTAATGGACTACTGAACTGGACACTGGATGCTGCTGGAAGGACTCACCAGGAACTGCCTTGGGACTGCTGTTATTGTGCTGACCTCTGACCTGCTAAGTCACTGAGGGGAGCTGTCACTGACTTAATAACCCTTGTGCTGGCCTGCTTGGGCCCTGTAGCCCTGTGCCACCCATTACTGTCTCCAGGAGCTGGGTGGCATTGAACCTGTCTCCCTGTATTCTGCAATTTGTTTGCAGCACTTGGAGAGCGCTGTACTGAGTGCTGGAGGGGTCCCTTGCAGTTAGGAGCCGAGTGTGATGCTGAGAGATGACACAGACAAGGCATGGGATTTGCCCATCGTAGCACGGGGAGGGCGCTTCATTCGTGAATGGAAGCACATGTAGAACGTTGAATTACCTGCCCAAGCAACCCCCGCTTGGCAGACTATAGCGCATTGCTAGACCTTTGTCTTGTTGTACTGGTGCAGTCAGCATCTGTGGATTCCGTGGTTGAGCCTCCCCCTTCCCCATCAGTGTGGAGGGTGTGAGGCCCTCCACTCCCTTCTTTGGCCAAGTGAAGTTCATCTGTTTGCACGAAGTCCCTGTGGCCGAGGACTCGCCTTGAGAAGTCTGTATTTCCCCTCGAAGGAGGTGAGCAACATTCCTTAGAGCCTCAGCCAGCCCACTTGACTTCCCGGAAGGAGGAGATCCTAGCGGAGGCCTCACCATCTTTGAGGGAGAGGCCTGCACACTGGATTTGGGTCCCCCACCAGAGGAGCTCCCCGATCCCGGAGCCGGGAGACACTGAGGTCTCCCAAGCTTGGAGACTCACCTGGAAAGCGCACTGTTAAAAAGACAGCAGCCACATCGCAAGGACACGGGCGGCTGCTGGGCAAATCCTTTTTTGTCTTGGTGTTGGGACACCAGAGCTGGAAGGAGCCGCCTAATCCTCCCCCATAGTCACAGTGCACAAGTCTGGTGGTAGTGACATTACCCTATCCACTGCAAAAGTACTGCATTATGTGAAATCGGCACGAAGGTGCCTCTGAACCCCTTAACGGACGTGGGGTTACCTAATTCACTGTAGTAGGAGCACAGGAATTAATCTGCTGGAGAGGGCATGCCAATGATCTGTGTGATGGTGGATGTTGCTCTCTATAGGCCTTGTGATGATGTTCTGGCATGTATGATAACGTGGTCATTATGAGATATGCCTTGTGGGTAACTAATTTAGGACATACGCCATTTGGGAATGTTTCCATGCTATGTACCTTCATGATAATGTTCTCTATGATATGCATTCTTTGGTAATAATGACAACCTACTGCTTATGTTGCAGAATACCAGTAATCTATATGTTGTTTAGGACTATTGCTTGTTTTTGCAGAGTACTAGTAACCTGTGTGACGTTCTGACAGCTGTTTGTGTAGCAGGGTATTACTGATCGTAGCCAGGGATGCTCGTAGAGCACTCACACATGAGCGCAAAAAGTGAAAATAAATTCTTAGATCATCAAAGACTATTACGCTATGAGATGGCACTCTGGGCAGTTTAATAGTGAAAATATTTAATTATGATGTAGCAACTTGGCAGTAAAGCACAGCGTTGACGAGGTTTGGCTAACACAGCCTTGATGTCATGACTAAAAAACTCTCCATCGCTTTCCCTTTCACTCTGTTTCTCTCTCTTTTTCAATCTCTTTGTCCCACTCACACACCCACTCAGACCCTTAACCACGCACTCACATACCCACTCAGACTCTGACATACTATCTCACAGACACACTGAAATCCTGATGCACCCACTCACAGACCCATGCACACACTGACAGACCCATTAAAACACTGATGCATGCACTCTAACACTCATACTGATGCCCTCACACACTCTCTCATCCCCAGGTACACCCTCTCACACCTATTTTCAAACCCAAAGAGGCAGACTGTGGCAAACTCCTGTCACACATGGCCAAAGGGCCATCCGCAGCGTGGAGTTGAGTGGCTGGGAGGTTGGCCGCAGGGTCTTGCTGCAGGCCAGTACTGGCGGGCAACCTCAGCTATGCATGGACGAAGGCTATGAATGGCTCAAGTTTGGGTGCTTATAGGGGGTTGGCCAACCGCCACTGCGCACGGCCAAATGCTATGAGCAGCAGGAGTAAAATTAACATATAGTAATGAAAATTACTATACGTTAAAAAAAACATAGAAATTCGCTGAAAAAACAAAGGTTACAGGGACGTTAAGTTAGGAAATAGAACTAAAAAAACAAGGATATTCACTTTAAAAACCAAAGGTTACAGGGACATTATGATTAGGCTCACATTGACTAGTACAAAATCTGTGAAATTCAGAAGTTATAGTTACCTGAGCTAACCATATCTTTGATCCCGGCAATGCACTGCTTATGACCTCACATATTACATAACTCATGACATGGTCAGTGACATCACTGATGACATTTCAAATGACATCACTGATGACATCATCCAGTGTGTCCGAGTGTTTTCTAAAGGTTTATGAATGTTAGACTTATATAACAAGGTTCCACAAAAGTTAAAATAGTATACTTTCTGTATACTTTCTGTACTACAAATCAGTGAAGCTATTTTTAATATATGTTGTGTGAGTGGCTGTGTGATTGTGTGTATCTGTGTGTGAGTGGGTGTGTGAGTACCTGCATGAGTGTATAAATAGGGATGTGAGTAGCTGTGTGAGTGACTATATTGATGTATGAGTGGTCCTGTCAGTGGCTGTATGGGTGAGTGAGTGGCTGTGTGAGTGGCTTTATGGGTGAGAGTGTGAGAGTGTAAGTGACTGTATGGGTGAGTGAGTGGGTGTTTGAATGACTGTATGAGTGAATGACTGGCTATGTAAGTGGCTGTATGGGTAAGTGAGTGGCTGTTTGGTTAAGTATGTTGCTGTGTGACTGTATTGTAGAGTAAGTGTTTGTGTGAATCGATGTATGGGTGAGTAAGCAGTATGTAAGTGGTTGTGTGGGTGTCTGAGTACTTGTATGGGTGAGTGAGTGGCTGTGCTGAGAGGCTGTATGGGTGAGTGAGTGGGTGTGTGAGTGGTTGTATAGGTGAATAAGTGGGTGTGTTTTAGCTGTAGGGGTGAGTGTGTGACTGTGAGTGGCTGTATAGGTAAGTGACTGGGTGTATGAGTAGCTGTATGGGTGAGTGAGTGGTTATGTGTGTGCTTCTATGAGTGAGTGAGTGAGTGGGTGAGTAAGTGGCTCTATGGATGAGTGAGTGTTTGTATGAATACTTTTATGGGTCTGGGAAAAGGTATGGGAATGGTTCTATGGGTGTGTGAGCGGGTGTATGCGAGTTGTACAGGGGTATGAGTGGGTGTGAAAGTGGTTCTGTGGATGATGTCATCAGTGATGTCCTCAGTGATGTAATTTGAGATGTCATCAGTGATGTCATCAGTGATGTCACTGACCATGTCATGGGTGATATTATATGTGTGGTCATAAGCAGTGCATTGCAGGAGTGTAAGTTATAGTTAGCTCAGGTAACAATAACTGCAGAATTTCACTTGTTTTGTATGAGTGAAATGTGAGCCCTAATTATAACTCCCCCGTAACCTTTGTGCTTTTTCAGTGAATTTCTATGTTGTATTCCAGATTTTCGTCTTTTCCATGACCTTGTTCAACAAACTCACTTGCTGGCAGATTCTGAATATTCACCCCTGTTTTGAGAATGTGATTTACTGCAAAAGATAAGCCAGACAAGTCGCTCTCATAAAGCAGATGAAATATATAGGGAATACACTGGTGAAAGCTAAGGTCCTCAGAGTAAAGTTTAGTTGATCTGTACTCTGCTGCTGGTATTTTTTGAGGCAGGTCATCAGACCTACCATTACTTCAGATATCAACTTTTCTCCCATATGCTTATGGGAGCTCCTTTCACTTCTTTGTCCTCTGGTCGAATCAGTGATGCGTCATTTTTCCCCCCTCGCGATGCGTCGATTTCCGGACAGGGCACCTCAGATCCACACAGGTTCACAATGACTTTGACGCCCAAGGAGGATGCATGAGAAAACCTGTCACACGGTGTTAGAAAACCACACTGCTTAGGGTTTTGCCTCATTATTAGCAGCCGCAAGCAGGTGTTGCATCATTACTCCAACCACAATATGTCGATCTCCCAGCTGCGATGCAGGTGGAGCGTCGATTTTTGCCGCTAAGTGGCTGGAGCATTGGTTTCAGCCGCGTTGCACGTGGTACATCAAAAATGTCCCTGCACAGTGTTCTGTGCATGGATTTCATTCCTTCTTCTGCCAACTTCACCTCTCAAGGGCCCGGGGATAGTATAGGACACCACTTGGCAGGGCAGGAGTCTCAGCAGATAGTCCGGGTGCTGGCAGAGGAAGTCTTTGATGGCCCTGAGACGTCAAAACAGGAGACAAGCTCAGTCCAAGTCCTTGGAGATTCTTCTCAAGCAGGAATGCAAAAAAAAGTCCAGTCTCTGTCCCCTTTCACAGGCAGATGCAGCAACTGCAGGATAGCTCAACAAAGCACAGTCACAGGCAGGGGCAGCACTTCTCCTCAGCTCTTCAGCTCTTCTCTTTTGCAGAGGTTCCTCTTGATCCCAGAAGTAAAATGTGGGGTTTTGGGTCCACTACTAATAACCCTTTCTGCCTTTGAAGCTGGCAAACTTCAAAGGAAAGTCTTTGTTGTTCACAAGATCCTTCCTTGCCCAGGCCTGGCTCTAGACTCACACCAGGGGGTTGGAGACTGCATTGAGTGAGGGCAGGCACAGCCCATTCAAGTGTAAGTGACAACTCCTCCCTCCACTCTAGCACAGATGGTCCATTGGGATATGCTGGCTACATCCCAACTCCTTTTGTCTCACTGTCCATTGGGGATTCACAAACAGCACAACTGTCAGTTTGACCCAGACAGAGAATCAACAAACAGGCAGTCACAGAATGGTTTAAGCAAGAAAATGCCCTCTTTCTAAAAGTGGCATTTTCAAACTGACAATTTAAAAAACAACTTTACCAAAAGATGTATTTTAAATTGTGAGTTCAGAGACACCAAACTCCAAATTTCTATCTGCACCCAAAGGGGATCTACACTTAAATGATTTAAGGGCAGCCCCCATGTTAACCCATAGGAGAGATTGGCCTTGCAACAGTGAAAACTGAATTTGGCAGTATTTCACTGTCAGGACATGTAAAACACACCACTACATGCCCCACCTTTAACGTACACTGCACTCTGCCCATGGGCTACCTAGGGCCTACCTTAGGAGTGCTTACATGTAAAAAAAGGGAAGGTTTAGGCCTGGCAAGTGGGTACACTTGCCAGGTCGAATTGGCAGTTTAAAACTGCACACACAGACTCTGCAGTGGCAGGTCTCAGCCATGTTTACAGGACTACTAATGTGGGTGGCACAACCATTGCTGCAGGCCCACTGGTAGCATTTGATTCACAGGGCCTAGGCACCTCTAGTGCACTTTACTAGGGACTTACTAGTAAATCAAATATGCTAACCATGGAAAAGCCAATTACACGTACAATTTATACAGCAGCACTTGCACTTTAGCACTGGTCAGCAACGGTATAGTACCAAAGTACAAAAACAGCAAAAACAGAGTACCGCACACAGTCAAAACATGAGAAGCAGAGGCTAAAAAGACATGGGAGACCACACCAAGGATGCCAGATCTAATAGAACTTCACATGGTAAAGTCTCCTAACTAAAGTTCATATTTGAAACTGGCATACAGCTAACATTCTAAAATGATGAAAGGTGCTTTGGCACACTTTCTTTGATAGACATGCTAGTGAATGTCCCTGTAGATTTCTGTATTTCATTACTTAGCATGGGTCTAATCCTTGCAAAATTGAATTTTTCTGCTTAAGGCTTTTGCATGGAAATATACGTATAAAGTTTCTCAATATGTCAATTGATTGCTGCCAAACACTACAAATAATGATACAGTTCCACGTATATACGGTGGCCTGTCTGTATCTTCCCTGTAACCTTTAGCTATTACTTCCTGTACATTTCTAGGTACCACAACCTCTTTTTCAATATGAGAATCATCTTTCAACTCATAACATCATCCAGATTTATCAACTGCGTGCACTAATGTGTTCTCTTGTAAGTAGCTTTCTTCATTAAAGAAAGGCTCAGTACTAGAAGTATGTTTGCAATCGCCACTGAAAATGCTGCAAAAGTTAGTTCTATTGACTAATCTTTTCTTTTGACTTTTTCTCCTCATAGTCAACACTATTGTATCTAGAATTTTCATGCTGTTTACAATCAAAATAGAAATCTTCCTTTTCAGAGTGAAGGTCTTATCGACCACACCCTCAACATGTTCCTTTCGTGTGACAGTTTCTATCCTGATTTTATACTTCTTCATGTGTCTCATTAGATTCTGAATTACTCTGCTATGAAAGATTCTATCTTTGATTTCCTTGAACTGGTGCTGCCTTCTGGTTAAACTCTGTCCTCCATTGTAGGATGTTTTACTTTTTATATCACATACTTTTACTCCTATCTTAGTTATTCTCACATATTGTTTTTTATTTACTTCATTTTGCTGTCTTTCAAGTTGACCACATACTATTTTAGTGCTTTTTCTGCATTGTGCCCCTTTTGTTTCTAAGTTGTTAGGAGATAGTATTGTTGTGTCTGTTTTTATTTCTCTCACGTTTTGACGTCATTGTAACTCTGTATAGTTAAATAGAAGGTTGTATCTGAAAAGTAACAAAAAGGTAGATTTATGTTTTAATTATATAGTTTCACATTAAATATTTTAATTAGTTAACTAGAAATTTAAACAGTTGTCAGAGTTATTTCTTCTAAAACAAGAATTAAAGACTTGACAAAGGGCCTTTAGAGACCAACTTGACTGGGCAGTGAGAGTGCACACACAGGCTCTGCACTAATAGGCCTTACCCATGATAAAAGCAGTATTGGTCTGCTTATATGATGCAATCATGTCACTGCTTGCTTATATTTCTCACTGAATGTAGGAATTTACCTATAGAAGTGACAGTAAATCAGCTGGTGTGTGACTCTCTGTTTTGGTACCTCTATGGCTTTCTCAGTGGGTATGTAAGTAGCTGAACAAATACTTCACTGCCTGTGTTAGAGAATATAAGGGTATGTGGCTGTGTTTTCAACTGCATTTCATGCTGCTGCATATACAAGTACTTTTTGAGTTTGTGAGTAAATATAGTAGTATCTGTGTCACTTTGTGACGGGGTGAGGGAGAGGATCTATGCTTTAGAAACATTTATTTCTGTTTCTTTATGAGTGGTATTCTCTATATAGTGCTTGGTTTTGGGGTCTGCAAGTGAATGAGTAAGATGCTAAAGAGCCTTAAGAGACCAACTTGAGTGGGCAGTGAGAGTGAACACACAGGCTCTGCAGTAGTAGGACTCCTCCATGATTAAAGCAGTACTTGTCTGCATACATAACAGGATTATCTCACTACTTCCCAATATTTCTCACTAAAAGTAAGAAAGTACCTACATAAGTGCTTTGAGATGTAACAGTAAATGTGCCTGTATGTGACTCTCTGTTTTGTGAGGAAATACAGTAGTATCTGTGTCACTTTGTGACTGGGTGAGGGAGAGGGTCTATGCTTTAGAAACATGTATCTCTGTTTCTTTATGAGTGGTATTCTCTATATAGTGCTAGGTGTTGGGGTCTGCAAGTGAATGAGTAAGATGCTAAAGGGCCTTTAGAGACCAACTTGAGTGGGCAGGGAGAGTGAACACACAGGTTCTGCAGTAGTAGGACTCCTACATGATTAAAGTAGTACTTGTCTGCATACATAGCAGGATTATTTCACTACTTCCCAATATTTCTCACTAAAAGTAAGAAAGTACCTACAGAAGTGCTTTGAGATGTAACAATAAATGTGCCAGTATGTGACTCTCTGTTTTAATACTCTATGGCTTTCTAAATAGGTATGTAATTGGCTGAAAAATTACCTTAGTATCTATTTTAAGGAATAGAGGGATATGTGGGTGTGTCTTGAACAGCCTTTGATACAGCTGCATACATAAGTAGGTTCTGAATATCTGCCTGAATATATAAGTCCTTCTGTAGCTGTCTCATTGGGTTTGATAGAGACTCTATGCTTTTTTCAATAAGTATCTCACCTGCTTTATGGATAGTATACTGTATGTAGTACTTGGTGTAGGGGCATCCTAGGGCATGAGTTACTTATTGCTTCTTTGATGACACATTATATGTAGTACTTGGCATAGGTGCCTGCAAGTGAATAAGTATCTTTTTCATCTCAAAAACAAATCTCTCTTCTTTTAAACACAAAGGCCCATAGTTTATGACATACCAACAGCATATTCCTAAAATGAGTAATGGCTACTAAAGCATGGGTTTCACAGCTAACAAACACATTGTACATACCAGGAGAAGCTGCCTGTATGACACCATGGACAGGGTCTGCACTTCTAGGGCTCACCCATATTTAAACATTGCACATTTAAGTATGGTTAGCAGTCTTGTAGTACACATGTGACTTAGAATTAGTTTGTAAAACAAATCTTACCATTTAAGCACATACAAATTTACCTTATAATTTACCAACACCTACCTTAAAGAGTATCTAATACATTGTTCTCAACTTTCACAAGTTCATGCTTCATATACACTTACAGTGCATGTTTTTCCTTTTTAATTTTGAGTGTTGTAATCCTGTTGTAAAATCAAATATAAAGGACTACAACTCCCAGAACTCAAAGAAAAACAATCTTTCTGAACAGCACATTGTGTACCTGTAAAACTTTCACATCTACTAATACATTATTAAGTGTAAGTCTAACCCTTCACAGACAATTTTTGCCTAACAATTAGACCATGCAGTAAAGCGGCACATATACAGTATGCAGCTCTATGGCAATAGTTTGTAAACCAACCTCACACAAACCTAGTCTGCACCTCAGAGAAATTGCACCTTAGTCCCCTATTAATAAATATATAAAACACTCACAGAGCCACTCAGATGATCTCAGGTACATTTAATAATTTTCTACATATTTTGTACTCTTTTAACAATCTCACATAGACATATGCATTGTTTTTTAAATAAACTTTAATAGAATTAAATGTAATTACATGCCTGAAGATTGAGTTATTTGGTGAAATATTTGTTTTTGGTCTTATTAGATAGATTCAACACTACTCTCAAGCAAAGCAATCATGAATAGCAACCTTTTCAACTTTGTACTGTCTGAAACTGTGGAAGTCAGCAAATAAAACATATCTTTCATAGTTTAGTTTTGTAAGTCTAGTTCTGAATTGTTAGTGTGTGTTAACCCTTTCATGCACTTTTCTAAAGAAGCCCAGTATGGTGGACTTTTTGTACCTATTTGTATCTTGATCGTGATCTCCGCAACAAGTTTCCAAAAAAAAACAGGTGCCCAAAAACATATGTAGCTTGATATTTTATGACTATAGCACGACAGTTCAATTTATTAGCAATCACTCACTAGGAAATCAAACTTTTATTAAACAACAATGAGCTCAGACACCTTTAATTTTTAAAAAGACAGAACTCTCTCTTTAATACTTTCCCCCAATACACTCAGCACAATCTCCAGAGCAACCCACTACAAACAGTAGGCCACAAGTTCTCAGCACATTCTAAAAGGGGGATACTAGTTACAAAATGAGCTGCAACAGGTGTGGTTTACTGTACAGATTGAAAGCATATCCAAGTCTGTGTTACAATTTTTTTATTTTTACCAGAGCCAATCATAGATCGATTTATTAATCCTTTCAAAACACTACCTACATTTATTCACCAGCACATTCACAGCATTCAATCAAATATGTTTTATTAACCCTGAAGCACACCTCAATATCAACTGTTTTCCATTTTCAAAACTACCTCATTCAGCCACAGCTATCTCCTGTCTGCGACTGCTGCTTTACTTCAAAATGGTTAGAGTGTGGTTTGTGGGCCACAGCTGTGTATTTTGGGCTAGGGAGGCTGCTAGAAAGAGTGGTATTGACGGAGACTTGGGTCTGGCTAATGTGCGCATTAATTGGATTGGCCAGAGAGGGTTAAAGTGGCATCAATTGTTTATTTGTGGCTTCCCAACCCTCTGACCTCATGATTGTGCACTGTGGTGCAAATGACCTAGGCACACTGACTGGGGTAGGACTGGAAATTCTAATGAAGGACACCTTTGGAAAAATAATCTCACTTTCCCTCATATGGTCTATGTGTACTCTAACATATGCCAAAGGCAGAAATGAAAGAGGTCAAATCAGTTCTGTCCACAGTTTGACAAAGGCAGGACTATGTTAATAAAACTGTTTCTGCATTCCTCAGAGACCATAACATGGGCTGTATCTACAACAACCACCTGCACTTTGACATGGATAGTATCTATAGAAGTGATAGTGTACACAGCACAGACGAAGGCAACAGGGTGTTTCTTTCCAACCTGAAACTATGCATCCGGTATTACATGTAGCTGTCACATACAATGAATACAAAGTTGTGACTACGCAAAACAAAAGCACCCATTCAATAGACAGCAGCCCATTCAGAATTCATAACTATATATAAGAAAATGTATATATCACACTATAGACATCACTTTCTAAATAACTCTATAAACACATCTATGACTCTGAGGCCCTGATTTATACTTTTTCATGCAAACCTGCGCTAGTGCAGGTTTGCGTCAAAAAGTATAGCTCCGGCTAGCGCCTTTCCAGAGTGCCAGCTGGGCACCAAATTTAAGGAATGGCACAAGCTGGCGCTAAGGCCGGGTTAGCATCAAAATCATGATGTTAACCAGGTGGAGGAGGCATAGGAAAAACTGGAGGTTGTATGTGAGAGAATGACGCTAGTCAGGTTAGAGTCAAAATAATGATTCTAACCTGACTAACGCCATTGCTAGATGCACAACTCCCATGGACATGACTCCTGCCTAAGTAAGGACAGGAGTCATGCCCCCCCGCCTCAATGGCCATGCTCAGGGGACATCAGTCTCCTGGGCATGGTCATTGGACACAGTGCCATGCAAGGGGGGCCCAAGTTAGGGCCACAGAGAGGGAAAAACATTTTTTAAATGCTTACTGGGACTTACCTGGGATGGGTCCCCCATCCTGTGATGTCCCTATGGTGTGGGTGGGGGTGTCTCTTACCATGGAAACATGCCCACAGGTCCCCTAACACCTGCCCTGACCCAGGCATTAAATAATGGTGCAAAGGAAACTTTGCACCATTGCTTGACCCCACTCCCCCTGTGCGCCATTTTAGCACAGGGGATAAATATGGCACTAAGGCCATAGAGCCATTTTGTGCATGGGAATGCCTACCTAGCATCTCATTGACGCAAGGTAGGTTTCCACATCCTTAAAATTACTTTAACTCCAAAACTTTGGCGCTAGACTGATCTAGCGCCAAAGTATAAATATTGAGGTAGTTTTGCACTGAATTTGCGTAAACAATTACGCAAATTTGGCACAAAACAAGTGTAAATTTACCTCTAGGTGTGTCTGTGACTGCGTATATAAGAGTTAGAGTGTGGATGTGAGTGGGCGTGTCACTATATGAGTGAGACTTGGAATGGGTGCATGAGTGTCCGAGTTGGCCAGTGAGTGAGTGCATGAAGGTCTGAGTGGCGCTGTGAGTGGGTGTGTGAGAGTCTGACTGGGTCTGTGAGTTGGTGCATATGGGTCTGAGTAGGTCTGTGAGTGGGTGTATGAGGGTCTGAGTGGGTCTGTGAGTGGATAGGTGAGGGTCTGAGTGAGTCCTAGGCACACTAGGGTGAGCAGGTCTGTTACAGGGTGGATGAGTCTGTGTGGGTCTTTGAGTGGGTGCATGAGGGTTTAAGTGAGTCTGAAAATGGGTGGGTGCATGAGGGTCTGAGTGACTGTCAGTGGGTGCATGGGTTTCTGAGTGGGTATGTGAGTGGAGTGGGTGCATCAGTGTCTCAGTGACTATGTGAGTTATAGTGTTATTGTTTGAGTGTTACTCTGACTGGGTGCATGAGGGTCTGAATGAGTCTGTGAGTGAGGGCATGAGGGTCTGAGTGGGTCCATGAGTGGGTGCTCAGGGGTCGGAGTGGGTCTGTGTGTGAGTGTGTGAGAGTCTGAGTGGGTCTGTGAGTGGGTGTATGAGTCTCTGAGTGGGTGCATCAATATCTTAGTGGTGCTGTGAGAGGGTGTGTTAGTGTTTGAGTGGGTCCATGAGTAGGTGTATGAGGGTTTGAGTGGGTCTCTGAGTGGGTGTGTGATGTCTGAGTGGTTCTGTGAGTGGGTGCATGAGGGTCTGAGCAGGTCTGTGAGTGGGTGTATGAGGGTCTGAGTGGTTCTTTGTTGGGGTGTGTGAGGGTCTGAGTGGATATGTGAGTGGGTGCGTGAGGGTCTGAGTGGATTTGAAAGTGGGTGTATGAGGGTCTGTGGGGGTCTTTGAGTAGATGCATTAGGGTTTAAGTGGGTTTGAGAGTGGGTGCATGAGGGTCTGAGTGAGTCTGTGAGTGGGTGCATACGTCTCTGAGTGGGTCTGTGAGTGGATTGGGTGTCTCAGTGGCTACGTGAGTGGGAGTGCCATTGTTTGTGAGTGGATACATGAGGGTCTGACTGGGTCTGTGAGTGGGTGTTTGAAGGTCTCAGTGGGTCTGTGAGTGGGTGTGTGAGGGTCTGAGTGATTCTGTGAGTTGGTGTATGAGGGTCTGAGTGGGTCTGTGAACAGGTGCATGAGTATCTGAGTGAGTCTGTGAATGGGTGTGTAAGGGTTGGAGTGGATCTGTGAGTGGGTGCATGAGGCTTTGAGTAGGTTTGTGAGTGGGTGCATGAGTCTCTGAGTGGGTCTGTGAGTGGGTGCATCAGTGTCTCAGTGGCTATGCAAGTGGGTGTGTCAGTGTTTAAGTGGGTTTGTGAGTGGGTGCGTGAGTGAGTGGGTCTGTGAGTGGGTGTATGAGTGTTTGAGTGGGTTTGTGAGCGCGTGCATGAGTATCTGAGTGGGGGCATGAGTGTCTGAGTGAGTCTATGAGTGGGAGGGAGTATGAGTGTCTGAGTGCTTTAATGAGTGAATGATTTAGTGTATGAATGAATCTGTGAATTTTTTAAAAATATATTTTTCTGAAATTCTCAAATTCATCACAACGTTACAGAGGGGTGCATTGAGCATTGTGACATATTCACGTATATCACACAGTGTGAAAAAACATATTTATAAGAACATAATTTCACCCTCATAGCCCCGTATATCACAGCTCTGGGGTCAGAGTACCTCCACTCTGACCCCTCATGCCACTTTTAGTTTTATTTTTCAACCCTGGGGACTGTGTCCTGTTACCTAGAATGGATGCCACAACTTTCTGGTCAGGCTGCGACCAGCCAATCACAGCATTCCTGTTGGTGCTCGTTTTTGCGAATATGGCACGATCGCCATGAAAACGCAGTAGGGGTCTGAGGCCCTAGATATTCAAATGTATTTCCCCTTTAATATCTCATAAACTACTGAACTGATTTAAAACAAATAACAAAAAGCATAGTCTGTGTACCGAAACCCACCATTCTGCCAAATTTAGTGTAATTCCATCCTGCGGTTCAGGCCGTAGTTGTGTTCAAAACTCCTATGGGAATTAATATGTGAATCTCATGTTTTTTGACCCACCCCCCCAGCTTTTTCCCAGCCTCCGCTTGACAGATCACCCCAAAGCTTCCCACGCATAACAAGAATCACTGGCATACTTTTTTAGGAATATTTTGTGACGATTCATCAAATGGTGCCAAAGATATAGGCAAGTCAAAAACCACTTTTCTATGCAAACGTGGTCCTAACTATAACTATCTACTTGCAACAATATATATATTTGTGTATGTCCAATGATTTTCTAAAACAATTGCTTGTTTTCATTTAACAGAGGGGGAATGCAGTGTTTTAGATTAGTGGTTCCCAACCTGTGGTCCAGGGACCCCACTCAGGGTCCACAAAGCATCCTCTGGGTGACCGCGACTGCATGGGAAATTCAATAAGATTAACAGATTAGGTCCCCAGCTTTCAGTAATGACTCATTGGGATTCCCCAGGTTCCAATAATGATGCAGTGGGGGTCCCCGGATTCCAGTAATGAGAAAGTGGGGGTCAATACAAGTCAAAAGGTTGGTAGCCACTGTTTTAGATGATTTAGAACAAAACCTTTCTGACTTCCTAAGGTCTCTGTATCAGTGTGACGTTATTGCTAGTATAGAATGGTAATGAAAGCTTGGTTTAGAATGTTGTAGTTCACAGGTTAATGCAGAGGAAGAAAGGTGTGTGATTTACAGCTAAGTGTGTGGCCTAGCCATTCATCAGGTACCAGACTGAAGAAGATGTCACATTGCCTACAACATTAAAGGACACAAAATACTATGAAAATGTTTTAGCTCCAGACAGCCTATCACATCTTTCATTGTCACCCCCTTCTCCAACTACCTATGTCACGGCACATCTTATCGCACAAAAAATGGAAGAGAAAATATTATCCACCACATAGAAGTGAATGTTTACTCTTTCCCTTGCTTGTTCCTTTGCCCCTACCCTCTTTCTCCATGCCCTGCTCTGTTTTACTCCCCTTGCCTATTCTCCCCGTGTCACCTGTGGGTCCTGCCAGACACCAATCAGTGTTGAGGCTGTAGTGTTCTTTTTCTACACCCCCCCCCACTGGAGGCACCAGAACTGATGAGAGGCCCTGAAACTATGGTGACTACTTCAGCACTGACTGCGTTGTAGAAGACAAATCACAAACTCAACTACGCAAACTGCAAAAGAAAAAGAAAAAACATAATAAAGGATGAGGGCCAGGAACACTTGCCCCAAAAAGCCCCTGAAGGGATTTCTTAATTTGCGGGCCAGCAACATTTTTCCCAAAAAGCCCCTGAAGGGATTTCTTACTTTGCATATTCTTTACAGTGGTTCCCAAAAAGGCAAAGGCACCACAAGGAGACAGTTGTGGTACTTGAGGCTGCTGGAAAAGAGGCAGTTCCTCTCAGAGTCTCGCAGATTTTTTTTCCTTTGCTGCAACAGAGACTCTGGAAGACATTGTGCTGTTTTTCAAGCACATTTGGAGCTGTAGTTGTAAGTTCACAGTTGCTGGACTGCTTAAACCATTAATATTGTTTGTATGATTATGAGGAAGTGCAGTGAATATAAGCAAGAATGTAGAGTGGTTTGTCTCCTTATGTTTTTTGAGTGTCTGGGTTAACCACTAATTCCTAGCCTTCAGATGGTTAGTTTTTGGTTTGAGTGGGAGGTCCTAAACTCATGAGGAGTTTGTCAGCACTGGGAGTGTTGTGGGAGGCACTATGTCAACACTGGTGGTACGTCTGGGATACAAACCACAAACTCAGTCCCCCAGTCACATTAAAAACACTTTAAAATAGAAGAAAAGAATTACAACAAAAAAGAAGGGGTGAAGAGGAACCATAGGCACCTGCAACATGTTTTGTTTTGCCGAAAATCCTACATTTTTAACGTTTCCACAACTCTTAGGATACCCAGTAGGGGATGCTGGAAATGAGTGGGGGAAGGGGAAACTGCAATTCAAAAATCAATAAGAATTTCTCAAAAACTTAGTGAATTCTCAGGAATCAATAATGAGAGTTGTAGTTAGAATTTTAAAGATATTATTTATCATAAGTTTTAAATCTGTTTTATTAGTCAAGCAGAAGTTAAAGAACATTGCATAAGAACTGTCCTATAATGTGATCCTTACTCTACTAGTCAGCAAAAATCCATTAAATCCATTAAATCAAGTTACTCATGAAGAGTTTCTCAAAAGGAAAAACAACATTCAAATTTCAGCAATTGGAAATCATCTGAGTCAGAGAGGATCAAGCAATGTAATATAAAATAGCAAAAGGAACTGCTTCTAAAAGTCTATCCAGTAAAGCTATCAGCATTCATTTGGAGTATAGTAACAGACTCGTTAGCAAGAGATAGAGCAAATCTGAGATGCCTGTAAATGAAATTCTCCTCTGAGCAAGTTTTTCTCCTCCCTCTAACTGTTCTTTCACTGAGGCACTTTTGTATGGGATACAAAAATATACAGTTGTTGACATTATCTTCAGATACGTATTAGATCGGCCAATCAGAGCACAAGAACATTGTGAGACAGGAAGAGCTTCCATCTAGATGGCAAGTTTAAACAAAGTAGTTCTAAACAGAAAATACATTTTGCAGAAACTTGTAAAGAATTGAAACAGGCATTTTTCTTATTTGCCTTGGTCTCTGAAAGAACACTCATGTAGGTTTTAACTATATTCACACTAAATCACCTCCACTCTCACACATCTTCACACTAGTGTCGTGTAGGCTCTCATTATCCTAATGAGACTACTGGATTTTGAGCGGCAAGATCGTTCACAGTGTGGGGGACTAAGTCTGACCCACGGTGAAGGACCCTTGTCACTCTAGGTTTTGCCCCGGCTAACTAGCAGTGCCTCATCTCTCCCAAATCGAAGAGACAATTGGGCAGCCGAGCGCATGACATCTTAGCACTTCCCAGGGAAGTCTTGGTCACTCAGGTCACAACCGGTTCTCTCACACACAGTACGGTCTCATATAGAAATGACAAAGGCAGTTTAAGTTTTAAAGATCGGTTTAATAAAACAACTGCATTTTAGATAGCAAAGCGTGAGCTGCAATAACCAGAACTACACAACACAGTAGGATTGAAATAGTAACGATGAGTGAAGCACAAGAATAAGGCTATCATAGTGCCATTGGATTATGTTCTCTCTAAGTTATATTTTGAGCACAGCATGTGAAGCTCTAAGCCTGCCTTTCAGGTTCCCCCGCGATCTCCCTCTGACGTGTACTAGGACTAGGAAGTGTTTTTAGAACTAACACGCAGATGTTCTAAGAAAATGTCTCTACGTAAGGATGTGTATTTTCTACGAATACTAGAGACTAAACTTCTACCACGTTTACCGTCAATGTACCAGACTGTAGCCTTGGCTGAAGCACAGGGCGATCAAGAATGCAATATTTGAGAACACAGTGCTGAACTAAGCTAAACAGTGTGATAGGAGGAAATCAAAACAAGACCGTAAAACTGGTTATTGTAAAATAACAGTACGAGGCCGAATAAAATGTATCTAGGGCAAAGTGCACATCGGTCTAGTATGTTAAACTAATGTGCATGAAGCTATATTAAAAATGGCTACACTACACTAGAAGCCTGTTAAAAAAGAAGCAAGTTCATCATCGCATGCAGGTCACGTGGAGCTCCAGTCATGCTCCGTGACTGAGAGCCTCGCTGATCGGCAAGATCGCTGGCGGAGCGCGTTAGCAGTCGAGCGGCCGCTTCTAATAATTAAAAGCCTTAGCTTTCCCCCGTCCTAAGGAACTGTTTGGCTGTCAGAGAGTTCAGCAAGAACAGCTCAGCTCTGCTGATGGGCTGAGATAACTCGGACCTGCAGATCCTAACGGTAGGCGGCGTGCGGCTTCCAGCAGCCTGGATCAGCTGGATACAGCAATCGGATGGGGCTTGCTCTTCGCCAAGATGGAGGACCATGGCACCCCCCATCCCCAGAGTCCCTGAAATACGCTACAGAGACGATTAAAAAGGAAGAGAAGACCACAAGATAAGTAACAAAGGCAATGTGTAACACGTGGCTAAGGGGGTGGGCTGTTACAGTTATAGGCCCTCCTTACAACCCTGGTGGTCGGTGATAAAGCGGTGGTAACACCACCAACAGGCCGGCGGTAAAAAATGGAATCATGACCACGGCGGAAACCGCTGACACAGCCACTTTACAACACCGACCGCCACGGCGGTAGCAACAAACACTGCGACGGTAACTGCCAACAGCCAGGTGGAAAACAATGTACCGCCCACCGCATTACAACAGTCCTATCCGTCACCTTTTCCAGGGCGGTACCAACACCATCAAAAGCACAGCAAAAACAGTACTCCGAAGCGAAACAACTCACCTCTCGACACTCAAGGAAGAACCACGATGCCATGGAGCCCGAGCTGCACTTTTTTCCAATTCTGGTGTACCTTCTGATACACCAGGAGAACGAACGCCAGCAAAGACGACAACAGTGAGAACTGCACCTAGCACACAAGGGTGGAGGAAAAAGAGAGTGACACACACACGCAACACCCCCACCCCCAACACCATACACACAAACCGATGCAACAGCATTACATATACAACCCATAACCCTCATAACGCAAGGACAAAAGGAATGAATTAAAAAGAGTGTAATAGTACAGTTTTAGATATATACGTCCGTAACACAATAAACAGTATGTACAATATATACAATATATACAATATATACAAAAGGAGGGACAATTCCCACTCCAAAATGTCCGTGGCCCACAGGGCCATAACACAAAGGCCAAGGCCACACTTGACTCCTGCCTCAATACGGAGAGAACACTGCAGGGGCATCAGGTCAAAAAAACACAGGCACCTCAGGGGGACGGGATGTGGGGGGGAACCTCAGCCGGAAGATGGTGCAACCCCACTGGCCTGGAGGGGGCTACATGCCCTGTGTGATGTCCTGGGGAGTGCAAGGCCACAGTCTCTCAAGTGGGTGGTTTTCCCACTGCTTGGTCCTGGGGAGTGCAAGGCTACAGTCTTTCAAGTGGGTGGTTTTCCCACTGCTTGGTCCTGGGGAGTGCAAGGCCAAAATCTCTCAAGTGGGTGGTTTGCCCACTGCTTGGTCCTGGGGAGTGCAAGGCCACCGTCTCTCTAGTGGGTGGTTTGCCCACTCCTTGGTACTGGGGAGTGCAAAGCCACAGTCACTCTAGTGGATGGCTTCTCCACTGGTTCTGGAGGGGGCATTGTGCCCAATGTGCTTTATCCTGGGAAGGATGGGGTGAGTGGATGGCTTCTTACACTGGTTTTGGATGGGGCCTTGTGCCCAGTGTGCTCCATCCTGCCAAGGAGGGGCTGAGCGAATGCTCTCTTCCACTGGTTCTGGAGGGGGCCTTGTGCCCAGTGTGCTTCATCATGCCAAGGAGGGGCTGAGTGGATGCCTTCTTCCACTGGTTCTGGAGGGGGTCTTGTGCCCAGTGTGCTCCATCCTGGATGGGGCAAGGTCACACTCTCTCACCTGTGTGTCACACCGACAGGTGTTGCAGGGGCCAGGACACACTGCAGCCCATGTAGTCACCACTACATACTGCTCACCGGCGGTGACGGCTGCTCAGTCGATGTCAGTTGCGCTGCAGGTGGCGGGGCTGGCAGTGGTGGTGGTAGCCTCCAGACCCTCACCTGCAGCCTTGGACGGCTGCACACTGGGGCTGCTGGCAGTGGTGCTGCTGGCGGCGGTGTATGTGGCGGTGCTGGCCACGGTGCAGGTGGAGGTGCTGCCAGTGGTGGTGGTAGCCTCCAGGCCTTCACCTGCAGCCTTGGACAGCTGCCCACTGGGGCTTCTGCTGCTGGCAGTGGTGCTGCTGGCCGCGATGCAGGTGACGGTGCTGGCCGCAGTGCAGGTGGTGGTGCTGCCAATGGTCATAGTAGCCTCCAGGCCTTCACCTGCAGCCTCGGACGGCTACCCACTGGGGCTGCTGCTGCTGGCAGTGGTGCTGTTGGCTGCGGTGCATGTGGCGGTTCTGGCTGCAGTGCATGTGGCGGTGCTGGCCGCAGTGCAGCTGTCAGTACTGGCCACGGTGCAGGTGGCGGTGCTGCCAGTGGTGGTTGTAGCCTCCAGGCCTTCACCTGCAGCCTCGGACGGCTGAAGTGCCATGGCTGGTGTTGTGTGCCCCTTCCTGCCCTTGGCAGATGGTGGTGCCTCCTTGCTTCTGCCAGCTGGTGTCTTTTTCTTGCCCTTGCTGGCTGGTGGTGCCTCCTTCCCCTTGCTGGCTGGTGTCCCCTGCTTGCCCTTGCTAGGTGGCGGACCCTTCTTGTCCTTGACAGGTAGTGCTGGCACACTGGCTGGGCTGATGGGTGCCTCCTTGGAGACTCTCACACCAGCAGTTGCTGCACAAACCACAGTGGCCGTGGACTGGGTGGCTGAGGTGCTGGGCTGGGTTCTGGCCACCCTGGCCCGAGGTGAATGATGGGGGGAGGGGTAGGGAATAGGTCAATGTTGGTAAGGAAAAGCTTCTTCAGGACACTGGGGCTGGAAGAGAGGGACGGTTTGGGTGTGGAGGAAGAGGGAGTGGTTGAAGGAGGTGTCAGTCTGGTGTGTTTGGGTGCAGGTGCCTGAGCTGGATGCTGTTGTGAGGTGGATGGCTGTTGGGTGTCTGAGTGCTTGCGTTTGTGTACTTTGGGAGGAGGTGGTGTCACAGACACAGCGGGAGAGGACACATGGGGCGTGTGCATGGATGTGGGGGTGGTGACTGCCAGTGAGGGGTGTGTAGTGATAGGCGTGCTGCTGATGGAGGTAGTGGATGAGGATGTAGTGCATGCATGTGTGAGTGGAGACGCTACTGGGAGGGAGGTGGACGAGGAGGAGGACACAGTGGAGGCAGTGGATGTTAGTGTGTCTGCTTGTGGATGGTGCTTGTGTGAGTGCCTGTGAGATGAGGTATGGTGCTTGTGTTTGCCTGAGCCACTTCTGTGTGTAGATTTGGGTGATTGCTGGTCTGAAGGTGTGCTTGGAATAGGCTGGGGTTGTGGGATTGGAACTGGGTAGAGGAAGTTGCAGGGAGGAGGCTGGAGACAGGGACAATGGCTGCCATCAGTGAGTTGGTCAGAGCCTGGAATGCTCTCTGTTAGGCCACCATGCCAGAGTGAATGCCCTCCAGGTATGCATTTGTTTGTTGCAAATGCCCTGTGACATCCTGGATGACATTCAGTATGGTTGACTGCCCAACAGAGAGGGATCTCAGGAGGTCAATAGCCTCCTCACTCACGGCAGCAGGGCTGACTGGGGCAGGGCCTGAGGTGCCTGGGGTGAAGAAGATGCCCACCCTCCTGGGAAACACGCTGAGGGGCTGCTGGGAGGGCAGTGCTGGTAGGAGGGAGGCGGCTGTACCTGTAGTTGGGGTGGCCACAGAGGTGTCTGCCACCGCCAGAGAGCTGCCATCGGAGGAGGTGTCGCTGTCGGTAGTGTCCCCTCATGTCTCCGACGTGGTGCCCCCCTCGCCCTCCGTCCCAATGGTGCCCTCAACGTCGGTGGATTTGGCCTCCAGGCCCATGTGGGATGCAGCTCCCTCTGACGCTGGTGCCTCTGCTCGCCTGCCAGGTGATGCTAATGCACACAAGGACAGGGTGACAAAACAAAAAGGGGGGAGAGACAGAGGATATACTTGGCCAATGTCATCAACAACACTACAGTTGGCATACACAACTCACAGGGAACAGCCCTATGCACTAGGCCATGCACTAGCAGTTACAATGCTAGTCACCAGGCCATGGGGTATAACGCCTAACGCCATTAGCTGCACACCTGAAACCCACAGGAACCTACCCAGTAGTAGATGGCCACTAACATTATTGGGGTTGGTGTGCATCTGAGCTTGCCCATCATTGAACATACCCTGCGCCTCTGCTGTCTTCCTTGCCCAGTGGTGCAGGTCCTCCCACCATTTGCAGCAGTGGGTGCTCCGCCTGTCAAAGATCCCCAGGGTCCGCACCTCCTTGGCGATGGCACGCCAAATACCCTTTTTCTGATGGGCGTTGACCTGCAGAAAAAAACAGCAGAAAAGGTATTAGTCATGCTGTCCGGACTTTTATACTCATGGCTCAACATATCCCCCATCTCCTTACGCACATACATTGACCACCATACATGCAGCACTCTCCCCAGGACCCCTCAGATCCCCCCTACACGAGGCTTACACAAACAGCAATCCATACATTCATGCCCCACGCATCATGCTCACTGTGTACTCACCTGTTTGTCTGGAGGACCATAGAGTAAAGGGTACTGGGGTAGGACCCCATCCATCAGTCTCTCCAACTCCTCCGAAGTGAAAGCAGGGGCCCATACCTCTGTCCCCAGGACACATCAATCAGCAGTGTGTCCACCACCACAGGGACCACAGGCCACCCCACAAACACAGGATGATCAGGGACCTGGGGTCAGTGGCAGTGGGCACTCGGTTCAGGGTACAGGACAACAGGGAAGCTGGGAGGATCACTGTGGTACAGGGGGAGGACAGGCCCAGGGAACCAACTCTCCAGTAGGCACTCACCAACATCTTGGGAGCATACCACCATTCCCAGGAGACGATGGGCCAGATACTGGACTAGTTGCAGGAGACCCAGCAGCTGCAGGAGGGACAATACCTGGGGATCAGGGAGGACTTGAAGGACATCAACACCACCCTGGTCTTCATTGCACGGGTGCTGGCAGACATGGCCAACACCATGAGGGAGGCAGTGGCATACCACCGGGCCCCTGACACTAGCCAAACCGATGAACAGCCTTCCACCTCTGCTGCCGCTAGTCGACAGGAGGCCCCTCCACAAGAACAACAGGACACCAGCACCCCACCCTCTGCAGAAGGAGAACCACCCCGCAAACGGTCCCTGCGTTCCAAGCAGAAGCCAGAGAACACTGCCAAGACCCCCACCAGGAAATAAGACTCTCCTGAATGTCACCCTTGTGTCCCACTCTGTCCCCCTGTCCACCTTGAACTGCAATTGCTCCCCTTCCTATGCCCCCTTGGACAATGCACCTGTGATACAATTAGACTGGACTCTATCCTGGACATTTCGCCATCATCACCCCAGCCCATTGCACATCCCCCTCTAATCATTAGGACTTAAATAAACACCATTTGAATAAATATAAGTATGGAGTCTGTCAAATCATTTAACCATGCATTCGTTTAACAAGATTTAAACACTGTAATATAACTGCACAGTGATGTATACATATGAATGGCCTGCTGTTGGCTGCAGTCAACACACCAGGAGCGATAGTGGGGCAAAAATATTTGAAAATAGAGATGCCAAAGGGTACAGTAAGTGGTCATAGAAGTGGGAAAATCCGCCTGCCAGTGACAGTGTCACATACACTGTAATTACACTTTACATTGACAGTTTTGTCTTACCTATGTGTCATTGGAAGTACTGTCGTATTATAGCACTTTTGTTTTCCTCAGCCTCATCCTCTGCCTCCTCATCTTCACTGTCCACAGGGTCCACTGCTGCTACACGCCCATCTCCAGCATCGTCCTCCTGCAGAAAAGTCACCTGGTGATGTAAGGCAAGGTTGTGCAACATACAGCATGCCACTATGATCTGGCACACCTTCTTGGGTGAGTAGTACAGGGATCCACCTGTTAGATGGAGACAACAAAACCTGGCCTTCAGGAAGCTGAATGTCCTTTCTATTATTATTCTTGTTTGCCCATGGCCTCATTGTAACATTCCTCTGTCCTTGTCCTGGGATTCCTCACAGGGGTCAGTAGCCATGAGAGATTGGGGTAACCAGAGTCAACTGAAAATATCGAGGGACAACTGTTAGACACACACTAACCCTTAGGGCACACACCATACCCATACACCAAAAACCCCTGGGTGGGAACCAGGGCTCACCTATTAGCCACACCCGGTGCCTCTGGAGTTGAGCCATCACATTTGGGATGCTGCTATTCCTCAAGATAAAGGCATCATGCACAGACCCAGGATACTTTGCATTGACATGGGAGATGTACTGGTCCGCCAGGCACACTATCTGCACATTCATGGAGTGAAAGCTCTTTCAATTTATGAACACCTGTTCATTTCTCCGGGGGGGGAACAAATGCAATATGTGTACCATCAATAGCCCCAATAATGTTGGGGCTATGTCCCATAGCACAGAAATCAGCTTTCAGTGTGGCCAAATCCTCCACCAGGGGGAAAACGATGTAGCTGTGTATGTGTTTAATCAGGGCAGACAATACTCTGGTCAGCACTATTGAGAACATTAGCTGAGAAATTCCTGAGGCCAAGTCCACTGTCACTATAATGTGCCTGTCCTCCATTGTTGCCAAGTCCACCAGGCGCCTGTACACAGGGGATGTCTCCAGCTCCTATTCATCGGCAGCGGTTGCAATCTAGGGGGCAAACGGTGAGTAGCTGGTCAGTATTCCATATTTCCAAACACTAACACTACATTGCATTGCATGTTGTGACTGTTACACAATATTGTTGTATAGGCCCCAATGGTGCCTATGTGTACTGTGGAGCAGTTAGGCGCCATGGCCTGTCCTCCCTGAAATGGCATCTGCCTATCCTGTATGGAGGGACAGGTGGAAATGAGGTAATTCCTCTGACATTGTGCGCCGTTGCGGGAGGCGGTCGAAAACCACTGTGCAGATCCTCCTTGGATCCCATTGGGCCCTATGGGTTACAGTGGCCAATGGTGATGTACGCCGGTGGTGACGGTACGCACCGCCGTGGACGTGACCGCCATTTTCTATCCGTTCACCCACTTGCTACCTGACCTTCAACAGGAGAGGACCTACACTGCAAGTGCTGCTGTGACCTGTGCCTGGAACCATCCATGGCTCATGTGACTGGGGAAAGGGCCCCTGCCTTCACCGCTACGGAGTTGGAGAGACTGGTGGATGGGGTCCTACCCCAGTACCAAATGCTGTATGGGCCTCCAGACCAACAGGTGAGTACACTGTGAGCACAATTAATGGGGCATGAATGCAAGGGGTGCTGTGTGTGAGGGCCTCCTGTAGGGGGGGTGGAGGTAAGGGCCTTGGGAGTGTGCTGCATGTATGGTGGGTAATGTCTGTGCGTAAGGGGATGTGAGGGCTATGGTGGGCCATGAGTGTAACAGGCAGGACGATCTGACTGGTACCTTTTCCTATGTGTATTTCTCTGCAGGTCAGTGCCCATCATAAAAAGGGTATATGGCGTGCCATCGCCAAGGACATGTGGACCCTGGAGGTCTATGGCAGGTGGAGCACCCACTGTCGCAAGCTGTGGGAGGACCTGAGAAGCTGGGCACGGAAAACGGCGGAGGCCCAGCTGGGGATGGCCTCCCAACGAGGAATGGGTGCCTATCGAACCCTGACCCCCCTGATGGCCCGCATACTGATGGTGGCCTATCCGGAGCTGGATGGGCGCTTGGGGGCATCACAGCAGCCACAAGGGGGTGAGTACAGTGTCCCAATATACTATTTGGGTGTAGTGGCATCCGGATGGTGGATGTGGGCTTGTGGGAGCCCCTAGACCCGGCCGGCCAGTGCAGGGTAGGGCCCATGCTTAGCAGGGTCTGATGTCAACCTCCTCCAAACAAGGTAGTAGGCCTCTACTAGTGGGCAGGGGTCTGTGGGTCTCAGGTATGCCGCAATTGGCATTAGGTATCCCTGTCCATGGGCTGGTGACTAGCATTGTGACTGGTAGTGCATTGCCTAGTGCGTCGGCCTGTTCCCTGTGTGTGAGTGTGTTGTGTACGCCAACAGTGGTTGGTGCCGCCATTGACCAAGGGTATCCTTTGTCTCGCTCCCCCTTTTTGTTTTGTTACCCTGTCTTTATGTGCATTAGCATCATCTGGCAGAGGAGCAGAGGCACAGGCGACGGGGAGAGCTGCATCCCACAGGGCCCAGGAGGCCGAATCCACAGACGGTGAGGGCACCAGTGGGATGGAGGGCGAGGGGAGCACCATGATGGAGACTGGAGGAGACAGTTCTGACAGTGATACCTCCTCCGATGGAAGCTCCCTGGTGGTGGCGGACACCTCTGTGCCCACCCCAACTACAGGTACAGCCGTCACCCCTCGTACCAGCACAGTCCTCCCAGCAGCCCTTCAGCGTGTTTCCTGTGCCCGCTCACCCAGGGGGGTGGGCATCTCCTTCGCCCAGGCACCTCAGGCCCTGACCCAGTTAGCCCTGCTGCCCTGAGTGAGGAGGCTTTTGACCTCCTGCGATCCATCTCTGTTGGGCAGTCAACATTTGTGAATGCCATCCAGGGGCTGGCAGCCCATTTGCAACAAACAAATGCATTCCTGGAGGGCATTCATTCTGGCATGGCGGCCAAGAGATCAATCCAGGCTGTGGCCTCCTCCCTAATGGCAGCCATTGTCCCTGTTGCTAGCCTCCCCCCCCAACCTCCTCTGCCCAAACCCATTCCCCTCAACCCCAACCTATCCCAAGCACCTAGGCAAACCAGCATGCACCCAGGACAACAGGTTCAGGCAAACACAAGCACCACACATCATCCCACAGGCACTCACACAAACAACATCCAGATGCAGACATACTAACATCCACTGCCTCCACTATGTCCCCCTCCTCCTCCTCATCCACCTCCCCCCAGTAGCGTCTACACACACACACCTGCATGCACTACACACTCATCCACTACCTTGATCACCAGCACGCCTATCACTACACGCCCTTTACTGGCAGTCACCACCCCCACCTTCATGCACACGTCCCTGTGTCCTCTCCCACTGGTTCTGTGCCCCATTCTCCCAAGGTATACAAACACAAACACTCAGACACCCAACAGCCATCTACCTCACAACAGCATCCAGCCCATGCACCTGCCCCCAAACACAGCAGACAGACACCTCCTACAACCACTTCCTCTTCCTCCACTCCCAAACCTTCACCCTCTTCCCACCCCAAAGTCCCTAAGAAGCTTTTCCTCTCCACCATACCCCTCCTCCCCCGTCCTTCCAGTCAGGCCAGGGTGAAGAAAACCCAGGTAAGCACCTCATCCAGCCAGTCCAGGGCAGAGTAGTGTCAACAGCTACTGCAGGTGGGAGAGGATCCCGGGTACCAGGCAGCAACACTTACAAGGGTGCCTGCATCAGGTGCATCAAGGAAGGGCAAGGAGGCACCACAATCTGCGACTAGGAAGGGCAAGGAGGCACCACCAGCTCCGTCTTGGAAGGGCAAGGAGGCACCACCAGCTGCAGGTGTAAAGGGCAAATGGCAATCCCCGGCTGCTGACAGGAAGGGCATGGGGCCTGCACCAGCAGGCAGGAAGGACAGTAGGCCTGGTGCTGGGACTCATTCACAGCCCCCACCATCAACCATGGTGGTTCAGCCATCCAAGACTGCAGGGGATGGGCTGGAGCCTCCCCCCTCCACTGCCAGCACCGCCACCAGCACTGCCACCAGCTCCGCCACCAGCACCACTGCCAGTAGCAGCAGCCCCCATGGGGAGCTATCCAATTCTTCAGGGTATGGGCTTGAGCCTCCCCCCACCACTGCTATCACCACCACCAGCACCACTGCCAGCAGCAGCAGCCCCAGTGGGCAGCCGACTGAGGCTGCAGGAGATGGGCTGGAGCTTCCCCCCACCACTGCCAGCACTGCCACCAGCACCATTGCCAGCAGCAGCAGCCCCAGCGGGCAGCAGTCCGAGGCTGCAGGGGATGGGCTGGAGCCTCCCCACCACTGCCAGCACTGCCACCAGCATCACCACCAGCACCGCCACCAGTACCACTGCCAGCAGCAGGAGCCCCAGTGGGCAGCCATCCGAGGCTGCAGGGGATGGGCTGGAGACTCCCCCCACCACTGCCAGCACCGACACCAGCACCGCCGGTGCCGCCACTGAGTAGCCGTCACCGCCGGCGGACAGTTGTGTAGTCCTGCCACCATGGGCTGTTGTGCGTCCTGGCCCCTGCAAATCCAGTGGGTCTGACATCCAGGTGAGAGACTATGACCTTGCACTCCCCAAGATCTGCATCACAGGGCACAATGCCCTCTTCAGAACCAGTGAAGAAGCCACCCACTCACCCCATCCTTCCCAGGATGAAGCACACTGGGCACAAGGCCCCCTCCAGAACCAGTGGATAAGCCACCCACTCTCCCCATCCTTCCCAGGATGAAGCACACCGGGCACAATGCCCCCTCCAGAACCAGTTGAAGAAGCCATCCACTCACCCCGTCCTTCCCAGGATGAAGCACACTGGGCACAATGTCCCCACCAGATCCAGTGGAGAAGCCATCCACTCATCCCATCCTTCCCAGGATGAAGCACACAGGGCGCAATGCCCCCTCCAGAACCAGTGGAGAAGCCATCCACTAGAGATACTGTGGCTTTGCACTCCCTAGGACTAAGCAGTGGGCAAACCACCCACTAGAGAGACTGTGGCCATGCACTCCCCAGGACCAAGCAGTGGGCAAAAAACCACCAGAGGGACTTTGGCCTTGCACTACCCAGGACCAAGCAGTGGGAAAACCACCCACTTGAAAGACTGTGGCCTTGCACTCCCCAGGGCCAAGCAGTGAGAAAATTACTAACTTGAGAGACTGTGGCCTTGCACTCCCCAGGACATTGCACAGGGCATGTAGTCACTTCCAGGACCAGTGGTGTTGTACCATCTTCTGGCTGAGGTGCCCCCCATTTCCCGTCCCCCTGAGGTGCCTGTGTATTTTCGACCTGATGACCCTCCAGTGTTCTCTTCGTGTTGTTGCAGGAATGAGGTGGGACATTGGCCTATGTGTTGTGGCCCTGTGGCCCACGGACATTGAGGACTGGGCAGTGTCCCTCCATTTGTAAATATGTATATACGTTTGTAATTTAATGCACTTATTCATGTTCTTTAATCGTATTACACTCACTTTCTTCCAATCATTTTGTCCTTGCCTTATTCCTGAGTGGTACTGGGTGGATTTGTAATGTTACTGCATCTGGTTGTAGGTATGGTGGTGGGGGTGGGGGTGTTGCGTGTTGCGTGTGTGTGTCACTGTCTTTTTTTCTTCCCCTCCCTTGTGTGCTAGGCATCAGTACTCACCGTGGTCGTCTTTGCCGGCGTTGGTGTTCGTAATGCAGGAAATGTTAGATGAGCATGGGAAATATGTGCAACTCATGCTCCATGGCATCGTGGTTGTTCCCTGTGTCTCCAGAGGGGAGTCCTTTGACTTCTGTGTTCTGTTTCTGCCGTGCTTTTGATGTCATTGGTACCGCCCCGGAAAAGGTGGTGGATAGGCCTGTTGTAATAATGTGGGCGGTACATTGTCTTCCGCCTGGCTGTTGGTGGTTACCGCCATGGTGCTTGTTGCTACCGCCGTGGCGGTCAGTGTGTTAAAGTGGCTGTCTGTCTGAGCGGGTTCCACCATGGTCATAATTCCATTTTTGTTACCGCCAGCCTGTTGGTGGTATTACCGCCGCTTTATCACCGACCACCAGGGTTGTAATGAGGGCCTAAGACTTTGACTCCTTGTAGGAGGCTGGCCTGGCTTATAGTGGGTACCTGATGGTACTTACACCTTGTGCCAGGTCCAGTTATCCCTTATTAGTAGATTAGTAGTGTTGTAGCAGCTTAGGCTGATAGAGGTAGCTATAGCAGAGTAGCTTAGACTGACCTAGGAGACATGTAAAGCTCCTGCTATATCACTTATATCATATAGGTTCTATATCATAAGAAACACAATACTCAGAGTTACTAAAAATAAAGGTACTTTATTTTAGTGACAATGTGCCAAAAATATCTCAGAGGATATACTCCCTTAGGAGGTAAGTAAAATACACAAAATATACACACAAACCAAAATCAGGTTAGTAAACAGTTAGAATAGTAGTGCAAACACTGTAGAATACAATAGGATGTAATAGGCCTAGGGGCAACACAAACCATATACTAAGAAAGTGTAATGCGAACCACTTAGGGACCCCTGGCCTAGTGTAGTGTGCAGAGGTTCACTGGGAGTGTAAGAAAACACTAAGGGTGTCCAAGATACCCCACCCCAAGACCCTGAAAAGTAGGAGTAAAGTGACCCTACTTCCCCAGAAACACATTAAATTTGTGATTGGAGATTCTGCAAAGACCACAACAGACTGCAAAGCACTGAAGACGGTTTCCTGGACCTGAAGACCTGTAAAGGAAGGGGACCAAGTCCAAGAGTCGTGAAAGTGTCCGGGGGGGCAGGAGCCACTAAACCCCAGATGAAGGTACAAAATGGTTGCCAGGAACTTCTGTTTTGCACAGAAGATGTCCCACGAAGTGCTGGAGGACGCAGAGTTGTTTCTTTGGAGAAAGACCGCAAACAAGCCTTTCCAGCTGCAAAGGTGCGGTTGAAGAAAAAGGGTGCTGCCTGGGCCCAGGAAAGACCAGGAGGTCACCACTTAGAAGAGGAGACAGAGGGGGGCCCTCAGCAATACAGAGAACCCATGCACAAGAAGGCAGCACCCGTAGAAGTACTTGAACACGGGTTCAAGAAAACTAAGCACGGGGGACCGTCTCAACACTACAAAAGAGGGTCTCACGAAGCCGGTGGTCAACTCAGCAAGTTGAGCAATGCAGGACGGAGTGCTGGGGACCTGGGCTTGGGTATGCATGAAGTATTCCTTGCAAAAGTGCACAGAAGCCCTAGCAGCTGCAGTTCCTGCAGCACACAGATTACTGTCTGGTGAGGGGAGGCAAGGACTTACCTCCTCCAAATTTGGACAGTTGGACCACTGGACAGTATGGGTCACTTGGGTCCACCACCTGTGTTCCAGGGTCCACGCTCGTCAGGATGAGAGGGGTCCCAGAGTACCAGTGATGCTGATGTTTGGTGCCTGCTGGAGCAAGGGAAAGATTCTGTCGACCCACAGGAGATTTCTTCTTGGCTTCCAGTGCAGGGTGAAGGCAGACAGCCCCCGGAGCATGCACCACCAGGAAACAGTCAAGAAAGCCGACAGGATTAGGTGCTACAATGTCGCTGGTAGTCTTCTTGCTACTTTGTTGCAGTTTTGCAGGCTTCCTGGTGCAGTCAGCAGTCTATCCTTGGCAGAAGTCGAAGAGGGAGAAGCAGAGGAACTCTGGAGAATTTTTGCAAGTCGTTATCTGAGGAAAAGCCCACAGGAGAGACCCTAAATAGCCCTCAGAGGAGGATTGGCCACCTAGTCAGGTAAGCGCATATCAGGATGGGTCTCTGACGTCACCTGCTGGAACTGGCCACTCAGAGGCCTCCATTGTGTCCTCATCCCTCTGGATTCAAGATGGGAGAGGTCTGGGACACACTGGAGGAGCTCTGGGCACCACCCCTGGGGTGGTGATGGACAGGGGAGTGGCCACTCCCCTTTCCTTTGTCCAGTTTCATGCCAGAGCAGGGACTGGGGGTTCCCTGAACCGGTGTAGACTGGCTTATGCCACAGAGGGCACCATCTGTGCCCTTGAAAGCATTTCCAGAGGCTGGGGGAGCCTACTCCTTCCCAGCCCTTAACACCTATTTCCAAAGGGAGAGGGTGTAATACCCTCTCTCAGAGGAAATTCTTTGTTCTGCCTTCCTGGGATTGGTCTGCCCAGACCCCAGGAGGACAGAACCCTGTCTGTGGGTTAGCAGCTGCAGAGAAAACCCCAGAGCGATGGTTTGGCAGTACCCGGGGTCTATGGTGGAGCCCCGGGGATGCATGGGATTTGCACCCCAATACCAGATTTGGCATGGGGGGACAATTCCATGATCTTAGACATGTTACATGGCCATATTCGGAGTTACCATTGTGAAGCTACATATAGGTATTGACCTATATGTAGTGCACAGGTGTAATGGTGTCCCCGCACTCACAAGGTCTGGGGAAATTGCCCTGAACTATATGGGGGCACTTGGCTAGTGCCAGGGTGCCCTCACACTTAGTAACTTTGCACCTTACCTTCACTAAGTGAAGGCTAGACATATAGGTGACTTATAAGTTACTTAAGTGCAGTGTAAAATGGCTGTGAAATGACGTGTTATTTCACTCAGGCTGCAGTGGCAGTCCTGTGTAAGATTTATCTGAGCTCCCTATGGGTGACAAAAGAAATGCTGCAGCCCATAGGGATCTCCTGGAACCCCAATACCCTGGGTACCTAGGTACCATATACTAGGGAATCATAAGGGTGTGCCAGTGTGCCAATTAGAATTGGTGAAAATGGTCACTAGCCTATAGTGACAATTTAAAAGGAATGAGAGAGCATAAGCACTAAGGTTCTGGTTAGCAGAGCCTCAGTAACACAGTTAGGCACTTACACAGGGAAACTATGATCACTGCGGTCCTGGCTAGCAGGGTCCCAGTGAGATGTATAAAACACACTGACAAATAGGGTTTTCACTATGAGCACTGGGGTCCTGACTAGCAAGATCCCAGTAAGACAGTAAAACACCCTGACATATACTCACAAACAGGCCAAAAGTGGGGGTAACAATGCTAGAAAGAGGCTACCTTCCTATACTCCTGCCACAGGAAGACAAAGACACATCTCTGAACAACAGAATTTAGTGGGGGTGCTGAGGAAATCCACAGGAACACAGGACGTATCACAGGACCTACCACCTCCTCTCTAGCCCTTTCTGTGTCATTGGAGTCCGGGCCGGCAGAAGGCCATGAGCAACCAGCATCACGGCCAATGCAACTTGCCGAAATGCTCTCTCAGCCCCCCACAGCAGCATTGAGTAAATCAAACAGGGAATCGCATACCTCCTGATATGTCCCAGTCACTTCTAGGAACACCCCCATTGCAGTATTCATCGTAAGCTTGCACTATAAGGAGATACCTACTTATACCTTGTTTTCAACCAACAGCAACAATGCTAAGGGGGCATTGAAGGTATTGGAAAGGAAGAATGTTAAAGAAGCAGGACAAGAGGAAGTAATCTCACCAGTCAAAGAAGGTGTAACGGGTAGCGGCTCAATCCCTGGCACAACTCTAAACTCTACTGGAAGGCTCCTGTTTGGCTGCATCTGACCTGATATCACCTAATGCTAGTGATAGTATGCTCCCTAGCACCACGGCCCTAGTCCTAGTAACCATAGCCCAGCATGCAGGATAGCTGGCACCCTTTTAATGGAGGAATGGATGGGGCACATTTTAGAGGTGCTGTGAGCAATACAATTATCTCAAGAGGCGGCTCACAAGGAGACCAAGGATCAGCTCAGTCAATTGAATACTCACCTAACCCATCTCTCTACAAGACTATCCCAAGTGGAGCAGAGAGTCTCGGATTTAGAAGACGGGGAAAATCAAGCGGAGTCGGCAATACCTCGGATCCAATCAGAACTTGAGGAATTTCAATTAAAGTTAGACAAGATGGAAAGCAGGTCTTGGTGCTCGAATCTTAGGTTCATAGTGGTTCTGGAAGAGATGGAGGCAGCTTCATCTATAACCAAGGTAGTCTCTGATCTTTACTGCAATTGCATCCTTCCAGACAAGGCAAAAACAGAATTGGATCTCTCAGTTATGGAAGCACACAGGGTACCATTTACGCGCCCTGCGAACTCAAAGTATCCTCGTACTATATTAGTCAATTTTGGAGACTATAAGATTAAGGAACAAATTCTTTCTCAATCCATAAAAAAGAGGAACTTTAACTGGGGACAGTTTCAGTTTGCATGTGTTTTCTGATATGTCTATTGCCACGGCTCATTGGCGCCGCAAACTCTTGGACTGATAGACGGCTTTATGAGCTTAGGGGCTCCGGCTGGTATTGTAGAACTAGCCAAACTTAAAGTGCTTCACAAAGGACAAGCTCATGTTTTTCTGCGGGTACTTGTGGGAGAATGAGGGAGGATGAAGGGAGGGGAAAACGTAAAAAGGGGAAGGGGAAAAGAGGAGGCAAAAGGAAAGAAGAGTGAAGGAAGGGAAAGGAGGGAGAGGAAAGAGAAGAAGAAGAGAAGGAGGGAAAATTGGTAATATGGCACCTTGTTGTCTTAGGAACATTTTGCTTATTTGAACTGATGCGTCATATGTTTTCTTTTTCTCTCTATGGGCTCCTCCGCCCAGCTGTCTTGTAGATCTTCTGGGATCAGGCTCTAGGAGTGCCATGCAAGCGCACTCTCTTCTTGGGTGTTGGGAGGAGGGTTATGGTGACAGGGAAGGCAGAAGGGGGTCAAGGGAGGGAGGGGCCAGGATTGGTAAGGCTCTTGACGATGGTAAGGGGGGAGGCACAGGGTGAAGTTAGAGGACAAAATGCAGGTGGAGGTCAGCCAGCTACATCCTTTATCCAAGGATAAGATACAGGACGGGAATGCATTCAAGAATGCAGTTGAAACACAATTGACTATGGAGATGATAGGGTGGAATATTAAGAAATGAATGGGTACAAGCTAAAAGTAGCTTCATGCAACTTAAATTTGGGCTCATAACAATGTTAAACTTCGAGCAATACTTAACTGGTTTGAAACATCTCAAGTGCAAGTTGCCCTTTTGCAGGAAACCCATTTGAAGGCTAATTTTAAGCTTCCTAAACTTCCTGGGTGTATTGACCTTTCGTTCTTTGCGTCGGCTAATGCCGGGTGTGGCAGTCTTGTTTTCCAGAAAATGTTTAGGGAGATTAAAGGGAGTCTTTAGAGACCCGCAGGCAAGATGAATAGTAGTTACTGCTATGTTGGCACATGAGGTGATTCATTTTGTACGTTTTTATGGGCCATTAGAGGACGATGTAGCACCAATGCAGGCTCTATATGTGCATTTAACTTCACTTTCAGGCTACTTTATAATAGGAGGGGATTTTAATATTATACCCAATATCCAATGGGACACATCACATAGGAAGTGCAGAATAAGCCAAGAGCTTGTCAAATGCTTTCCAAACTGATTTTGGATCTAGCACTGGTAGATGTGTGGTGGGCTGATCATCCCCAGGAAAGAGAATTTACCGGCTATTCGAAAAGGTACAATACTGCAGCAAGGATCGATAATATTCTAATTTCATTTGTGCTGATGCAGCAGGAGTCAGGAATACTTGAAAATCCTTTTTCTGACCACTCCGTGTCCTGGGTTAATATTAATGAATCAGGAAATCAACAGAGTTGCCGGCAATACCTCGGATCCAATCAGAACTTGAGGAATTTCAATTAAAGTTAGACAAGATGGAAAGCAGGTCTTGGTGCTCGAATCTTAGGTTCATAGTGGTTCTGGAAGAGATGGAGGCAGCTTCATCTATAACCAAGGTAGTCTCTGATCTTTACTGCAATTGCATCCTTCCAGACAAGGCAAAAACAGAATTGGATCTCTCAGTTATGGAAGCACACAGGGTACCATTTACGCGCCCTGCGAACTCAAAGTATCCTCGTACTATATTAGTCAATTTTGGAGACTATAAGATTAAGGAACAAATTCTTTCTCAATCCATAAAAAAGAGGAACTTTAACTGGGGACAGTTTCAGTTTGCATGTGTTTTCTGATATGTCTATTGCCACGGCTCATTGGCGCCGCAAACTCTTGGACTGATAGACGGCTTTATGAGCTTAGGGGCTCCGGCTGGTATTGTAGAACTAGCCAAACTTAAAGTGCTTCACAAAGGACAAGCTCATGTTTTTCTGCGGGTACTTGTGGGAGAATGAGGGAGGATGAAGGGAGGGGAAAACGTAAAAAGGGGAAGGGGAAAAGAGGAGGCAAAAGGAAAGAAGAGTGAAGGAAGGGAAAGGAGGGAGAGGAAAGAGAAGAAGAAGAGAAGGAGGGAAAATTGGTAATATGGCACCTTGTTGTCTTAGGAACATTTTGCTTATTTGAACTGATGCGTCATATGTTTTCTTTTTCTCTCTATGGGCTCCTCCGCCCAGCTGTCTTGTAGATCTTCTGGGATCAGGCTCTAGGAGTGCCATGCAAGCGCACTCTCTTCTTGGGTGTTGGGAGGAGGGTTATGGTGACAGGGAAGGCAGAAGGGGGTCAAGGGAGGGAGGGGCCAGGATTGGTAAGGCTCTTGACGATGGTAAGGGGGGAGGCACAGGGTGAAGTTAGAGGACAAAATGCAGGTGGAGGTCAGCCAGCTACATCCTTTATCCAAGGATAAGATACAGGACGGGAATGCATTCAAGAATGCAGTTGAAACACAATTGACTATGGAGATGATAGGGTGGAATATTAAGAAATGAATGGGTACAAGCTAAAAGTAGCTTCATGCAACTTAAATTTGGGCTCATAACAATGTTAAACTTCGAGCAATACTTAACTGGTTTGAAACATCTCAAGTGCAAGTTGCCCTTTTGCAGGAAACCCATTTGAAGGCTAATTTTAAGCTTCCTAAACTTCCTGGGTGTATTGACCTTTCGTTCTTTGCGTCGGCTAATGCCGGGTGTGGCAGTCTTGTTTTCCAGAAAATGTTTAGGGAGATTAAAGGGAGTCTTTAGAGACCCGCAGGCAAGATGAATAGTAGTTACTGCTATGTTGGCACATGAGGTGATTCATTTTGTACGTTTTTATGGGCCATTAGAGGACGATGTAGCACCAATGCAGGCTCTATATGTGCATTTAACTTCACTTTCAGGCTACTTTATAATAGGAGGGGATTTTAATATTATACCCAATATCCAATGGGACACATCACATAGGAAGTGCAGAATAAGCCAAGAGCTTGTCAAATGCTTTCCAAACTGATTTTGGATCTAGCACTGGTAGATGTGTGGTGGGCTGATCATCCCCAGGAAAGAGAATTTACCGGCTATTCGAAAAGGTACAATACTGCAGCAAGGATCGATAATATTCTAATTTCATTTGTGCTGATGCAGCAGGAGTCAGGAATACTTGAAAATCCTTTTTCTGACCACTCCGTGTCCTGGGTTAATATTAATGAATCAGGAAATCAACAGAGTTGCCCGCAATGGCGATTGGATAAATCCCTCTTGTTAGATGAGGGCTGGGTAGCAACTCTCAAAGCATCGGTTACTGAATTCTTGGAGATTAACAAGGACTCAGCCTCTCGCTTTAACATTTGGGGAGCCACTAAAGCTTATATATGAGGGGAGGCATTTTTTTTTTAAGGCCTATCTATGGAAAACAGCTTGCGAGAAAAGCAATCTACTCCAATGCGAGTTAGAGCAGGAGATAAAAAGCAATCAATCACTACCCAGTCCGGAGACAGAATCAATATTGGGAAGAGGTCAGGCCAAATTAAGGGATTTCTATCTGTCTCTGGAGATACTTAATAGACACACAAGCCTTCAGAGGCAATATGAAGAGAGCGAGCATGCAGGTAGACTTTTGGTCTGGTCAGTTTAAAAGGAATCAAATTCTAATTTAATAAAAGCTATTTTTGATGAGGAGGGGGGTATAATGGTTACTCAGCCCAGAGAGATAGAAAGAATATTGCTCTTGGATTATAGTAAGCTATATACTGAGACAACACAAGCAACTTTTTTACAAATTAAACAGTATTTAGATTCAGTGGCACTGCCAGACTTAGACCAAGGAACACAGAATATACTAATGTCCCCTATTACTCTCACTGAAGTAGTAGAGGCAATACGGGGAGCCCCTAATGGTAAAACTCCCAGAGAAGAAGGTCTCCCGGTGGAGGTTTATAAAGTACTAGAGCATGGGTACTCGCAAACATTTTCCCAGGGGCCAAAAAGTTTGGTCTGTGATGTGCCCGGAGCCGCATTAATGCCAGGGCAGTGGCGGTCGGGTGGGGTGGCTGGGGGGGATTGGTGGCAAGATAGGTGTAGGAGAAGCGAAGGATATACATCTAGTGGCTGAAATAAACAATGGGAAACCAGAAAACATTGAATTAACCCTGGCTTATCCACTTTTCTAAATTGTGTGAGCTTTGGCAATTGTTTAATATCACTTCCTCTCCTTTTTCTGCATTATCACCTCGAATTACATGATTTCATGGTGTGCACTGCTTCTAACCTGCTTATGTTTCATTTGCTGCTTCTAACCTGCTTCTATGTTTCATTTATTAAACTATGTTGTTGTTCATGTATGATAGGAACCCAGCCCACCCATAAAGTGCACATACCAAGTGACTTGTCTCCTTAATTTACTATTGGTGCTGTTATCAGGGTAAGGGGAAGAATTAATGTTTCCAAATTTATGTTTGAAAACTATCACTTTTAAATGAATACATCTCAATGCACTGATAAAATAAATTGTTCTAAGGTGAAAAGGTTCTGCATGTTAACTCAATACACTTTTTTAATTTTGAAGAGACTGTCTTAGTTTATGACTCTTATGCTGCAAGATGTCTTTAAAAATGAAGGTGTTTCTAAAGTTAAGTGCAGGAGTCCCTAGTTATTTCCTTTCTTTTAAGTTTGAAATAAATGATTGTGTCTCTATTTAATATTTTTATTGTTAGTGTGGGGTTGAGCAAACAGCTGCTCAGTGCTCCTGTTGGCCAGGGGGCCGCATGTAAAGGTCAGAGGGGCCGCATGAGGCCCGCGGGCCGTACTTTGAGTATCCCTGTACTAGAGGGTCAAATTACCAAATACTAGTAGATCTATTTAACGAAATATTAGAAGGAGCAGAGGTCCCTTCCTCATTCTCTAGGGCTATAGTGGTTAGTTTTGTAAAAACAGATAAACCACCGGAAAATCCGGGCTCATATCGCCCGATTAGTCTTTTAAATCAGGGCTATAAATTATTCACCAAGATACTCGCAGCTCGTACAGCTCAGGTGGCGCAAGGTCTAATACATGAGGATCAATGTGAGTTCCTACCTGACAGTCTGCTGTCTACTAATACTAACTTTCTGGTCCAGGCAATGGATTATTTATCTCATCACCATCATCCGGCGGTGATCATAATGCTCGATGGTGAGAAGGCATTCGATCTAGTTCAATGAGAAGCATTGTTTATGGTTTTAGGTAAATTCTGCTTCCCTGGGAAGTTCACTCAGACACTACAAAGGTCATAAGCGGGGGCCCAAGCCAAGGTCTCAATAAATGCACAAATAGCAGGACTGGTAAATATATCACAGGGCACGCAACAGGGTTGTCCTCTGCCCCCGGTGCTGTTTGCGCTTTTCATTGAGCCATTGACGGCAGCGATTCAGCAGGATCAGCATATACAGGCTCCGATTCCTTCAGCACCCAAGGCGAAATTATTTGTCGATGATATGATCCTGTATCTTCGTGGGGATTTACATAATATCAACTGAGTTTTCTTAAAGATCAAGGCTTTTTTGGACTTGGGAGGGTACAAAATCAATTGGTCCAAATCAGAGGCTCTCCTATATAATGCAGAAGTATCAGTTTTACCAGAGGATATTCGGGTGCTATCTTCATCTTCTAGCCCTATTAGATATCTTGGCATTGATGTGTCCAATAACTTGGCAGATCTGCATCAGCTGAACTACATACGGGTTTTTAAAAAGATTCAAAGATTACTTATGATATGACGACTATAGGTAGGACCGCATTGGTCAAAATGATGATTCTCCCCTTGCTATTATTTGTTTTTTCTAGTATAGTTTTGAGAGTCCCTAAAAAGGTTTTTTGCAAGCTGGATTCACTGATCAGACAATTCATATGGAACTCTAAGAAACCTTGTATACAGATAGAGAAGCTAACTTTTACAGTGGAAGATGGGGGGCTGGCACTCCCCAATCTTCAAACTTTTTATGATGCTTCTGTATTGGATTGGGCTTCAAGAGCTGCGCTAATACCAAATGCTAATTTCTATCTTAACCAGATGTTGGCAGAAATGATCATGCAGCTTTTGCGATTTGTTAAATACCCCCGCCTCCCAAAATAGGTAAGATACAAACGACTGGCAATGATCCAGACTGTTATATTGCTGATACAAGCCAAATATCAAATTTGCAAGAACCACCTGTCAATCAGACTTCGGGATGTATGGATTGTAGGATCAAAACTTAGTCAAAGATATGTTCAGAAGTGGGAAGAAGCAGGGGTTAGGACCCTAGCGGATTTTTAAATAGGTGATTATATCAAAACATGGGTGCAGTGTGCAACGGAAAAGAATGACATTTCAGAAAGCCTTAAACTTTCCTATTGTCAAATTCAGCACTTTTTACATACAACAGAAAAAGTAATAGAAGACCCCAATCAAGCTATCTTTCAGGCATTCTATAATAATCAATTGGGCATCAGCAAGTGGTATAGGACGCTCCAGGGAGGGTATTCAACTAAGGCAGTTTCCCAACTGCCTGGTCAAAGTAGAAACTCTTACTAGGTGTAAAATGGGAATACAATATTAGAGAAAGTACAATGCGGTGTCACAAAAAGCATTTAGGACGGCAAATTAAAAAAAATTGCATTCTATTCCAAATGGCTGCTCTACTATACCCCCGCTAGAAAAAAGGAAATGTACCCGGAGGCATCAGGTTTGTGCCCGTGCTGCCTAACGACCCAGGGGGACTGGCTACATATGTGCTTCTCAATGCACACACCTGGCAGGGCATTGGGAGAAGACTTTTCAAAGGATTAGTGTCATGATTTTGTATGAGTTAGTCCCTAGTCCATTAGTGGCATTATGGGGTATCTTGCAATGTGTAGATCTGTCTATTTCTTTTAAGCAAATCATATTTGTGGCTACCTTGATAGCCAAATCGTTGATTCTCCAGGTGTGGAAATCACCAATACCCCCTACGTATGCGGCATGTGAGGCAAAGATGGCGGCAACACAGGCAAAGGAAAAATTGTATGCTCAGCAGGTAGGAGCTCTGCAGAGATACCAGGGTATATGGGGGAGGAAGAGTAATCTAGAAAAGGATTAGGCCAGGAATGGGGAAGGAGAGTCCGAGACACAAGGCCCCTCTTATAGTCATATTTGTCTAAATACTATTGGGATATGTGTACCTGAAAGAATTGCTGCACATTGAATTGTCTTACAGAAATTGTATGTCAAGATAAAATCGTGATCAAGCTTTGATTTATGCGAATGTATTTCACCTGTAGCAAAAAAAAAAAAATAGAATAAAAAAAGAAGCAAGTTTAAAATTATTCTATCAAGTTTGGAGATTCTGATGCAGGTCATGTGATAAATAATTAATAGAAATTATAAGCTTCTTTGTTAGCATAGGAAAGTTGCGTCATGAAAACATCTCAATAGAAACATTTCTGTTGCACTAAAACAGTTTGGAATTGGTCAGTATTAGTAAATTTAACAAGTCAAGCAAATGCAGGTCATGCAAAGTTTAGAAAGGAAAATGCACATTTAAAATGCTGCATTTAGTTGGGTCTACATTTAACTCAAACAGGTTAATAATTATATTGATTGTATTTTTATTGAAATCTCTAGCAAGGGCGTGAACACCACTGGATGCCCCCTTACCCTCTCAAAAAGCTTCACAGTGTTTTGTGTTTTACAACTTGCCAGTCTAAGGCCCTCATTATGAAGCTGGCGGTCTTCAGACCGCCAGCATCGTGATGGGGGTCGAACCACTGCAGACAGGGGTGTCCGACCGCCTCATTCTGACCCTGGCTGATCCTCCGCGGTTATACCGCCGACACCACTGCCCTGGCTGCAGCCAGCCTGCAGCCTGGTGGTCCCAGCGGTTGTAATCCACCAGTGCAGCGCTGCAAACAGAGCTGCCCTGGAGACTATGAATCCCCATCCATCAGCCTTTCCATGGCGGTAAACACCGCCATGGAAAGAATAGCATAATTGGGCATCGGTGGGCACCTGGGGAATATGAGTCCCCATCCACCAGCCTTTCCATGGCGGTAAACTCCGCCATGGAAAGAATAGCAGAATAGGGCATCGGGGCACCTGGGGGCCCCTGCACTACCCATTCCCCATGCACAGCCCCTTTGTGCATTTCACTGCCCAAATTACGGGCAGTGAAATGCACGATGGGTGATGCTGCACCCGACACACCTCAACATTGCCACCAGCTCGATTACGAGTCGGCTTCAATGATGTGGTGAGTTTTCCGCTGGGCTAGCGGGTGGAAACACTGTTTTCATCCACTGGCCCAGGGGAAATGATGGCACCCGCAGCTCCGTCATAATGAGGGCCTAAGTCTCTAAGTGCCCGGAAATAGTAACTCTGGAGAATCTGAGCTGGTGCTTGGTTACTGAGTTACTGAGGACTGGATGATTGATTATTAGTGGACTTTTTGGTGATAACAGCTTACTTAATTTAAGTATTAATGGTTCTTACAACTCTTTCAGCCATTTTCACTTTCAAGTCCCTTTAGTGTGCTTAGTGAAGCTGTTGTTTTGTGGCTTTCCTTCAGGTAGTGTCTGTATGCGATGGAGTCTGCACCAAAGGGAGCTTCTACTGAGTGTGTGGCAGAGCACAACACAGCTCCTCAGGCATTTTAGAAGTACTTTCAGAGAAGAAGACATCATTAGAAAAGAAAAGATTAGAGGACAGAAACACTCATCCCACAAGGCCTAAAACATTGTTCTGCTTTCGAAGAGCCCCCAACTCTTTCTTTTTACAGCTTGCCATCTCATGTTTTCCAGCATCAAAAGCCAGCAATAGTGATCCCGTAAAAAGTGTCACTGATCTTCATGGTCATCTAAAGCTTGGGCTGTAGACCCAAATGTGAGTGCATGCATTATTGGTTTTATGTCTCTTATGATTGTTCACCTGCTTGGTTAAAATGATGTCTCATGCTAATGTCAGTCAAGAAAAAATATTAAAAATATTTGAATAGGCAGTTGCTTGGACTTTTAGAGCTGTCATATTGATTTTTCCAATATTTGCTCTCTATTAGTCATTTTCTCTTCACATAGGCTTTGAACATACATCCAACACCCAGTTTTTCCTACTTCTTTCTCTTGTGACTAAAAACTAATATAAAAAGCCAAAGTCAAAAATAAAATGGGTATCTACTGCCCAATTTTGAAGTGAAATATTCACAGGCAACACAACACTACATGTGACTGTTGGACTTTTGGCCATACGCATGGTCATCCCTAGTCTTTTTGCCTCCTTCCTCCTGGTTTTTCTGACCTCTCGCTGTTGGCTCTAGGACTCTGAGCACTTTATCACTGCTGACCAGTGCTAAAGTGCAGGTGCTCTCCCATCTAAAGTTGGTATGATTGACTTATACCTAATTCGCATATTTAATTTACCTTTAAGTCCCTTGTACAGTGGTATCTCTATACCCAGGGCCTGGAAATTAAATACTACTAGTGGGCCTGCAGCGCTGCTTGCGCCACCCACTGAAGTAGACTTTCAAACCTGTCTCAGGCCTGCTAGCGCAGGGCCTGTGTGCGCAGTTTTCTGCCACAGGGACCTGGCATCTAAATTCACTTGCCAGGCCCAGAACTCCCCTTTTACTACATGTAAGTCACCCCTAAAGTCCGCCCTAGCTAGCCCTATGGGTAGGGTGCCATGTATGTAGAAAGGCAGGACATGTGCCATATTGCATGGCTTGTCCTGGTAGTGACAAACAGCCTAACTTGATGTCTCACTGCTGTGAGTGCTGCCTTCTCATAGGATTACATTAGAAATGCCCTGCCTTATGTGTAAGGGGTATTGTCTGATTTATGAGGGGTAGCGTAGGCGTGTTTGGTATGGTTGTGATGGTGATAATAAATACTGCTTACTGGTGTGGGTGTATTTTTTATTACTATCACAGAAATGCCACTTCTAGAAAGTGCGCATTTATCTGTGCTTATAATTCTGGTGTTTTGCAGCTTGACTCCAATCCACGTCTGGGCAGAGTGACAGTTGGGGCTTTGTGCATACTTTTCAGACAGCCTGTACACAGGGAGGGTGGAGGTGTCACCTAGGTGCATCTGCATGCTGAATAGTCTTCCTGGGCTGAGAGAAGGGAGAGGCGGGGCACACCTGCATTTGTAAAGGCTGTGCCCTGGCCTCACACAATAGGGTCGTTAACCCCCCACTGATGTTTGGAGCCTGTGCTGAAAGGAGAGAGGGGGCACTCCCAGAACCAGTTGTAACTGGCTGGAACCTCCTCTCCCTATCATTGTAAAACACTGTAAAAAAGGACTATAAGTACAGGGGAATTTTCCCCACAATTTGAACATTCTTGGAACTTGAAACTGGACACAGAACGCTGATGAATGGACTCACCAGGAAACCGCCATGGACTGCTGCTGCTGTGCTGACCTGTGACCTGCCTGGTCACTAGGAGGACCTGCCACCATCTGCACCCCTTGTGCTGGCCTGTAGCTGGGCCCACCAGCCCTGTGCTCCTTCTTGTTTAATTGTTCCCAGGGGCAGGGTGCTGTGGCCCCTGACCCCTGCTACGATCCTTCAACCCTTTGGCAGAATGCTTTTACGAGGAACAAGGCATTCTTTTAATGACTGAGGCTGCTGAGGGGCCATTGCGCTTTGAAAGCGCTTTTCTTTGGCTAAACAGAAAAATCACCGCCGCATCCGAGCTTGTGGATGTGTTCTAGCGCTTTGAAGGCGCTTCTCTTTTGTGCAAGGAAATCACCGCCGCAGCCCGGGATTTAAAATGTGCCCTAGCGCTCTGAAAAGCGCTCTCCTGCTGTTAGGATCACCGCCGCAGCCGGGTTTTCGAGTTATTGCAGAGCGCGAGGATCGCGCTCAGCTCAGTGCCCCCGGGGCACGAGAAACCCCTTTCCGAAATGACGAGGAGCAAGCCTGCTCCTAGCGGTGCCCCCGGGGTACGGATCGCTCCAAGGAGCGCCCCCGGGGCACCGGCCGGCCCGACCTGGTGCTGGCGTTGCCGTCGGAGCAGGAGGGAGAGGAGGACGCCTCTCCCTCCCCTGCTCCAGCCCCGGAGGGCTCTCTCCGCAGTGCGCGGCCGGGGGAGACAGCCTCATCGGAGGCTCGCCCCCGCCGCCAACTCTCTGGTGGGCCCCCTCGTGGGCCCGAGACCATCACAAAGGGGTCTCCCCTGCCGAAAGGGCCGACGAAGGCCCCGGGAGACCCCAGGAGGTTGCGGGCCCCCAGAGGGGCCGCTCGCAGATCGGAGGGGGTGCGTGGCGCCCCCCTCCTGAACCCGAGGATTTCCCTGACTTGGGCCCCCCTTGGAGAGGGCCGGTGGAGGCCCGGGGGGCCCTCCAATGAGCACGGGTCCCAGAAGGGGCCCGTCAAGGAAGCAGAGAGGGTGCGTGCCGCCCCTCTCTATTTGCCAAGTTAGGGAGGCCCCCGTTTTGCGCAGAAGAGCGCCGGGGGCCCCATGATTCGTTTTAGGCACTGGAAGTGCCTCTTCATCATTCCCAGGTACTTTTAAATGGACAAATATAATTATGATTTAAAAGTTCTTGCTACAGACTTTCTTAATTGTGTTATATTACCTGCCTGTACTATGATGCTTTTACATATGTGTGCACATGTTCCTTTTATGGGCATGACTTGCTAATATGTTTCCCTAACTTGCCATAGGTTTTCTAATGTTCCTACTATGGGCGTTTTATGATATGCTTATGACAAGTGTTCTAATGTGATAACGTGTTTCCTGACTACTGCTTATGTTGCAGAATACTGAGTAACCTGTGTGTTATGTGTGACTACTGCTAGTTTGCAGAGTAACTAATGTGTAACGTTCTGACAACTGCTAAGGTAGCAGGATAGTACTGTTATGTGATGTTGGTCTAATAATTACGTTGGGTACAATACAGTGTATTTTCATATAATCTGGAGTTGTGTTTCCTTTGTGGTGGGGATATTGCGTCACATGTATGTGTGTGTTGTGCAAACGCTTTATGCATTGCCTCCGGGTTAAGCCTGACTGCTCGTGCCAAGCTACCAAGGGGGTGAGCAGGGGTTATCTTGGACGTGTAACTCCCTTGCCCTGACTAGAGTGGGTAAGTTCTGCCTGGCTGAGGTGCATACCCTAGCCAACCAGAAACCCCATTTCTAACATTGGAAGTCAGCGGTGAGGATAGGACTTGCGCTTGCACAATACCATTGTGACTCATTATTTCACTACAAGGATTGCGTTTAGACCATCACATGTTTGGCTTCTCTTAACTTTCTCTCTTTGGTCATTTTTCGTGTTTTCAGTTCTCACGCTTGGGTATTGTGATTGTCACAGCTGAGTTAATTGTACCTTTTCAAGATGGGGCTTACCTTTGATTTAGAGGACCTGCCGTTTTACACGCAGGGGGAATTAGAGGGGTTCTGTAGAGAGAGAGGGCTGCCTGTAGAAGGGGACCTCAGGAGATCTCTGAATTTCTTTGAAAGGTTTGTGACATTTACCCAGGGAGGGAGTGTGCTTAGGGGGCACCCAGAGGATCCTGAGTGTAGCGAGGGTTCCCAATGGGAGGGCTCCCAGACCTCATCCCTAGAGAGTGGTAGAGAGACTGATCAGGAGGGTGAGAATGACCGGTTGGGGACGCCAGTTGAGAGGGAAGGCCCCAGTGATAGGGAGTCCCTTGCTGGGTCCAGTGTAAGAAGCAGGGCTACCTCTCATTCCTTGACGCCTGATGAGCTAAGAGATAGGCGGGAAGAGAGGGGCCTGAAATTGCAGTTAGCGCGCCTAGCTGTTGAGGAGAGAAGGGCTGAGGTAGAGAAGGCCTTAGTACAGGAGAGAATGGCAGAGGCAGAGAGGGCCTTTGCCAGAGAAAGACTCGCTCTAGAGCGCAGTCTGAAGGTTCTGGACTCACCAGCGCTGCAGGTGGAGTCCAGTGGTGGCAGCAATGTACAGTGCTGTAGCAAAGATGTTCCTCACATACCCATAGATCTGGTACCTAGGTTCCAAGAGGGGGGTGACATACGTCAGTGGTTAAAGGAATATGAGAGGGCTCTGGTAGAGCGCAGTATCCCTGAGAAGGATTGGGGAACTGGCCTAGGGAGTTTTATTCCTGAGGAGGGGAGGGATGCCCTACTGACTCTAGAAGAGAGTGACAGGGAGGGGTACTCCGCTGTGAAGAACGCACTGATTGTGAAGTATGGTTTTTCCCCTGAGGAATACAGAAAAAGGTTTAGGGGTGGTAAGAAACTGTCTCACCAGTCTTGGGAGGAGTTTGTGGAGGATTGCTGCATTGCACTAGATGGATGGGTGAAGGGTAGCACAGTAAACAATTTTGAAGGGCTGTTTAATCTGATTCTCAGAGAGCACCTGTTTCGTTGTTGTTTTTCAGAGTTATGCCAACACTTGTCAGTGTGTGAGCTCTCTGACCCCAGGGAGCTCGCAAAGGAGGCAGACTTCTGGTTGCGTACCAGAGGGTCTGGTGTGGCATTAGGGGGTGTTCCTAATGAGAGTGGTCTAGGTGTTTCCCAACAAGGTGGGGTGGGAAAGGAATGGAGTGTCCCAGGTAGGTCCCAGTGGACTGGGATGGGTGAGGGACCCCATGTCCCGTCTCTGAGGAGAGGGAATGGGGCTGGGCTGAGGCCCAAGGTGCCCAAGATACCGCCCCAGGCCCCTGAAGGTTCCATGAGTGAATGCCAGGAGGTGAGCCTAACCTGTGCCGTAGGGCCAGCTGTTCAGAAGGATCCCATTTTGTCATTAGGACTTAGGCGGGTGGCTGGTGATAGCGTTCCGCCGGTCCTGGTGTCTGGTAGTCTCGCTCTACAGCGGAGGAGGCGGAAATCCAGGCATAGGGTTGAGAGGGGGCTGGGGGCCCCAGTGTTGAACCTGGAGGGTCAGGGGTCAGCTCTGAGAGCAGAGCCCCCCAGGAATGACCTTGGTGAGACCATTTCTGGGCTGGGGGGAATCCAGACTCTGTCCGATGGGCAGAGGTCAGGAGACCTGCGCCAGCCAGACTCTTGTGTGGCCCTCGGGGAAAGTGTTTCCCTGGTGGGGGGTAGGTGTGCCCCCCAGGAAGTCCTGGTGCGCCAGGCAATGATTCAACCGCAGGGTGGTGACTCTGGGTTGGATGATCAGGTTCAGGGGGTAAACTCTGACCTGATGGGGAGTACGTGTGCTCCCAAGGAAGTCCTGGTGCGCCAGGCAGTGGTTCAACCGCAGGGTAGTGACTCTGGGTTGGATTGCCAGATTCAGGGGGTAAACTCTGATCTGGTAGGGGGTAGGTGTGCTCCCAAGGAAGTCCTGGTTCGCTGGGCAATGGTCCAGTCTAAGGGTGTCGTCCCTGGACTAGATAGACAGGTTCAGGGGGTAAACTCTGATCTGGTTGGGGGGGGCGGTTAGTGTGCTCACCCCCCTGTGTGAAACTTCTGGTGGCTTCTCCCGAGGTGGGGAGACGCAGGACTCTGGAAGTGGGGTTCACGGAGGGGGAAGCCCGCCCCGGACCCCGGTGCAACCCAAGGGTGTCTTCCCTAGGTTGGGTGGTCAGTCGCCAGGTAGTGATCCTGGGCTGGCGAGAAAGTTGTGCAGGGCTGCTGTACCCAGCACCCTGGCAAGTGTGGATTCTGGTGATACCCCTCCTAGGAGAGGAGGGCGGGATCCTAGAAGGAGGGGTAGAGGGAGGAGAGCCTCGCCTCTAGCCCCTGTAGAACCTATGGGTGCAGACCCTAGGTTGGTGGATCAGTGGCAGGGTAGAGCCCCTGAACTGATCGGAAATGGAGTGGAGACAGGTTGCTTTGCACCTGGGGCTACCGCCCCCCACTCATTATGGTTTCAGAGACCAGAGGCTCCTAGATGGCCTGGGGCCTGGTTCTGGCCATTGGCAGCTAGAGAATCCCCGTGGGTTGGTCTAGGCTGCCTGGGACGCATTGACAGAGAGATCCCAGTGGAGTCAGGAAGGCGTAGAACTGGAGCATGCCCCTGCTGTTGTGGGCCTGGGTCCTTGTTCTATCGCCCCAATCAGGAAAGTACATCAAGGTATTGATTGTTCTCCCCTGGATTTTGGCTGGTAGGGGGTTGTGTTGGACTTTTGGCCATACGCATGGTCATCCCTAGTCTTTTTGCCTCCTTCCTCCTGGTTTTTCTGACCTCTCGCTGTTGGCTCTAGGACTCTGAGCACTTTATCACTGCTGACCAGTGCTAAAGTGCAGGTGCTCTCCCATCTAAAGTTGGTATGATTGACTTATACCTAATTCGCATATTTAATTTACCTTTAAGTCCCTTGTACAGTGGTATCTCTATACCCAGGGCCTGGAAATTAAATACTACTAGTGGGCCTGCAGCGCTGCTTGCGCCACCCACTGAAGTAGACTTTCAAACCTGTCTCAGGCCTGCTAGCGCAGGGCCTGTGTGCGCAGTTTTCTGCCACAGGGACCTGGCATCTAAATTCACTTGCCAGGCCCAGAACTCCCCTTTTACTACATGTAAGTCACCCCTAAAGTCCGCCCTAGCTAGCCCTATGGGTAGGGTGCCATGTATGTAGAAAGGCAGGACATGTGCCATATTGCATGGCTTGTCCTGGTAGTGACAAACAGCCTAACTTGATGTCTCACTGCTGTGAGTGCTGCCTTCTCATAGGATTACATTAGAAATGCCCTGCCTTATGTGTAAGGGGTATTGTCTGATTTATGAGGGGTAGCGTAGGCGTGTTTGGTATGGTTGTGATGGTGATAATAAATACTGCTTACTGGTGTGGGTGTATTTTTTATTCCTATCACAGAAATGCCACTTCTAGAAAGTGCGCATTTATCTGTGCTTATAATTCTGGTGTTTTGCAGCTTGACTCCAATCCACGTCTGGGCAGAGTGACAGTTGGGGCTTTGTGCATACTTTTCAGACAGCCTGTACACAGGGAGGGTGGAGGTGTCATCTAGGTGCATCTGCATGCTGAATAGTCTTCCTGGGCTGAGAGAAGGGAGAGGCGGGGCACACCTGCATTTGTAAAGGCTGTGCCCTGGCCTCACACAATAGGGTCGTTAACCCCCCACTGATGTTTGGAGCCTGTGCTGAAAGGAGAGAGGGGGCACTCCCAGAACCAGTTGTAACTGGCTGGAACCTCCTCTCCCTATCATTGTAAAACACTGTAAAAAAGGACTATAAGTACAGGGGAATTTTCCCCACAATTTGAACATTCTTGGAACTTGAAACTGGACACAGAACGCTGATGAATGGACTCACCAGGAAACCGCCATGGACTGCTGCTGCTGTGCTGACCTGTGACCTGCCTGGTCACTAGGAGGACCTGCCACCATCTGCACCCCTTGTGCTGGCCTGTAGCTGGGCCCACCAGCCCTGTGCTCCTTCTTGTTTAATTGTTCCCAGGGGCAGGGTGCTGTGGCCCCTGACCCCTGCTACGATCCTTCAACCCTTTGGCAGAATGCTTTTACGAGGAACAAGGCATTCTTTTAATGACTGAGGCTGCTGAGGGGCCATTGCGCTTTGAAAGCGCTTTTCTTTGGCTAAACAGAAAAATCACCGCCGCAGCCCGAGCTTGTGGATGTGTTCTAGCGCTTTGAAGGCGCTTCTCTTTTGTGCAAGGAAATCACCGCCGCAGCCCGGGATTTAAAATGTGCCCTAGCGCTCTGAAAAGCGCTCTCCTGCTGTTAGGATCACCGCCGCAGCCGGGTTTTCGAGTTATTGCAGAGCGCGAGGATCGCGCTCAGCTCAGTGCCCCCGGGGCACGAGAAACCCCTTTCCGAAATGACGAGGAGCAAGCCTGCTCCTAGCGGTGCCCCCGGGGTACGGATCGCTCCAAGGAGCGCCCCCGGGGCACCGGCCGGCCCGACCTGGTGCTGGCGTTGCCGTCGGAGCAGGAGGGAGAGGAGGACGCCTCTCCCTCCCCTGCTCCAGCCCCGGAGGGCTCTCTCCGCAGTGCGCGGCCGGGGGAGACAGCCTCATCGGAGGCTCGCCCCTGCCGCCAACTCTCTGGTGGGCCCCCTCGTGGGCCCGAGACCATCACAAAGGGGTCTCCCCTGCCGAAAGGGCCGACGAAGGCCCCGGGAGACCCCAGGAGGTTGCGGGCCCCCAGAGGGGCCGCTCGCAGATCGGAGGGGGTGCGTGGCGCCCCCCTCCTGAACCCGAGGATTTCCCTGACTTGGGCCCCCCTTGGAGAGGGCCGGTGGAGGCCCGGGGGGCCCTCCAATGAGCACGGGTCCCAGAAGGGGCCCGTCAAGGAAGCAGAGAGGGTGCGTGCCGCCCCTCTCTATTTGCCAAGTTAGGGAGGCCCCCGTTTTGCGCAGAAGAGCGCCGGGGGCCCCATGATTCGTTTTAGGCACTGGAAGTGCCTCTTCATCATTCCCAGGTACTTTTAAATGGACAAATATAATTATGATTTAAAAGTTCTTGCTACAGACTTTCTTAATTGTGTTATATTACCTGCCTGTACTATGATGCTTTTACATATGTGTGCACATGTTCCTTTTATGGGCATGACTTGCTAATATGTTTCCCTAACTTGCCATAGGTTTTCTAATGTTCCTACTATGGGCGTTTTATGATATGCTTATGACAAGTGTTCTAATGTGATAACGTGTTTCCTGACTACTGCTTATGTTGCAGAATACTGAGTAACCTGTGTGTTATGTGTGACTACTGCTAGTTTGCAGAGTAACTAATGTGTAACGTTCTGACAACTGCTAAGGTAGCAGGATAGTACTGTTATGTGATGTTGGTCTAATAATTACGTTGGGTACAATACAGTGTATTTTCATATAATCTGGAGTTGTGTTTCCTTTGTGGTGGGGATATTGCGTCACATGTATGTGTGTGTTGTGCAAACGCTTTACGCATTGCCTCCGGGTTAAGCCTGACTGCTCGTGCCAAGCTACCAAGGGGGTGAGCAGGGGTTATCTTGGACGTGTAACTCCCTTGCCCTGACTAGAGTGGGTAAGTTCTGCCTGGCTGAGGTGCATACCCTAGCCAACCAGAAACCCCATTTCTAACAGTGACTGACTACATTTAAAAAGAATCTCCATAGGACACCAGAAATCTTTTCACATATTACAGTCCTTGTGTCATAAAAATAGACACATTGCCGCAATGCATGTTTTCTGAAGTTATTGAATCTGCCAAAAATGATGCACCCCATGCAACTCATCGCATTGGCTCTTGTTGCATTGTCTTGCGACAGAAATATCACACACTGGAGCGTGGATTCAAAGGTCCAGGCAGCTATCATCTGTGGAAAGAGGAAAGGCATTACTGCAGCAAGGGGGTATTGATGGTTTCACAACACACCAATAATATCATGGTGGAGGGAAGACAGGCTGTCACTGAGAAAGCCCCGCATCTGCTCCATGGACTCCAGGACAGTTTGGATAGCCCCAAGCCTATTATCAATCATGCTGGTGCCACTTTAGGAGTGCATTTGTTCGAGCCTCTGCCTCAGGACACCAGCGATGCTGGCCAGGGACTGATGGAGTCCACGAAGTGGAGAGTGGGTGCCTCTGAAGGCAGCAGAGTTGTCCTTATTCAGAAAGAGGCATCTATGGACTCCTTCTAGGCTGCCCGCCATTCCAACCCACACATGCTGTGCCAGCTCCCACTGTACTCCTATTGCTGTAGTTTGGAAGATGATGTCTGGGTCCTGGAAGTCTAGGGTCCCTGGTGAGCTGGCAGGTGGTGTGCGTTATTTGTTGAGTGGTTAATTTTGAGACTCCCAATGCTGTGGGTCCTCCCTGCGACCAGAGATGGTGTCTGGATGGCACCCAGGATCTGCTGGAGAGTGTCGGGATTGATGCTTTGCAGCTGTTGATCGCTATCATCAGTGAAGCCCAAGACAGGCAGCTGGCCATGAGGTATGGTATCATCCTCTGCAAAGAGATGGAGATATATTAATGTTGATCCGTAGTAGCTGTCCGCATGAGTCATCAGGTTGTTAATCATGGTGCCTTACTTACATGTATCAAAGCCATGCATCATGTCCCTCATTTATGGGCTCCTAGCGGCGCATTGTGCCACCGGGGTGTCATTTTTTGGAATGCACCATTGGCACAATATGCCAGTCCACATTTACAAATACAGTCTAAGCCATCTTGTGTGGCTTCTTTGAGCTTCTACATATGGACCCCTTTCATGCATTACACTGCCTGGCAGTTGCGTGGCATGGGTGTTGCTTGAGGTGTTTCCATGCAACAACAATGGAAACGTACAGAATCTGATGCATTGCCAGATCTATACGGTTGGGTGTGTGTCACATTCCTCTACCAGCCCACGTGTGTGGTAAGCGTGATGCAAGGGGGAGAACTGCAAAACAGGCCTCCTTGCAGCATGGGTGCAAGGGTTCCTGCATTGCAGGGCCGAGTGTTGTTGTGCATGAAGGGACACCTTCCTGTACAATCCCATACACGAGAGGTGGTTGCATCTTACTATGGATGGTGCAGGATACAGCACACATGATAAGAGGTGACAAGGAGGATGCATGTGGACCGTTCTCCCTTTTGAATCACTCTTACAACACATGGGTTGGCATAAGGAGCTAAGACATTCCCAACCATGTCAATGTATGAATACATCAGGTAGCTACACTACCTCAGGGGTGGCATTGTAATGGTGCTGCATATGACTAACATTGTTGAAGGCCTATTTTTGCATCTTTCAGTGTGTTTTGCAATCAGCAACAGACATTGGAAGTGGTAGACAGCATTCCTGTTTGCTGATGTAGCAGGATGTGTCCCTTCCTGCATATGGGGAATCATACATGCAACACAATGCTCAATGTGTGCCTGTGGTGGTATTAGGCAGCAGTTTGTGCCCCATCACCAAGGGTAGTACAGGGTTGCATTATATGTTAGTGACAAAAACACTTCTGAGCAGATTCCAAATGATGTAGCACAGCAAAGCAGGTGGGCTGCTGTATTGCACTGCATCATTTCATCATACATGGTTGACAATGGGTCACATTTCCCAGACACTGACAGCACACTGCCCCACCAGAGCATAATTTTTATGTTACACTCCAGTGGTGCAGAGTTCCATGCCATATTTACCAGGCCAAGCAAAGCATCTTGTGTGCCTTTTCATGGCCTGGTATTACGTGGCCCTTTCAGACCTTACACTGCATAGGTGTCATTCCATGCGTGTTGCTGGGGATGTTCCAGCATAACACACATGTAACCCAACCAACTTCTGAAGCCTTCCCAGTTTTTCACGTCTGAGAATGCATCACTTTCATACGCCATTTCAGGGTTGGCGTAGAAGTGACGAGAGGGTGAGCGTTATCTTTGTTTGTCCCACTAATGTCATGTTTCTCTGTGTGCTGCATTATGCATTACACATAGTAAAACAGAAACACTACTTGTGTCTGGTGTGGTGCAGGAAGGTTTCCCTTTATGCACAACGGCAATCATCCCCAAAACACAGGCGCCCCTGCAGCACTGTGCAGGTGTGCCTGCGTAGGAACATGGCAGCAAATTTTGCACCAGCACAAATGGTAATGACAGAAATGCCCCGTATGTTGTGTGTACCTTTCATTTGTGCCCTTTCCCAGTGGTGCATGAAGGTGTATCCTAGCCCTTGCTATCCCACCCTGTGCACAAGGCCTGGTACGTGATGCCACATAAGTGTTGTACATGGCCAGATGGTTCAGTTTATACAGTGAAGGTAGTAGTGTGAGTGTTGTGAAGTGGTCGGTGCATATGGTGGGAAGGTCAAAGCACATTATATGTGTTTGGTGTTTTGCCATTATTGTATCCCCATGCAACCCCTATGCATTCATGCAGTGCCTCCCATGTGCCTGCCCCTTCTGCCATTTGTTTGTTACAACATTGCCTCCTGCTGCAACTTAGCCTGTGTTTGTTGTTTTTCATCCAATCCCGAAGTGTCCTATCCCTAGACTCTGGTAACCAACTCCTCGGGGATAACTGCTGCCACATCTCCTGCAGCTCATCCAGCTCCTTCTGGGGTGCAAGGTTTCTGCCACCGGTCTGCAATGCTGCCTTTCAGTTGCTGGCCAATTTCTCTTTTTTTCCAAGCTTGCAATCGTGCCATTGCTTCTTACAATCCGTCACAGTCCTCTTCACCTCTCCCACACTGTTGACTTTATCGACTATAGACTGCTGTATGGCCTCCTTCCTACTTATTGGCAATTTAGAGGTGATGAAGACATAGGGGGTCATTCTGACCTTGGCGGTCCATGACCGCCATGGCGGAGTGCGGCGGAAGCACCGCCAACAGGCTGGCGGTGCTTCCTGGGCAATTCTGACCGCGGCGGTAAAGCTGCAGTCGGAAAAGGGGAGCCGGCGGTTTCCCGCCGGTTTCCCGCTGGCCCAGGGAACCCGCCATGGCGGCGCTGCTTGCAGCACCGCCATGGGGATTCTGACCCCCTTACCGCCAGCCTGTTTCTGGGCAGTGCAGGGGCCCCCTAACAGGGCCCCACAAAGATTTTCACTGTCTGCTTAGCAGACAGTGAAAATCGCGATGGGTGCCACTGCACCCGTCGCACCCCTTCAACTCCGCCGGCTCAATTCCGAGCCGGCTTCATTGTTGAAGGGGCTGTCCCGCTGGCCCGGCCGGCGGTCTTCTGGCGGTCGCCCTCCGGTCCAACGGGAAAGCCGGAATGACCGCCACGGTCTTTTGACCGCAGTGCGGTCTTTCGTCGGGAACCGCTTGGCGGGCGGCGACCGCCACGGTCAGAATGACCGCCATAGTGTTGGGGCTCCGTCACCTCTGTGACCAATTTATTGTTCTCCTCCTCTTTGAACCTACATTTCCTCTTCCTTTTCCCCTCTCATGGGAGTCTGTTTGGACATCTTGGCCGGTACTAGGCTGATTGGGGTCTCTCTGGGGTCTCTCCTGTCCTGGCTTCTCCATTTTTTTACCTTGTTGCTTCTGTTCGGTAATTTTGCAGGCTTTTTTGTATGTTTTTAAGCCTAAAAGTGATGCTAGCATGATTAGTATAACAAAATCCCGCAAATCAAGCTTGCTCCACTTTTGTGACACTTTTTACGCTAGCCTTTTCTTACCACCATGGTGCGCTGTGAATATGGCGCACAGCTGTAAGAAATGACATTAGTCAGGGTTACGATTTTTGACGCACAATTGCGCTAGCGCAGTTGTTCATCATTTCTTGTAAATATGCCCCTAAATGTGGTCTTTCCAAGGTAAAGCACTTTCCCAACTGTTGCTTACATTGGAGAGAAAATGGTAAATATGATCCCTCCAAGTGCCGACATATTCTCTACAGGTCCCAACATTGGAGTGGGAATAGTAGAGCTAACCATTCTAAATTCCAAATTCTACCCCACTGCTGCTCAGGGTGGAAGAGGAGAAGTTAGTTTGACTCCTGCAAGCCTATATTTGTAATGTTTTTTTTTTTTTAAATACACATTTTTTAAGTGATGTAAATTTAAAGATTATTTTAATTGACTTGTTTTAATTATACGTACATTTGAGAGCAATATATTTTTCTATTGAAATACTTTTATTGTAGTCTCAATATATACACTGTAATTATTATTTATGTCTATTTTATTTTTATTTAATAATCTTCATGTATGAATTTTTTGTATTTAGAGTATAGTATATATATTTTTTTAATTTGTTGTCTATAACCATTTTTATATAGTTTTTATATTATATGTGTTATTTCCGTGTCATTTTTTATAGTTGCTATATTTTTTTAACTAAATGTTTGATATTTAAAATTCAATATACATAGTGTGAGAGGATGGTTCTGACTATGTGGTCCGCCTTGATTTTTCACTTTTTGATCACCTGGTTTTTTACCTTTTACTGTGAGGAGCCTCATAGTTGAGGACTCATCCACAGTAAACTCATAGTAAAATGGACTGCACATGTTTACCGCCGGTACCGCCTTGCTAAGGAAAGGCTGCCATGGGGCAGCAAGAGTAGGATGCCCTGGGATGGTTACAGGTGATCACGTGAGCACACACATGTATACGTGGGAGGGCTGCGTGAGGAGGATTCCTGGCATGCACAGCTAAGAACTGCACTTAGGAGCCTGGGGCAGAAGGAACTATGCAGAGTGGGGGGTGACCTGGAGTAGGCCTCATGAGATGGGTGTACACATGTGAGGGATAGTCAGTGTGCTTACTGTCTTTTCACTGTAGAAACACTCCATTAAATGTCAATGTGAAAGAGTGGCCTACAGTGTAACTCAGGTCCCCTAGGGACCACAGAGACCAGAGTCACACCAATGTACACTGTAACCTGTATGAAAATAATGATGCAGTAGGTTACAAAAGCATAGTTGTACAACTTATGGGTCATCCAGGACTGTCATCTTTCTCTGACTCAGCTCAGGATAAGGGTCAATTACTGCTCAATCCAACTGCCTGAGCAGGGCATTGCATCAATCAGCAAGCTGTTATCCCATGCCAGGAAATTAGAGGAGAGGCCCTGCAAGGAGTGTCAGGGAAAATGGGTTGTGAGTTTCAGAACACATGTGGCACTAACTCCTGGATGACTCCATTTTGAGCTATCCGAGACAACTGTGCAAGAAGGAGGAGACAGGGCAAAGGAAGTGATATGGCACATTTGGATTGGCCAGAGGTGCAGGCCTGCTGGACACTTCTGTCCACCCCTTAAAAGATCTTGCACAGGGGAGAGCTCTCTCTCTCTTGGCTGTGCTTCACTGCTGGACACTGGAAATGAAGACGGGCATCATGGACAACTGGATGGAAGAACCCCCTGACTGCTCCCTGGGGCAGAAACTCTGCCCCTGAAGGACTTCAGACCCAGTGAGGTTAATGCCAGGGCAAGGTAAGCTGGCCCCATTCCCCCCCCCAAGGACCAGTTGGGGGAAAGACTGAGTTGGCACAAGGAAAGCACGCAGGGAAGGCACCCAGATGAAAGGCTGGTGCAGGGATTCAGAGGGACTGGCTCCCTACCATTTGGGAACCTTCTAGGCCAGGACAAAAGTGCTCCTGGTGGCAAGGACTAGACAACAGGAGCAAAATGACACCAAGATCATCAAAATCAGCCCTTGGTGCCCAAGCTATTCCCCGGAGAAAGACCTTATTTGACCTAATTTAGAGCTAGTGGGGAAGCACATGTAGCTCTGCTGCTGCTCTGATCGATGCCCCCAGTGTGGGCCAGGGCCCAGAGCTGAACCCAAAAAGAAGTAACGGCAGGGGGTGCTGTCGTGCCCCGTGAAGCATAACAGAAGGGCCTCGGACCCCATCCCGGGGCTCCCAAAGAGAAGCAAACTTGGGAATCGCTGTTGTGCTCACTGCGAAAGTGTGGAGGGCAGGGGCCCAAGGTAAAGCCAGAGGTGCCATCACTTACCCCCGTGAAGGTACTGGAAGGGGCTGAAGGGGCCCCATCATGGGGCCCCACAAAGAAGGCCAAGCTCGGGAGCCCCGTCATGCTCCCTGAGAACATGCAAGAGGGGCCCGGACCCCATTCTGGGGTCCCACCAAGAAGCGAAGCCAGAGGATATCATCACATCCTCCGTGAAGATGACTGGAGGCTGAAGGGAAGGAGGAGAAGAGAAAGCTGGTAGTACCGTCACACTTCCCATGAAAATGCCTGAGGGGTGCCGGACCTCATCTCATGGTCCCATGAAGAGGACGAAGGCGGGGAGAGCTGTTGTGCTCCCCGTGAAAGTGAGAAAGGGCCCGCACCCCATGCTGGGGGCCCAATGATTTCAAATGAGGAGGGAGGCCTGTCTTGTTGCAGCTCACGCGTCTACCCACAGGACAGGGCAGACCCCAACTGATGGGCTGGTTCCTGAGGCAGCACCTGGAGGGGCTGGCTGTGTGGGGAGCTGGGGTGAGAGACCGGAGTGGGCTCCTCGAGCCGCTCCCCAATGTCACTTACTTGTGGGATCGGACACCCCACAGCATGAGGGCTCCCCGTGCTGCTCTCTGATGAGGCAGTCTTGTGAGGGTGTCCGGGTGGGACTGGACTCCCCCACACCAAGAGGAACAAGGCACAAGGCCGCTTGCAACAACCATCCAAACAACGAAGGGAAGCGTCTCGACCCAGCACAGTGGGAGAGCCACTCGTCTAGTATGCAACCTCCCCCACAATGCCTTGCGAGGCATAATGTCTCCCTGAGCTCTGTTTTCAGCTTGTGGTGGCACCAGGAAGATAGGGCCACCACAACCCAAGTGCCCATGGACAGGAGCAACGTAGCCTCTCCCCAATGCAAAGTTTGTGTCCTTATCTTAGTTTAGGTGAGACAAGGGTTCCAACTCAATGTGGAGCACAAGCTTCCTGGAACTTTTTTTCGTTGCTTGTGGAAAATCAATCCTAATCTCCAAATTATTCCAACATGCCTCTACATGTTCCTTGTTGATGCCTATTTGAGTAATGAGACTGACATCCACCAGTGATCAAAGGAGATGCACTTTATTGTAATATTTAGGTGCTCTCACTCCAAGTTACAGTCAAATATTGCATTTGGGGATAAGTAAATGTATGGCCATGTGGGTTGTTGGATTATATTTCCCCTCAGGGGGAGACCAGAATGATTATGCCATGTCATCCAAAAGTAATTTCATCAACTTGTGTATATTTGAAAATTGTTGCATAGTATTGAGTAGTGTGTGTGTATAATAAATGTACATTTACTTTATCAAAAGAAAAAGGACAGACTGGACAATCATTTATTGAGTGTCATGCTTGTGTGCTCGTGAACGGGGATTACTAGCCCACACCACCTCCCTTGAGTAAGCCTTGGACTGCTCTGCAACTCTACCCTGTGAGAGTCAAGCACTACAATTGGGTGTTGGTTCCCAGTGGTGGTCGTGTGCGAACCCATTACTTGTTCAGGCCACACAATTAATGAGCCATCTTCCAACACATAGCTATTTTATGACAGTATTGTGGCCTTCTAAAGTTTGGCAGTAAACATTTTTGTACTTTACATTCAGAGGGACAGATTTAAGAAAAGTGGCGCTGCACCCAATGCAGTGCCACTTTCCTTGCGCCCCTTAGCTTCCTCCCCTACCGCCACAAAATACGACGCTATTGATGTACTGTTCAGGATTAGCGCCAACATTTTGGCACTAGTCCTGAAAAGTACAAAGGGACCCAATGTAACCAATAGTGCGCCCCCTTTAACACACAAAAAATAGTGCAAAGATTTTTTTTAGATTTCCTTGCACCATTATTTCAGCCCCACTAATGGAGGAATGCCCCCATTGCATACATTATGCCTGGTGTAGGCATAATGTGGCGCAATGGGTTCTAAAGTGACGCAATGCAGGCATTGCACCACTTTGTAAATATGGGGCAGTGATTTTGGCCTTGTTGGCCCACATTAGTGTAAACAAATCACACTAATGTGGTGCACAGAGGCGCTAGCCCCTTTTAAATCTGGGCCAAAGTATGTCAAATCAATATTTGTGTCCTCAATACTTTTGTGTAACATTTTGCATTGTAGTGTTTTTATCAACAATATTCTGTCATACAACCAACCGCAAGTTGGGCATGGCAGCCAATTCATTGCACAACTCCTGCAGCACAAAACTCTAATGGCTCATTAAAAAAAAGTTTACAGCCCAAATTTAAGAAAGGTTAGTGCTGCTTTTGCCACATTCGTTTTATGCAAAAGCGGTGCTAACCCAGCACCATATTTATATAGTCTCACTAGAGCAGTCTAGTGGCAAATTTCCTGACAAAGGGCCGTATTTATACTCCGTTTGCGCCGAATTTGCGTCGTTTATTTCGACGCAAATTCGACGCTAAACTAACGCAAACTAACGCCATATTTATACTATGGCGTTAGAGGCGAATAGCGCCAAAGTTCCCGGAATGTGCGTCATTTTTTAGCGTGAACCCCTTCCTTGCGTTAATGATATGCAAGGGAGGCGTTCCCGTCTAAAAAATGACTCCCAGGCCTTTACGTGGTATTTATACTCCCGGGCAAAAGAGACGCCCGGGAGTGGGCGTGGCTAAAAACGGCGCATTTGCGCCGCTTTTTAACGCCTGGGTCAGGCATGGCGTTAAGGGACAAGTGGGCTCAAAATGAGCCCACAGTGCCCTCCCCTGCCCCCAGGGACCCCCCCTGCCACCCTTGCCCACCCCAGGAGGACACCCAAGGCTGGAGGGACCCACCCCAGGGACATTCAGGTAAGTTCAGGTAAGTATTTTTTTTTTTTTTTTAAATAATTTTTTTTGGCATAGGGGGGCCTGATTTGTGCCCCCCTACATGCCACTATGCCCAATGACCATGCCCAGGGGACAGAAGTCCCCTGGGCATGGCCATTGGGCAAGGGGGCATGACTCCTATCTTTACAATGATAGGAGTCATGTTGATGGGGGATGGGCGTCGAAAATAAATGGCGCAAGTCGGGTTAAGACGATTTTTTCGACGTAACCTGACTTGCCCCATTTTAAGACGCCCATACGCCATTTTCCCCCTACGCCGGCGCTGTCTGGTCTACGTGGTTTTTTCCCACGCAAACCAGGCAGCGCCGGTCTGATTGCGCCGTCTAACGCCATTCCATAAATACGGCGCCCGCATGGCGCTTCAGAATGGCGTTAGACGGCGCAAAACTTTTTGACGCTAAACTGCGTTAGCGCAGTTTAGCGTCAAAAAGTATAAATATGGGCCAAAATGTTTTAGGAGCGCCTCCTCACCTTGCGTCGTTTAACAACAATGATATTAAAGGAAGGCATTCCCTCCTAAAAGATGAGGCTAGTGCTATATATACAAGCCGACTTGAAAATGACGCATGCCTAGGACCGGGCCCAAAAAATGACGCTAATTCCGATTAGAGCCAAAAATTTAACACCTGGTCAGACCACGCATTAAAAAGAGGCCAAGCCACAACTACATAAGGAAAACACAACCCTGGCATGCAACTGGACAACATGGAACTGTTACACCTACAGCATGGCACATGGAGAAGACAACAGTATTGGCGCCAAGTGCCACCGGCACCACCGCACCAACCACAAACACCACCACTGCAGCCACAAAGGCAGCGCAGAAGGTTGGAGAGAATATTCAACACACATGCATCCATCCTTGGCCTCAGGGACCAAGAGGTCGCCAGACTGTACTGTCTCAAGCGGGAGTCTATCGTACTGCTGCTCCACCACATTGCTCCTGACATCACAATAAAAGTGGAAAGTCCTACAACTAAACCTCCCATGACCAGACTCCTTGTGTCATATCTTTGAAGCTAATGTGGCGCTGGAAGGAGAAAAATGCAACACCATAATTACAAAGTGGTGCAATGCTTACATTGCGCCACCTTGTAACCCCTTGCGCTACATTATGCTTTTGCCAGGCATAATGTATGCAAGGGGGTGTTCCCGGCACTGGAGGGCCGTAAAAATGGTGCAAAGGAATCTATGAGATTCCTTTGCACCATTTGTATCTGCATTTTTTAATGCCTCCTAGTGCAGGCTTTAAACAGAGGCTCCCATTGATTACAATGGGCCGCTTTGCAGGATTAGCATCTCATTTATTACGCTAATCCTGCAAAGCGAAGGACTAGCGTAAAAAAACAATGAGGCTAGTCACCCTAACTACCGCCATGGTACCCTGTATTTTAAATATGGTGTTACCATGGTGCCGTTGGGGGGGGGGGTAAGGGGCACAAGAAAAGTAGTGCTGCACTAGGTGCAGCAACACTTTTCATAAATCTGCCCCCACATGTGTACACATTTTTATTACAAAATACAGAATCTTCACGCATAACACAGCTATGTGCATTGCATTGGCCATGCCACCATCAAAGAACTCATATATTGGCACATCCCCACATGTACAAAGCTGTAGAAACCTGAGGCAGCACTGATGATTTATGCCACCCTATTGGTGGCATCACCATTTACACATCATCAAAAAATACCTGATATACTCATTGTGTTCACACATTGAAATAGGACATCACCATCATTGATAGATCATGTATATGAATAGACACCTCACAGCATACCAACATTCATACCCGTAAATCTCCTTAATATGATACAAGGGTGCCAACAGTGGACTGTGGCAGCTGAACTATTGCCAGTGCACTGGTAGAGGCCAGAAGTGCACAATAAAAGGAGACATGGGACTGTGCAGGGTTGGATAGGTGATGCAGGGCAGTGCACAAAAGCATCTTATGCCCTGTCCTTCCTCACAGGTGCCTGGAAACATGTTGTATACATCACAATACATCCCATACAATTGTGCCACACTGTGCATATGAACCACATGCACATATGCATGCTAGCCAGCAATTGTCAACAACAACACTTTGTGCAAGGGAGGTATTTCAAGGCCAAGAAGGTGGGATTAATGTACAGCACACAGGGTGCAACACCTGTCTCATGGCACACACACAAAATAGGTACAAATTACACAAATATTACTCTTCTGCAGGTCTAAAGTAATGGGACTAATGGACGAATATAGACAATGCCACACCCATTCTGCATGGGTGAACTGTCAGACCAGAAATTAATCAACAATCACTAGGTCCCTGAGGCACAACCCAAGACTGAAAAATGCACCACCACACACCAATACAACCATGCATTCAAACGGGATCACACACAATACTAGATACAAGTCTCTATCACCACTCTACTGAAAACAAATATGTGCCATGGCACATAGCAATTAACAAATATGCATGTCTGAAACTTTTTCTCACATTCCATTGCAGCGGACCAAGGTTACAGCATCCAGCCATGGGTCATGACCCCATATGGAAATCCACACTGATGCTGAGCAGGCTTACAATGAAGCACACAAAAGGACGAGGAATGTGATGGAGAGGACATTTGGCCTACTAAAAATCCAGGTTCAGTTGCCAAAGTCTAACAGGAGGAAGCATGTTATATGCACCACCCCTTGTGTGCAAATTAATACATGTCTGTGCAATTTTGCACAACATCTGTGTACACACCAATGTCCCCTAGGACGAACAGGTAGATGTCCCCAGTGAGGAGGATGAGGACAATGATGCACAACAGGAGGATGGTGAAAAACCAAACCGTGCTGCTCGAGCATGCAGAAGAGATCATATTGTGCACAACTTTTTCACTTAGAGACTGTACTCGAAGCATCAAGAAATAAAAATTGTAAATAAATCACTTGAACTCTGATTTCTCATGGCGTACTTCTTTTCACCATCACATACCTATTTAACTCACCCACATCTCAGAGAGCATGACTAAACCACAACAGATGTAAATAATTTAGGAACATAAGAACTAAAAACATATTAAAACAATGCACAACCACATGAATGTGTGGGAGAAATGTAGGCATAGTCTGTAGCACTAACAATGTACAATCATACACATATTACACAAGTGTGTTGGATTGACATATGCCTGCAGCAATCCTGGAAATACACGTGAAGACTGGTTTACAGATGTATGACCTAGGTAGGAAAAGAGTAACAATTACCTATAATGGCAGCTTTGTGTCTGCAATGTAACCAAGCAATATCTAAATGTCACTATCACAGGTGATAACTGAAAACATACTCCTCAGGGCACTCACATGTTTTACCAAAAGAGAGTGATATACAGGGGCCAGAACACCTAAATGTCTAGGTCTCTCACACTCAATCCAGTTCGGAATGTGCATGTACGTCAAACAATGTCTAAACAAGTCAAAGACCCTTGCCAAATTATATATGTGATGAAGGACACAGATAGGTTGAATGCCACATCTTCTCTACTCTTAGCTGTCATGAGTAATCACACAATCTAAATATACTCATAGTGAATCTGACAAAGGCTGTAGAATGCAGATGTGAGTGCGTGCTCATGTCGAAATGTGGAAGGACAGCTGAGAGACTCCTTTATGTCACTTTGGGATCCAATTCGTGGAGGTCACTCAGATACTACTCAAGTGCTGTGCCTGGTGTTCTGTTATGCTGCTGTGGCTGGTGTTCTGTTATGTATGGGGGTCAATCATGTGATCTAGCAAAGCCTGGAAATGTTAGGGCAAATATAGCTTAGCCTGTAGCCTGTAGAAGAAGCCATGTTCATCTACAAAGTTCACAAGTCTGACTTAGTAAGATGTGCATGAACAAAGAGACAATGTTGATGACGAAGATGGGTGCTAAGCATAATCTGCAGAAAATAAGCCAGCAATGTTGAACTAGAAGCATGGCTGACAAAATATGCCATCAATGTGTTCGAAGGAACACACATAGACTAATACTCACTGTACAACACAACAGTGTTTCCATATGACACCAAACACATATTCACAGAGATTGTGTAGGTCTGTACATATTCCAGTTACATTGGAAACAACTACAACTATGTGCTTTACCAGCACATGAAAGTGTGACAGAAGCAAGTGCCAAATGACATTATCTGTAGCCTGGGTCTGGAGATATGACCCAGTTCCACAATCTATCAATGACCTAACCAAGCATCATAGGAATAATCTCACCTATGTATGCCAAGTCATGTCAAACCATAGCAAATGATGAGACATGTTTAACCCAAATAAGCTGTAAGTCCCTAGAAAATATTGGGTCAAGCCAGACATCAACAACCTCATAGTTAACAAAACATACTTGGCCATGGTGCCGTAAATGTGAAGGTGTATGCCTGCAGATGACTGTGAATTGCAGTGTTGATGACTAATCTTGAGGATGGCACACACCCCACACCCCCAATCCCTAGAGGAGTCCATATCAACTCTAGTCACAGTCTGGGGCCTGTACCTGTGCAGAGTGAACTGAGCTGACCACAGTCAACCGTGTCAATACGTGCAAGAATGGTGCCATCACTGCCTGACAGCAGCCCTACCATACAAATGTTGTGCTAATAAGGAAATCTGGCTATAAAAAATGGGTGAATCATTGTACATTCCAAGTGTATGTGCTAATCATATAATTCCTATATCCAGCACACATGCTACCTAGCTGGACCAGGCTTGGTGCCGTCTATTTGGACAAACAAGGACAATTTACATATCTAAATGTGTATGTATAATATTTACTTACAAACATATGAACAGTACATATGTTTTCACATAGGGAAACATAGTAAACGACAATGGGCTGCATTTATGTTGTTACATCCCTAATCACACCGCTGGTATATGCATTACTTATCATACATGAAACATATCTTTTCACACATTAACATGTTACATACATACCAACAATGACACATGTCAGCACACCCTCTCCAAGAGGTTGCATGCATGGGGAATTATACGTTACATGTGTTGCATTACATCATGAAGTCTGGTCCTTAGAACACACCAGAGTATGACACACACTTGCACTTACATTGCCATGGGTTACCGGATCACAAACAAGCCTTAGTCAACAGCACCCTTTGCTAAACAATTGTCAAGGGTATCATATGCATGAACATGTTTCGCACATGGCCCATCCTATCTTATGCTGTTTTGTGAAACGAACATTGGGACATATGACATAACAATGTTGTAGACCTACATATGAGTTCCATCATATATGTACACTCACAGTACACACATTGTACAAGTGTAAACATGTATGTGCAAAAGTCTTCATACACATTCACACTTGCAAACAGTCTCAGTCCTCCCACACTTCACACACACCTACAAACATGGAAACACATTCCTATGTTATCGGCACTGAGTGAAATACTCATGCATACATGTGTTGCCCTACCATACAAACAACAAAGATGCATAGCACCTTTTTAGATCTGGCATCTTTGGCCTGGCCTCCATTAACTTTTTGCCTCTGCTTCCCAGGTTGTTGCTGTGTGCTGTTTTTGCTGTTTTTGTTACTCTGGGCACTTTACCACTGCTGACCAGTGCTAAAGTGCAAGTGCTCCCTAGGTGAAATTATATGTGTAATTGGCTTTTCCATAATTGGCATATTCGATTTACAAGTACGTCCCTAGTAACATGCACTATAGGTGCCTAGGGCATGGTAAATCAAATGCTACTAGTGGCCCTTCAGCACTGATTGTGCTACCCACATGTGTATCCCTGTAAACATGGCTCAGACCTGCCACTGTAGAGTCTGTGTGTGTAATTTTAAATTGACAATTCGACCTGGCAGGTATACCCACTTGCCAAGCTCAAACCTTCCATTTTCATACATGTAAGGCACCCCTAATGTAGGCCCTAGGTAGCCCTACGGGCAGGGTACAGTGTATGTTAAAGGTCGGACATGTACTGATGTGTTGTACACGTCCTAACAGTGACATACTGCTAAATGTGGTTTTCACTGGTTCAAGGCCTATCTTCTTATAGGTTAACATGGGGGCTGCCTTTAAATATCCTTAAAGTGCAGTTTCCCTTTGAGAGCAGATAGAAATGTGGGGTTTGGGGCCTCTGAACTCAAAAATTAAAAATACATCTTTTAGTGAAGGTGTTTTTTAGATTGTTATTTTGAAAATGCCACTTTTAGAAAGTGGACATTTTCTTGCTTTCAGCATTCTGTGACTCTGCTTGTTTGTGGATTCTCTGTCTGGGTCAGACTGACAGTTGGGCTGTTTGTGAATCTCCTCTAGGCAGTGACAAAAAGGGAGCTAGGGTGTAGCCTGCAAATTCTGATGGGCAATCGGGGCTGGAGTGGCGGGAGGAGTGGTCACTTACACCTGAATGGGCAGTGTCTGCCCTCACACAATGCAGCCTCCAACCTCCGTGTGTGTCTGAGGCCTGGCCTGTGCATGGCAGGATCCTGTAAACAACAGAGACTTTCCTTTGAAGTTTGCCTACTTCAAAGGCAGAAAGGAGTATAAGTAGTGGACCCAAAACCCCAGATTTTTAGATCATTTCTGGATTCAACAGGAACCACTGTCAAGGAGAAGAGCTGAAGAGCTGAGGAGAAGTGCTGCCCTTGCCTCTGACTGTGCTTTGTTGGGCTATCCTGCAGTTGCTGCTTCTGCCTGTGAAAGGGAAAAAAGACTGGACTTTGTTGTGCATTCCTGCTTGAGAAGAATCTCCAATGGCATGGACTGATTTTGCCTCCTGTTTTGAAATCTCAGGGCATCAAAGACATCTTCTGGCAGCACCTGGATTCTCTGCTGAGACTCCTTCCCTGCCAAGTGGTGCCCCATCCAGTCCCTGGGCCCTTGAAAGATAAAGTTGGAAGAACAAGGACTGAAATCCACACATAGGTCACTGTGCGGGGATGTTTTCGACGCACCACCTGCAACGCAGCTGAAAAATGACACGCCACCCACTTAGCAGCTAGAATTGATGCTCCACTTGCATCACGGCTGTGAGATTGAAGCATTGCGGGTGGAGAAACAACGCAACACCCATGGCGGCTGCAGATAACGACGCAAAGGACGTTTTCTAACACAGTGTGACCGTATTTCTCACGCATTATCGCTGGGCGTCAAAGTCATTGAGAACCTACGTGGATCTGAGGTACCCTGTCTGGAAATCGACACATCGCTCTCTTGCGAGGTAGAAAAACAACCCATTACCTATCTGACCAGGGAAGAAATGACACACAGCCTCACTTGCGAGTAAGAAATCGACGCCTCGCCGACTTTTCCAATGAACACTCTCCCATGTAGCTTTATTTTTTACACAAACCAGGTACTTTGTGTAAAATCAATGTTTCCATTGTTTTCTATGAAGTAAGACTCTTATTCTTTTGAGAATTCATATCTTGACTTGTGTATGTTAGATTTTTGTCATTTTGGTCTTGTTTGATTTAGTTATTATTACCTATTTTTCTATACTGGTGTAGTGTCCATTTTGTAGTGTTTTCACTGTATTACTGTGTGTCTTGGTACAAATACTTTACACATTGCTTTTGAGATAAGCCTGACTGCTTGTGCCAAGTTACCAAGGGGGTCAGCAGAGGTTATTTTGAGTGTTTATCTCCATTGCTGGACTAGAGTGAGGGTGCCAGCTTGGATAGAGTGCAAACTGACTGCCAACCAGAGACCCCGTTTCTAATACACCTATTACTAGGAATGTGAATCTGGGTGCCCTGTCAGCCTTCCCTCTAAAATCCAAGCATGCCCATCATGAATGAAAAAGAAAAACACATACGGTAGTACTACAAACACCGCAAATACCAAAAATGGCACCTAAACACCTGCGCGTCTGATCTAAATCATCTTGCCTTGTCAGCGATCATACAAAAATTCACACAAGGCGATCATGCATGAAAAAAAAACGATGAATAGGGTAGTCCTTCAAACATCGCAAATACCAAAAATGATGGCTCGCATCTGTGCATCTAATCTAAATCATCATGACTTGTCAGCTTTCATACAAAATTTCACACATGGTTATCATGCACCAAAACAGTGACACATTTCAGAAAACATGATACATACGCCCAGAAAGTGATGTAATAGGACTTCCTTGCTGCATACATGGAAAAGTGAACTTACTTTCACTTTTACTTTACAGTCTTGTGCTGGTGTGAGGAGTGGTGGAATTTGAGTATTTTGTGCTGTATGCTGTCTGTGTCTTTTTCATCTAGTCATTTTTGTCATCTTATTGTAAATTGTTGTCCTGTTATTGTATCAGTATTGTCGAATGTCTGTCTTGAGGTAGTTAAGTTTGTTGGGGTAGTTGAGGTTAGTTGGGGAGTAGTATTTTTCTTATTTTTGGGTGATTATATGTTGCAGTGTAGTGAAACTGCAACATTTAAGGGAAGGAAGCAGGGGATGAACTGGGAGGGTTCATCTGGTTGGTGTGCCACTACTTCCCTAACATGGTGGCTTGGGGTGGCTGTGTGATTATGGGCTACCCTACAGAGGCACGGAAGCTGTGCTAGGCCAAGGTTCTGTACGTGCTCAGACAGAGCTTCTCAGTCAAGTGAACTGACCACCAGTTGAAGCACTGGTGGGCAGACCTCATAGCCTGTGAAAGGGATTTCCTGGACCACCCTGTTATTCAGATCGGCCGAACTGTTGGTAAGTACCCCTTATACATAGCTACATCCTTATTTGAATTTGCCTGACAGTAGGATATAAGGATTACTTCAGCAAGTCATGACAAATGTGAGGACAGCAAGTTCTGTGTCCCAGCCAACCTACATTCATGAGAGGTCAGCAATGCACTGGTTGCTGACAATTTGCACATTCCTCTCTTTGTACCTTTTGTATTGCATATACATATTGAAGTGCCAAAAACAAAACACACATGTGTAATGGTGCAAAGGTCCATGTTACCCAGGCACAACTGCCCATGTCCATCATGGGCTTGACATCTGTGGAAATTTGCAAAGTAATGTTTAAGCAATGACAAACATGACACAGGATTACAGGTAGTCATGGATGTTTGTGTATTCCTTGAGTCACATATATATGCAGAGTGGCACAACAAGGACACAAATGTAAGAAGGACTTAGCGGCTCCTGCTGCAACATTAGTGCAGCAAGTACTGCAACACCATATGTCAAATGTGACGCAGTACAAGCATTGTGGCACTTTTAAACCCTGCTGCCACATAATGCCTGCTCCATGAATGATGAATATAAAGGGGTGTGTTCTGGTGGTAGGAAACACACAAAACTGTCATTTTTGGAGTTAACTTGAATGCTTGCCTAAGGCAGGTTAGTAAAATGACACTCCTAATGTTTTCAATGTGCCTAATTTCACTTAGCAGGTTTGGCACCTTCATGAATGTTGCAAAGCATGCAAAGTGCCACCATACTGTCATAGTTTACTGCATTAGTTTCCTAACATGTCCCATGGTGTGCAGCATGTCAAATATGGCACACACCTGGTGGAGTTCTGTGGTGGTAGGCGGTGGAGGAAAAAGTTGAGCATCTGAGTTGATGCTCCCTTTTCACATTGATTTATTACAATGTACTAAGCTTCTGAGTATTGACAGTGTCCTGTCCCCAAGAAATTGTTACGTATGTATTAGAGACAGGTACACATGGGTGAATCCCATATCTATACATGTTTTTGTGGGCTAACAATGTCTGTCTAAATGACATGTTATAGATGCCAGTTGCTCATTCCTAAACGTAAGTTAACTAGGTCAATCAGCTAAACAAGGGGAATGTGTAACAGTTGCCCATGCTTTTCTTTGTACAACAATCACAAAGCTATGTTTTCCTGTCATGTCTTGCAGGTAAACCTCCACCCTAAACCATTTGTGAGGTTTCACAATTTGAAGACCCCAATGCAGCCAATAAGTGTTAAGGTGCATGTCAAATGTGTAGATCAAGGGTTGTGTGTGAGAGAGTATGATGTGTGCAATGCTGTGTTAAAATGGCATGTGTGTCAATTAAGACAACATTATCGATCCTTGGGTATCAACATCATGTCTGATGTTATGTTGAGGATGTGGAATAAGAAAAAATGATGCACTGGTGCCAACGTGTGCTGCAATTAATTTATGAGTCTTTGGAAAAGGTAAATATGCGCACAAACACAGTGATGTCAGTCAAGATATGTGTCAGAGGTACTGGGTTTCAGAAATGTAAGGATGTTGGCAACATATTTGTCACAGCACATGTTACTGTACTGTGTGCCACACGTTGCACAAAGATACTCTGGACATGGTACAAGTTATGTCAATGTGTCAAGGTCTTTAAGGGGCTTATCAATAAGACACTTGCACCAAAGGTGCTTCACTACTCTTTAGTAATGAGGTGATGCACCGGCCAAGCAAGAAGCTTTTTGAGAAGGCAAACAGTTATTTGAGTACACAATGAGATTTCAGCTTTTCTTCTGAAGATTGTGGTCCATGTCTATGGATTGCAGTAAATAGGATGTGTGCAGATGAACCTACATGATGTAACCACCATGATGAGTGCAAGCGAGCATGGTCACATCACTTGAGTATGAGATGTGAACAGTGAGTGTTTACCTGGTACGTGGGAGATGTTCCAAGCTTGTGCACAGATAGTGTGCAAAATTGGATAGCCGTTATCCCTGCAACATGAACAATATTTCGTAGATGCGTGGGTGGCAGATTTGTATAGAATTTGGGCTTGAAGTTGTTTTATAAGGTCTGGTGGACTACATGTGTCATCTGAAGATGCTGTTTCCATTGCATGGTTGTTCTTCCTCTACCCAACACAGTTTATGATGACATGTTCCCCTCATGTTTTAGCGGCCTCAATGACTTCAGCACAGAAGTCTGCCTTTGAGAAGAGGGCTGAGAGATTCTGGCACATCTGTGAGGTGCAGAGAGGGTACTTCAGGATGGCCATGTTTAACAGACCTGATAAATCATAGGGGTCGTGGCGGGCATTTCCTCACAGAGGACCAGCCAAACAGCCTACTACAGGCACAAAAATGAGTGGAACCTCAACACAGAGGATAAGGGGTGGGTCTGCAGGTTCCGCCCCGTCAACATCAATGGCCTCTACCACAACAACATCCCAGCCACAGCTATCACCAGCTTCCACTTCCTCCAAATTTGAGGATGAAATGCGTAAGGACATGGCCAAGATCAAGAGGAGGTTGTCCAAACTGAAAGACGCTAACAAGCAGAATTATAAACTTTTAAAATGTATCAAAAACAAGCTGAAGAAGCACTGACTTTGAAACCTTTCCTTTTCACAGTACTTTCCCTTCCCCTAGTTTTTTTTTGTGAATAGTTTTAGTGGGATTTAGATGGGTAGGCATAGGTAAGGTAGCATAGAGTTGGTTAGTATTAGGACATTATTGGTATCGTTGAGTGTGGGATTTAGGACTCTTTTTTGTTTTTGGGGGGTTGTGTATAGGGGTATAGTGTCAGCATTGATGGTAGGCAGCTGGTCATCCAGATGAACTGAAAAATCTGGGACAGGCAGCACCGCAGGAGGTAAGGCTTCATCTCTGCAATGGGATAGTGAAAGGTCAATATTCAGCTGTAGTGGCTGTTGACATGAGTCATCATTTGCTTGCTACTGATGACTTAGTGACATGGTACTGACCCATACATCAAGGCACACATTTATGGACCCCTAATGTCACACTGTGCCACCTGAGCATCATTGCTATGGAGTCACCATTGACGCAAACTGTTGGGCCACATTTCTCAGTGTGTTACCCCACCTTGATTGACTTATCATGATCTTATTCATTTGTACCCCTTTCATTGATATGACTGTGTTACTTATGTATGCCATGGGCATTGTTAGGAATTTGTGCACACACCACAAATGGAGATGTACCGAATAAATTGCATTTGGTGTTAAAGATATTTGAGTAACAGACTCTTTTGCCACCCTACATGTGTTAATTAGAGTGATGAAATGATGTGCACTGTCCACATGCATCCTCCTAGCCACTTTGAGTTATGTGTCCAGCAGTCTGCACCACCCATTGTGAGATTCAACCACCTCGTGTGTATGTGTGCAAACAGGAATTTCTCCCTTCCTGCAAAACAACACTCATCTGTGCTTGCAGGTTTCCTAGTTGTAGGCCTGCATTTCTGGATTGAGTGTTGTTTTGCTGGGAGGTAGACCTTCTGGTTTACACATGTACACATGAGGTGGTTCATCGTTACTTTGTGTGGTGCAGAATGCTGAACACATGACTCAAAGTGGCTAGGGAGAGGCATGTGGGAAGCCCACCCACTTCCATTACTCTGACAACACACGGAGTGTGGCATGAGGACCTCACAAATTTTGAGGCTTGCTGATGTATGGATGCATCATGTTGGGACACCGCTTCAGGGGTGGCATTGTAGTCATAGGACTAAGAACTGACATTGTTGTAATCCTATTGTGGACTACTTTCAATGTGTGTTGCAATCATCATCAGTCATTGTAAGCGTTCCTGTTAGTTGAATTTGCAGGATGTGCACCTTCCTGCACATGTGCATTAGGATCGGCAAGAGGGACACCCGTACAACATGCAGTTTGTGTGCAAAGTTGGTATTGTCCGTCATATGTTTTGCCATAACCAAGGTTAATAGAGGCATGCATTGTCTATCTTTGAAAACTATACATTCCTATACATTTGAAATGATGTTGCACAGCACCACAAACGGAGCTGTTGCACAGTGTCTTTCTTCATAGAAGCGTAAATATGTATCACAATATCCAGACACAGACATCATAGTGCTCTACTGTTGGACTTGGCCCTTTTTGCAGGGACATCGCCAATCTTTTTACCTCCATCTTCCTAATGTTTCTGACCAGTTTTTGTTGGATGTGGGACTCTGGGCACATTACCACTGCTAACCAGTGCTAAAGTACATATGCTCTCTGTGTAAATAGTATTATTGATTGTTTTTTCCATGATTGGCATATTTGATTTACTAGTAAGTCCTTAGTAAAGTGCACTAGAGGCGCCTAGGGCCTGTAAATCAAATGCTACTAGTGGGCCTGCAGCACTGATTGTGCCACCCGCATGAGTAGCCCTGTAAACATAGTGTCTGTGTGAAGTTTAAACTGCCAATTCGACTTGGCAAGTATCTGTTTTTATACATGTAAGGCCCTAGGTAGCCCCATGGGCAGGGTGCAGTGTATGTTAAAGGTGGGACATGCACTTATGTGTTTTACATGTCCTAACAGTGAAATACTGCCAAATTCGTTTTTCACTGTTGCAAGGCTTATCTCTCTCATAAGGTAACACGAGGGCTGCCTTTAAATATTATTAAAGGGCAGATTCACTTTGGGAGAAGATAGACATTTGGACTTTGGGGTCTTTGAACTCACAATTTAAAAATACATCTTTTAGTGAAGTTGTTTTTTTTAGATTTTTTGCTTGAAAATGCCACTTTTAGCATTTTCTTGCTTCAACCATTATGGGATGTTTGTGGATTCCCTGTCTGGGTCAGTTTGACAGTTGGGCTGTTTGCACCTCTCTCTAGACAGTGACACAAAGGGAGCTGGGGTGTAGCCTGCATATCCTGATGAGCCTCTGAGAGGGAGTGGAGAAGTGGTCACTCACACCTGAAAGGCTGATCCTGCCCTCACACAATGCAGTCTCCAGCCCCCTGGTGTGTGTCTGGGGCCTGGCCTGGACAAGGCAGGATCTTGAAAACAACAGTGGGCCTACTTCAAAGGCAGAAAGGGGAATAAGAAGAGCACCCAAAACCCTTGAAAATTAGATAACTTCTGGAATCAAGAGGAACCTCTGCCAAGAAGAAGAACTGAAGAGCTGAGGAGAAGTGCTGCCCCTGCCTGTGACTGTGCCTGTGAAAGGGGACATAGACTGGATTTTGTTGTGCATTCCTGCTTGAGAAGAATCTCCAGGGGCTTGAATTGAGCTTGCCTCCTGTTGTTGAAGTCTCAGGGCCATCAAAGACTTCCCCTTGCAGCACCTGGACTCTCTGCTGAGACTCCTGCCCTGCCAAGTGGTGCCCTATCCAGTTCCTGGGCCCTTGAAAGGTGAAGTTGACAGACAAGACCTGAAAATCCACGCATAGACGGGCGTGCTGGGAAATTTTCAAAGCACCTTCCATGATGTGGCTGATAAACAACACGCCACCGGCTTTGCGGCTGGAAGATCGACGCAACGCAGCTGGAGAAACGATGCGCAACACCCGCTAATGGTGGCTGATAATGACGAAAACCCCGCTGTGTGGTTTTGGGATACCTTGCAACCTGATTTTCAACGCAACATTACTGGGCCCGGAAAACAACGAAAAGCCTGCCTGACCGAGGTGCCTGTCCGGATCGCTGGATCGCTCTCTTGCGGGAGAGAAGAAACAACGCACACCAACCAGACCAGAGGAGGAACGATGCATGGTTTCACTTGAAGTGAGAAATCGAGGCATCGCTGGCCTCTTTCTATGCACACTTACCTGTGCTACTTTATTTTAATGCTACCCGGGTACTTTTGTGAAATAACAGCATTCTCACTGTTTTCTAAGGATTAAGACTCTCCTTTTTTTGAAAATTCATAACTTGACTTGTGTATGTTGGATTTTTGTTGGTTTGGTCTTTTTTTCTTTAGAAAAATATTACCTATTTTTCTAAACCTGTGTTGTGTCATTTTGTAGTGTTTTCACTGAGTTACTGTGTGTGTTGGTACAAATACTCTACACATTGCTTCTGAAGTTAAGCCTGTCTGCTCGTGCCAAGCTGCCAAGTGGGTGAAAGGGGGTTACCCAAGGGTGAATCTCCTTTACCCTGACTAGAGTAAGGGTCCTTGCTTGGACAGGGGTGTAATAGGTGATGTATTAATGTATTCTGTTCTAACATTAATTTGTTAAGTATTATTAGAATGTCTTTTCATTGGTGGGATGTTAGGGATTCTGGAGCTCCAGTGACGATGGCCAGATGACCGTTGTTTCTGGAGCTGGAGGCAGCAGTTTCTGTTGTAGGTCTTTTCCTTCTTGGATTAAACAACGTTCTGCATCAATTACCTTTCTGTGTCCGAGGTCGTTCTTTTCCCACACTACAATTTGGTGCCAGGAGTGGGGCAGACCTCGGATCACTGGCTACTTCAAGGCCCACCAACAGATTTCTGCACGGAGCGGAAGCACGTTCCCTGAAGGTCTCGGATTGCTCGGATGCCTTCTTTGCCGTCGCTTCCTGTGTCTGGCTTCGCTTCCTGAGCCTGGTGAGCCCTATTTATTTGCATCTCGAGACTCAGCAGGCGTTGATGGCGCGGGCACGCGTTGCTTAGCAACGCAACGCATGCTGTTATTTCTCTTTGGAATTCCACTACGGACCTGACGGCGCTCACGCGCATTGTTTAGCAACGCAACGCGTGCTGTTGTTTCTCTTTGGAATTCCAATTCGGACCTCACGCAAGTTGCTTGGTGACGCGTGCCACTTCTCACGCGCATATCCTGCTATGTTTATGCCTGTTGCCTGGCAACGCTTCCGCATGCTTTGGGCTCAAGGTACTGATGCTTATTGAAATTGAAGACACTGTTTTACCTCGTGAACGTGCCACAGTTACTGTTTCAAGCAACTTCAGAGTTTCCCTGGGTGCTAACTTTCAACATTTTCTGCAAGTGGAACCCTTGTTTTTGATTGGTGTTGCTATTTTGTAACATCCAAATAAACGTTTCTACATTTATGGCTGCTCCTCAAGGCATAGTGCAACCTCCAGCATTTTTACAAAAAACAGGGAAAACAGATATTAAATGGACAGAATGATTTCGCATTTTTGAAAATGATCTAACGGCCATAGGTGCAAATGATTTTCCTCCTGATAGGAAAATGGTTTTGCTTTTTATTCATCTTGGGGTTGCAGGTCAACACATCTTGGACAACTTACCTACAATTGCTCCACCGGGCGGAGGTGATATTGCATGGAACTGCTACATCGAAGGAGTGGAAAGAATGATGAATCAAGTGTTTTGCTAGAGAGATTCAACTTTGCGATGTGCAAGCAATCATCTGATGAAACTGCTGAAGAATATGTTGCTAATTTGCGGGCTCTAGCATCCAACTACGAGTTTGGACCTAATGTTGATGTCTATATTCGTGATCAGTTTGTTTTTTATTGTTTTCACACAAAAATACAGGAAAGACTTTTGGTTTGCCAGAATCCCACTCTTGAGGATGTTATTGACCTGACGAAAGTTATTGAGAGGTCGATAACTACTTCCAGAGTCTTAGCTAATCAGAGTTCCACTGTTGATTGTATTATTAATGATGGAACCATTTGTGCAATTTCTAACAAGCAGGACAAAATTGGTAAATCTTGGTCTCGGGGACGATCAGTAAAATCTTCACGAATATGTTTCCGTTGTGGTTCCAAATTACACATTGGTAATGATCCCTCTTGTCCTGCACTTGGTAAAAGGCGCAATTCTTGTCGAAAGGTGGGTCATTTCCATAGTGTTTTCTTAGCTCAAAACACTAACAAAAATGTCTCAAACAAAGTTAAAATCAGCAATGTAGATGTTGATGATGAAATTGTTCAGTGTTCGAGCCAATTTTCAAATGTCTTGCTAACAGTTGATATCCCGGACGGACTTGGTGGTAAGCCTGAGAAGGTTATCAAGGGGGCACTATGTGACATGTTTGTCCGTTCTAAAAAAAAATCTGCATTGGCTGATTCTGGAACACCAATTACTTTTCTAGGGGATCAGACTTTCTTTAAATTGTGGCAGAGTACCATTGATTTACATATACCTGACATCACTGCTAAGGCATTTGGGGGTTATGACATAGATTTGCTTGGTTACTTTTGGTCCCATTTACAGTGTTTAGGCAGAAGTATTTACACCAAAATATATGTGGCTGTCAAAGGACGTGATATAGTAGGTTGGAGGGACTTAGCTCGTTTAGGTATCATTCTCATACCTGGACATGAAGTTCCTGTTGCTTTGGGTGAATTGCTGTCACTGCCTTCTGAACATATTGCTAATGTCAGTGTTCCTAATAATATCATGAACTACATGATCAGTTTGTTTCCTGAAGTTTTTAGGGATCAAGTGGGCACTTTGCGTGGCTATGAACATCACATTAAAAAAAAGAAGGATGCGGTTCCAGTAGTACACAAAGTGAGGCCTGTTCCATTGAGTGTCAGGACAGATTTGAAGGCATTATTGCACAAACTATAAACTGAGGGTATAATTGCTCCTACAGATTCTTCGGAGTGGGTTTCTCCCATCGTGATCACTAAAAAAAAGGTTGGGAGTTTGACGTTGTGTGTTGACTTGAGATCTGTTAATAAAAACATACTAGTAGACTGTCATCCTCTTCCACATATTCAAGAGATGATTAGTAAGGTGGGAGGTTAAAAAGAAAATTCTGCTATTGATTTACACTCTTCCTACCACCAAATTCCTTTGAGTGGGACTTCTCAGGATATAACTACTTTTGTAACTCCTTTTGGTGCATATAAGTACTTGCATTTACCTTTTGGTCTTGCTTCTGCGGCAAGTGTTTTCCAGAAGCTGATGGATCAACTTTTCTGTAATTTACCACAAGTGCAGGCGTTTCAGGATGAGATTTTGATTCACACGGATACAAAAGAAAAACATATGGAAGTTCTGAATAACGTTCTTTACATTCTCAGGGACAAAGGTATGACTGTCAAACCCAACAAAGTTGATGGTTCAGGAGGTAGAATATTTGGGCCACATTGTTTCAGGAAATGGGATTAGGCCTAAGTTTAGCAATTGGGATGCTGTAAGAAATGCATCTCCTCCCACTGACAAGGATGCTTTAAGGTAATTTCTAGGGCTTTGTTAGTACTATGCTAGGTTTGTTCCTGGGTATGCTATGGAAGTACAGCCTTTGAGATCTCTTCTCAAGAAGGGCGTCAATTTTGAGTGGAACAAGAATTTAAATTGTATCTTTAGGAATGTGAAGGACTTAGTCGTCAATGCTCCTGCTTTGCAGCCTTTTAGTTCATCTGGTAAATCAGTTATTACGGTTGATGCAAGTTTGAGAGGGTTAGGTGCTGTTTTCAGTCAGTGGGTTGATGGTAAGGAAAATACTGTTGCTTTCGCTTCCAGGACTTTGTCAGAAGCGGTGACACACTACAGTACTATTGAGAGAGAGGCCTTAGCATGTGCATGGGCTGTTCAGAAATTTAAAACCTACATATGGGGTACTTGTTGTGATTTATATACTGATCATAAGCCACTTGTTTTTCTATTGAATGTGGACAGTTTGGGAAAAGCGTCAGCACGTTTGGTCCGCTTGTTGTCAAAATTACAGGAGTATAACTTAATTGCTAAATATATCCAAGGTGGCAGGAATTTTCGAGCTGACTGTTTGTCTCGCTTACCTTTAGCGTTTGATGCTTCACTGGATACTGATTCGGAACAGGAATGTGTTGTTGGTTTGGTGGATGTTTTGGTGGTGGCTGACAATCACATAACAGAACAAGAGTGGGTGACTGCAATGTCTAAGGATTAAGTTGTGTCCTAGGTGGTGGTATTTTTTAAGACTAAATTGCCACCTGAAAAAAAGTTATTGGATCAACTGAGGTGTTCCAGTCAATTGGCCAAAGAACTTTCATGTCAGGATAATATCTGTTTAAGAGGTGATCTGATAATTCCTCCTACTGATCTCAGGGATAGAATCATCAGTTTAGCCCATTAGGGTCATTTGGGCATTTCTGCCACCACTAAAAGGCTAAAGTTGTTCTACTGGTGGCCAGGGTTAGACAAACAAGTTGTTAACTTCTTTAATAGGTGCCCTGAGTGCATGGTTTCTGACAAACACTGGAAGACTTCTACTAAACCTATGTTCTCGGTTCCTTTTCCACAAAACCCCTGGAATAAGATAGCTCTGGATTTTTCAGGGCCTTTTCAGATTTTGCCAAAAGATATGAGGTATCTTTTAGTTGCAGTTGATTACTTTTCGAAGTGGATTTACTATACTTTTGTGTCCAGTCCTGATCTGGATTCTGTTGTCGATTTTTATAGTAAACTGTTCAAATTAGAAGGTACGGTTAGCACTGTGGTTACTGACAATGGTGCGCATTTTGTCTCAAAACGATTTTCTGATTTCCTGCTCGTGCACGATGTTAAACAGCCCGTTGCGTTGTGTTGTGTTGTACAGCCCATCTTCTAATGGTTTGGTAGAAAAAGTCAACAGATTTTTTAAGGAAGGTATTCAATCAGCATTGGCGTCTAATGCTGATGTTGCTGTTTTTTTGCAAGAAAAAGTTTGGGCTTATGTTACCACTCCTCATTCTACTACCGGGATCTCTCCTTTCAAATTACTTAGGGGAAGGGATCCTAGAACTGAACTTTCTCCGAGTTGGATGTCTGACATTTTACACGGGAGGTGTCACCTTAATTCTTCTGGTTTGGAAGAAGACAATACTTTGCGAGAAAGAGTGTTTGACAGACAACTTGAACAAAAGAAGTGCTATGACAATAGAATCAGTGTCAAACAAATTGAGCTGCACGTGAATGATTAGGTACATGTCAGAAAAACATTCCGAGTGTGTAAAGGGGAGTCCAAATTTTCTTTACCTGTGAAAATTACCAAGGTATCGAAAGCATCTGTTTTACTAGAGGGAAAGGGGTAGTGGAATAAGAATAGTCTTATACCCCTCAATTCTGAGCAAGTTAAAAATTTAAAAAACTTGTATCGCTCTAGGGATGGTGGAAGTTCCATATTGATGACAGATCTTGGTAATTCTGTACCTGTACCCATAGAGACTAATGCTGAACAGTCGAACGTAAATATGGGGTCTAATGCAAACTTAACATCCTTTCCAGCTGACATGATGTCTGGTGCCAATATATTCATGAATGACAATGTAGCTAATGTAGTGCGGAGTGATAGCTACGACTCTACTGTAGACATGGATCCTGCTGAGTCTTCTTTGAGACCTATATTAAAACCATATTAAAACTACGAAGAACTTGACGGTTGAAGGTTGATGTTGTCTTTTAAGAGAACAGCTGAAACAATTTCGATTACTCCGGAAATGCTGTCTAGGCAATTTTATCATTACTAATGAAAAGAAAATAATTGAAAACACACTGGCCCATATTTATACTTTTTGACGCTAAACTGCGCTAACGCAGTTTAGCGTCAAAAAGTTTTGCGCCGGCTAACGCCATTCTGAAGAGCCATGCGGGCGCCGTATTTATTGAATGGCGTTAGCCGGCGCAAGCAGACCGGCGCTGCCTGGTGTGCGCGAGAAAAACCACGTACACCAGGCAGCGCCGGCGTAGGGGGAAAATGGCGCATGGGCGTCTTAAAATGGGGCAAGTCAGGTTACGTCGAAAAAATCATCGTAACCCGACTTGCGCCATTTATTTTCGACGCCCATCCCCCATCAACATGACTCCTATCATTGTAAAGATAGGAGTCATGCCCCCTTGCCCAATGGCCATGCCCAGGGGACTTCTGTCCCCTGGGCATGGTCATTGGGCATAGTGGCATGTAGGGGGGCACAAATCAGGCCCCCCTATGCCCAAAAAAATTATTACAAAAAAAAAAAAAATACTTACCTGAACTTACCTGAATGTCCCTGGGGTGGGTCCCTCCAGCCTTGGGTGTCCTCCTGGGGTGGGCAAGGGTGGCAGGGGGGGTCCCTGGGGGCAGGGGAGGGCACTCTGGGCTCATTTTGAGCCCACTTGTCCCTTAACGCCATGCCTGACCCAGGCGTTAAAAAGCGGCGCAAATGCGCCGTTTTTAGCCACGCCCACTCCCGGGCGTCTCTTTTGCCCGGGAGTTTAAATACCACGTAAAGGCCTGGGAGTCATTTTTTAGACGGGAACGCCTCCCTTGCATATCATTAACGCAAGGAAGGGGTTCACGCTAAAAAATGACGCACATTCCGGGAACTTTGGCGCTATACGCCTCTAACGCCATAGTATAAATATGGCGTTAGTTGGCGTTAGTTTAGCGTCGAATTTGCGTCGAAAAAAACGACGCAAATTCGGCGCAAACGGAGTATAAATACGGCCCACTGTACTTTTTTTTGAACTCGCACGACGAGCTCTAACTGTGTTGTGGAACAGAGTTGCGTGAATCCTGCAGAGGGCAGTGTAACACAAAACAATGGGCTACAGCAGAAAAAAAAGGATCGTTCCTTGCAGCTGAAATACAAATAAGGGATGCAGTGATACGTTCATTCGTGGCCTTCATCTCGGAATGCTTTGAATAGACTGCATAACAGCGGAGACGTTTGTACGACTTTGGGGACGTTAACTGCTCATTTCATAGGGCCCCACTCACCCACAAAGGAGTGTCATTTACTTTTTTCTTTTCCGTGACAAATATAAGTCTTTCCAGTTGATGCAGTCGTATCCATGCTTTTGAGAATGCACATTTATCAGAAGCTCTTATTCTACTTTAATGTCAGGAATATTACAATGCAAAGCACGAGTTTCTTGAAGCAGACTCGAAAACAAAGGAAGAGAAAATTTAATCTCGCTATTGGTTGGTCTTAATGGAGTTTAGTGCAGTGATAGAAAACATATCTGTGTGTGTGTTCTTTAACATCTATTTGTATGCATTAACATTATCTCCATTTATAATTATGTCCTTTCCTCTTACACCTCAGTATACTCTCTTGCTCAAAAATAGTCATCCTGTGAGCCTCACTTAGGGTTTGGTGGAGCAGGAGGAATAGAGTAAAATGATCGACTCTATCCACTACGTCCTACTTGGCGATCTCATTTTCCACCTTATTGACCCCAATGACTCCAACGCCCAGGGGCGTAGGAGACAATACATTTCTGGGGGGGACAGGGACGGCCTTGGGGACTTTCAACCCTATACAAATTGCTCGTTGTTTACGAACTGCAGGCTCCGATTAAATATACACAATCATATATATTGGAAGTGAAATAGGGAGAAAGGAAGGCATGTTTTCACAGTCTGAAAGTATCTTTAATTGTTATTTACATTCACAAAGTAATTAGCTCAAATGTGAAAATAACATGTTGATTAACCTTGCATCTTCATGTACCAAGCAAATAAAGGTAGGAGGGTAAAAAGGAAGAACATACCCTTTGCGCCCCACACCCACCATGCCCTTCGCCTCATGCCAATTGGAACCGCACTGGAGATATCAAAAGCGATTAGGTGCAAGAGTTGTAAACTGTGCTCGGAAACCATTGTTCTAATAACACTTCTACTCCTGTGTGTGATCTTGGGCAGCTCAGCTCCACATCAGTCATAACTAGAAGCATTTCAACTGAAGAAGCTCTTGCAGTTACAGGCTATATAAGCATGGATTCTCTAATCTCTGTATAAACTGCAGTCACACATTTCTTTAGAAACAGCGGTTTGTGATGCACCAAGTCACTGCGTATAAAGAAAAGACATTCACTGATTATAAAGAAAAGACATCGAAAATGACTATGATAGAGTTATTACAGTCGAGTTCTGACATTACAGTGCCTTCTGCCAGAGCTAGCAGCCAAGGTAAAAGGCAGATCAGGTCACACAGCATAATTAATGCAGCTGTTTAAAGCAAAAAATGGAATGTTGCTTTTCTTTCTTCTGCTCTACTTTAATAGCTTGGAATGACAGAAGCTATGCACTAAGGTTTTAAGTGGTTTGTGGGAAAGTTGGTGGTGTGACCATGTATTATATGGGGTAAAATACCCCTGGCGTACATAAGGATATTGCAAGTCACCTTGGAGTTCATACCTTATAAACAAGCATTGGCAAAGCCAATAGGTCTCGCCTATGCAAGTTCTATTGCCTTTGCCAATGTGTTTTAGCCATGCTGTACACTAGTGAGACTACTATTCAGCATGGCTCAAAGTTAATGGCATAAAGGAGAATGATGTGTCATCGACTGGTGTGGCGTAGTGTCATGGAGTAAGTAGAGTGTCCTAAAATGGAGCAGTAAACTAACTTTAAAGGAACAGGGGTCCCTTGAATAAAATGCATCACCACTCCCATAAACAATGATATCAAAGTAGTATGCAAATGGAATGTTTCATACATTTATTCAATCAAAATATAAAAGATCAAATGTAGTGGGAAAACATCAACAGGGGAAATCGAGAAAGACTGGTATTCGGGCATTACACAAGTTATCTGGATGACCCAATGTCACCAATTACAAGAAAAATGTAAAAAGTAACCTATATAGTACAGTGGTTTAGAGGAAGCTGGTCTGGTTTGTATTGGGTACCTATGGTACTTACACCTTATACCAGGTCCAGTTATCCCTTATTAGTGAAATGTAGGCAGTGTCTAGAAGCCAGGCTCTCTAGGGGTAGCTGTAGCCAAGGCTTATCTAGGGAACATGCAAAGCTCATGCAATACCACTGTAGTCACACAGCACTCACACACATGAAAGAAAATACTCAGTATTACAAAAATAAAGGTACTTTATTTTAGTGACACAAATGCCAAAAATACCATAGAGACTATACTCCCTTAGGAGGTAAGTAATACACCAATTATATACACTAGTATGCAGCAATAGCAATAAAAACAGTTAGAAAAGTGCAATTAGTGAAAATTACAAAGGTTAGAAATGGGCCTAGGGGAAACACAAACCATATACTAAGAAAGTAGAATGCGAATGTCGGTTTCCCACCTAGACAAGTGTGGTGTGTAGAGGGGTGCTGGGAGTATTAGAAAACACCAAAGGTAAGTAATAGAACCCACCTCAGAGCCCAGGAAAGCAGGAGTAAATAACAGTAACTTTCCTAGAACACACAAGAACACGAGAAAGAAGATAATGCAAGAACCAGAAGATACTTCAAGACACAAAGGGTGGATTCCTGGACCTAAAGACCTGTGGAAGAATGGGACTAGGTCCAAGAAACACAGAAGAGTCTAGGGAGGACAGGAGCCCCTGCTAACCTGAATCAAGGTGCAAAAGAAGAACCACTGGTTTAAGAACAACAGTCAGTACTTCACCCAAGAAAATGGATGCGGGTTCCTGGTTGATGCAGATGATATCCCACCCCGGATGGATGATGGCAGTCTGGTTTGCGTCGCTGGATTCCGCCAACAAACCTTGGCACACTCAAAACTCACGGTTAGCGGAAAATGGCACTGCCTGGGACCAGGAGGGACCTGGTGGACTCTACCCAGGAGGAGGAGTCAGAGGGGGCTCTCAGCAACTCAGAGAGCCCACAGAAGACCAGCCAGTGCACACAGGAGTCCTTCAGCAGGGGGACAAAGGACTTGCAAAAGGAGGCCCACGCAGCACCAAAACAAAGGATCCCACACCGCCAGAGAACCACTCAGGAAGCTGTGCATTGCAGGAAGGAGTGCTGGGGGCCAGAGTTACATTGTGCACAAAGAATTTCATAGAAGGATGCCAACAAGCCTTGGCAACTGAAAAACACGTGGTGAACAGGGTTACTGTCTTGCGTGGGAAGGCAAGCTCTTACCTCCACCAAAGTTGGACAGTAGGACATCAGGACCATCGGGACCACTTCAGTCCACCACCCGTGATGTAGGATCCATGCAACTCAACAGGAGAGGGGACCCAAGCAGATGGTCGTTGTTGCAGAGAGGTGCCTGCTGAAGCAGGGGAATGACTCCTTCACCCCAAGGGAGATTCTTTCATTCTTCTGGTGCAGGCTGAAGACACGCTGTCCTCTGAGAATGCATGACCGGGAAACAGTTGCATTTGCTGGCAAGAGCTGAAGATACAATGTTGCAGAAGTTGTCTTTGCTTCGTTGTTGCAGTTTGTGAAGTTCCTGGAGGGTCCAGATGCAGTTTCTTCAGTGAGAAGGTGAAGTAAAGGATGCAGAGGATTCCTGCTGGAGTCTTGCAATCCGAATCTGGAGAACCTCCCAAAGGAGAGACCCTAAATAGCCCTGCAAGGGGGATTGGTCAGCTAAACAGGTAAGCACCTATCAGGGGGCGGCTCTAACACCACCTGCTGGCACTGGCTACTCAGATGCTCCCAGAGTTCGCTGCCAACTTGGAATCCAAGATGGCAAAACACAGGGACCCTTTGCAGGAGCTCTGAGCACCACACCTGGGGTGGTGATGGACAGGGGAGTGGTCACTTCCCTTTCCTTTGTCCAGTTTCGTGCCAGAGCAGGGACTGGGGGTACCTGAACTGGTGTAGACTGGATTATGCAAGGAGGGCACCAAATGTGCCCTTCAAAGCATTTCCAGTGGCCTGGGGAAGGAAGCTACCCCTCCCAAGCCTGTAACTCCTATTTCCAAAGGGAGAGGGTGTAACACCCCTCTCCCAAAGGAAATCCTTTGTTCTGCCTTCATGGGCTTGAGCTTCTCAAGCAACAGGAGGGCAGAAACCTGTCTGAGAGGTGGCAGCAGCTGGGCCTGCCTGGAAAACCTCAGAAGGCTGGAATGGCAATACTGGGGGTCCTCTAAGGAGCCCCCAGAGTGCATGAAATCATACAACCAATGCTTGCAAAAGCCTTGGGTTATGATTCCAACATGTTTGATACTAAACATACCTATGTTCGGAGTTACCATTATGTAGCTGGGACTAGGTAGTGACCTATTTCAAGTACACATGTAAAATGGCATCCCCACATTCAGGAAGTCTGGGAAAATGGTCCTGGAGGTCGTGGGGGCACCTCTGCTAGTGCAGGAGTGCCCTCACACACAGTTACTCTGCACCCTGCCCTCAGGGCTGGAGGGCCTGCTATAGGGGTGACTTATAAGGGACCTGGTGCAGTGTAACTGGCAGTGAAAGGGTGCATGCACCTTTTCACGCAGACTGCAATGGCAGTCCTGCAGAAGCCTTTGCATGGGCTCCCTATGGGTGGCAAAAGAAATGCTGCAGCCCATAGGGATCTCCTGGAACCCCAATGCCCTGGGTACCTAAGTACCAAATACTAGGGACTTATAAGGGGGCACCAGTATGCCAATTTTGGATGAAATACTGGGTTACCAGTATGCAACAACCATATTTTAAGGGAGAGAGCATAACTACTGGGGTCCTGATGAGCAGGATCCCAGTAGACACACTCAAACACACTGTCAAACAAGCCAAATGTGGGGGTAACCAAGCTAGAAAGAGGCTACTTTCCTACAAGGTTAGCATCCACAATAATCATTTACAAGCTTTTATACACGACTTTTACATAAATTACTCAAATAGTGAATCAAGAAGTCATTAGCTCATAGTACCTATGCTTATGCCAACTTATGTACAATATCACAAATTCAGGTCAAGGTACTTTGGCCGACGATATTTCGATCCCCTAGACAAGTATCAGGATCATCCTAAGCCTTCGTTAAGCTTGAGTTAAAAGGGTTACAGAGTGCTTGTAACCAAAACGGCGAAGAAAAATCGGACTCACGTCTCATATGAATGAGAAGGCGATCTGAATCTCCAATAAAGCGCCAATGCCATAAAGTAGTAGTAGAGTGGAGTAGTGTCACAGTGTAATAGAGTGTCATAGAGTGGAGTGGCAGAGTGTCGTAGAGTGGAAAGGCATAAGGAAGAGTGAACTGAAGTAGAGTGAAGGAAAGTAATGTGAAGTGGCATAGAGAAAGTTGGGTAGAGTGTTACAGTGAACATAGTACATTGTTGTATAGTGGAGTGGCATAGAGGGCTGTGCAGTGGCATTGAGTAGAGTATCGTAGATTGAAGTGGCATAGAGTGGTGTGGAGTGGCATACAGTGGAGTAAAGTGGAATGGAGTGGCGTATAGGGAGTTGTGTAGAGAGTTACAGAGTGGAGAAAGTGTTAGAGTTTAATGGAAGAGAGTGTCAGAGTCTAGTATCATGGAGTGTAATGTCAAAGTGAAGTGTCATAGAGTGGAGTTGGGTGGTCAAGAGTGAAGTGGTATAGAGTACAGTGGTGCAAAGTAGATTGGTGTAGAGTGTAGTGATATAGAGTGCATTGGTTTTGAGTAAAGTGGTGTAGAGTGCATTGGCGAATACTGCACTGGTTTAGCGTACAGTGCAGTAGCGTGGTGAAGAGTAGAGGGGAGCAGAGTGGAGTGGCACAGCATAGATTGCAGTGGTTCAGAGTGCTGTGTCATAGAGTGATGCGTTGCATGGTAGAGTGGAGTGGTGCAAGGTAGAGAAGACTGGTGTAGAGTGTAGTGGTGGAGTGCAGTGATGCAGAGTAGAGTGGCATAGAGTGTAGTGGCATATAGTACACTGGTGTAGAGTGCAGAAGAGTGGCATATAGTTGAGCGGTGCAGAGTAGATTGCTGTGGTGCAGAGTAGAGAGGAGTATAGTTCAGTGGCAGAGTGCAGTGTTGCAGAGTAGAGTGTCATAAAGGGCAGTGCTGCTGAGTAGAGTGGCATAGAATGCATTATTGTAGAGTGCAGTGATGTAGAGTGATGCAGAGTAGAGAAGAGTGGCGTAGAGTACAGTGGTGCAGAGTAGAACAGAGTGGCATAGAGTGCAGTGGCATGGAATAGATTGCTGCAGAGTACAGTATAGGGGTGAAGGGTAGATTGTTGCAGAGTGGAGCATAGTGATGTAGAGTGCAGTAGCATAGAGTAGTGCAGAGCAGATTGGAGTGGTGCAGGGTACATTGGCATGGTGCAGGATAGATTAGACTGGCATAGCATGGAGTAGAGTTGCGTAGATTGCAGTGGCATAGAGGAGATGATTTCAAACTAGAGTGAAGTGCCCTACAGTGGAGTGGTGTAGAGTAGATTAGAGTGCAGTGGTGCAGAAAATAGTGCAGTGGGACAAAGCACAGTGGCATTGAGTGCAGTGGTGCAGAGTAGAGTGGCGTGGAGTTCAGTGGCAGAAAGTGCAATGTTGCAGATTAGAGGGTCGCAGAGTACAGTGGTGTATTGTAGAGTGCAGTGGCATAGAGTGCTGTGGCGCAGAGTACAGTGGCATTGAAAGCAGTGGAATAGAGTGCTGTGGTGCAGAGTAGATTGGCATAGAGTGCAGTGGGATAGAGTGCATTGGTTTTGAGTAAAGTTGTAAACAGTGCACTGGCAGAGTGCAGGGGTGTAGTGTACAATGGTTAGAGTAGAATAGCATAGATTGCAGTGGCTTGGTGTAGAGTGGAGTGGCACAGCATAGATTGCAGTGGCGTAGAGTAGCACAGAGTGGAGAAAAGTGGTGGAGGATGCAGTGGCATAGGCTAGATTGTTTCAGAGTAGAGTGAAGAAAAGATAGAGAAAAGATAATATACTTCAATATGCTGAAGTATGTAACGATAACAACAACATAAATAATAACGCTAGGCATAACGGCCCAAAATTAAATATGGCTTCTCTCTGTTAGCCACACTATAATCAAGCGCTTCATTACCTAGAAAACAAAACATTAAACATACATTTTAGAAAAATATACCCTTCTAATAGCTAAATTGTTGTGTGAAAAGGTAAAATCTGGACTCAATCTTGACTTCACTGTTTCACCAACTGGTGTGATCTTAGGCAAATACAAATATTGTGTTTCACAGAGTCTCCTTTCTAGCCTGCAGGTGTCAGGCTGAGTGCGACTCTGTTCTCTCTTTAGATCTTCCTCGTTGTCTTGCAGCTCCTCTTGAAGGCATCCTGCAGTGCCCCTCTTCAAGGCGGCAGGTGATGCAGACAGTAATCATCCAAAACTCTTTTCTCCTCCTCGTGCCCTTTGTTCTTATGAGCACCCTTAATGCCCACAGCTGTGAACAGGACAAACAAAAGGGAAGAGGGCGCAGGGGGCCTCCGGACTCACCTTCATTTTGTTACCATCAGATTGGAGAATGGTCGGTACAGGGCTATCATAAGTAGCGCTTTTGTGCGCTAATGGCCCTCTGAATAATAGATGTGAGAGGGGAAATTATTGTGTCCCCTGGTCCCCCCCACCTTCGTCCCCCGTGTCCCCCACCTTCCAAAATCTGGGGGGGATACATCCCCCGCATCCCCCACACTTCCTACGCCCATGCCAACGCCACTTATCTCACAGAGAAACTCTGCAACATCAGTCTCATACAACTGGTCACCAAACCCACGCACAAAGCTGGACACACACTAGATGCCCTCTTCACTTCTAGCTACAGAATCAGTTTCACCCACATGACTGAAGTCACCTACACCAACCATGTCATCATCCACTTTACAATCTTCAGTTCCCAGCACATTACCTCCAAGCACCTCAGCACACCCCACTGACGCTTGTGCAAGGTAACAGACCCTAAGGGCATTACCCTAGGCACTGCGCAATCCGAGCCCACAGCAGATCTTGACCTCAACCAGGCCATCCAAAGCTTAACCACCTGGTTCACCAAATCCGCTGACAGAGTCGCCCCGCTGAAACCAGCTAAAACCAGCATCCCCAAGCCTGCGAGATGGTGCACTACAGAGGTCATAAACTCTGAACGCAACTGCCACTGACTAGAGAAATAATGGTGTGTGACCAAGGACCTCTCCGACAGAGCTGCCTGCAAGGCGGCAAAGAGCAGCAATCACTGCCTACATCGACACCGCAGCCAACCACTTGAAAGAACTGTTCACAATCAAGGACTTTTCTAACCCAGTAACCACAGAGACCACCATCCATCCATCCCAGAAACTCTGAGACAACCTCTCAGACTACTTCCACAGCATTGATCACCATCATATACAACAATTTTGACCCACAACCCTCCAGCTCCAGCCTAGACAACATCTCTCAAGGAGTGAACAACAGCCACATGGTAACCTGGTCTCTGATTACCGCACAGACCACCACAGACATCATGTCATCTGTCCATTCTGGGGCACTTACCGACCTCCACCAGCTTTTCAGCATCAGAGCCAACACTATTGGCACAGAACTAACCAACATCCTCAGCACCTGCACCTCCATCTCCATGGTGTAGGAGGCTGGCTCTCTATATAGTGTACGAAAATGACACACACTGTGCAGAGAGTCCAAGCAACTCCACTTTGGTATCTAGAGGTAAAAAGCAGAACACCTACTGCTCTGCTTTTGTGGCAGTGTGGGCGAGCAGTTAGGCTAATTCAGGAGTTGTGCTAAGCATTTGTTGTACTCACAGTATCAATAAATGTTGACACACACTCGGAAGAAATACTCAAGACTAATTTACAAAAATACATCAGATTTCAGACTATTAACAGCAAGATCACCAATATATATTTTTAAAGTTTAGAAAATGTTCTGATTTGGTGTGTAATTATGCACATAGGAATCAATAGGGAAAATCTCATAATATGCATATAAAATCAGGCAATTCTCTCACAAGTGTCACCTTCTGTTTTAGGTCAAGGTTGCCGAAAGATCTTACGGTCCAGCCGTAGAAGTTCAGGTGGTTACCGGTTCAACCGGGAGCAGCAACTTAAGGTCTTGGAGCTGGCACCCAAAGGAGAAGGGGACCTCTTGGAAAGACACTGCACAGAGGGGCTTAAATGTAAGTCTGCTGAGTCGCATTGGAGGGTAGAGGTTGCAAGGGGCTGGAGACCCCTAGAGCACAGCTGGTTGGTTGATGCAGGGTCCAGGGAGCCTGGGCGCAGCACAGATAGGTCAGCCATGTGTCAATCATCTTGGATTCCCTACAGTCAGGAGCAGGCAGCTTGGAGGGTAAACTGTAGGTCAGCAGGGCCACTCAGGGGGTGGCTCTTAGGTGTGGTGAAGTTGTGTGATGGGTGCTGGCATCTGAGCTTTTGGTAGCCCTGAGTGGACTTTGCTCCTCGGTTTTCGATGCTGGGGGTCCGGTACCCCAGGTCAAGGTATGCCACAGCGTAGAATGTCCTAGTACCACCAAACGTGGCACAGTTATAGGACTTGTACCCAGGGGCTGCTGAGCATATTTTGCCTGGGCTGCTGGGTCCAGGACATTGGTCAGCAGCTAGTCGCTTAGGAGGACTTCACGGATTCCTTACCTGCAGGGTGCAGGAGAGTGATAAGTTCAATCAAAGGGAGGATCTTAGCAATTTTTAGAAGGCTGTAGGTGCTCTGGAGTTTAGAAGAGTCTTTCAGGTTTCCAGGCAACATCTCAGCAGCGATTGTCGAGTCCTTGGAGCAGCAGGCAGGGTGTGGCACCTTTTTCTTTGTGCAGTAGGACTTCAGTTCTCGTGCCTATGGTCTTATTTGTCCTGGTCTTCTTTGTGTCCATTGTTGTGAAGAGCCCCTTTTTGGATGGTCACCCCCCACTTTTTGCTTTCAGATGCTTTTGTTTTTGTCCTGTCAGTGTACTGAGGACTACTAACCAGGCCCTAGTACCAATGCTCTTTCCCTCAAATTATATGTCCAATTACATAGGCCAATTCACAAGGACCTTACCACCCTTGTAAGTCCCCAGTAAATGGTACCCAGGGCAAGGGTGGTAAAGGGGGTTGCCAGGGTTGCAGCACTGATTGTGCCACCTTGAGTACTCCAAGTAAAAGAGAGACTGCAGAGCTGCCATCACAACCTGCACGAGCAGCCTGCTGCTCGAGTGACACTCTGCCCATATCAGGTCAGAGTCCCTGTTACTGCCCATGGAAAGGTCAGTCACCCCTAAGACAGGTCCTCTTTAGCCCAGGGATCAGGGTATACTGTCCCATGAGTGAGGACATATGTGCAGGAGTACATATGCCCCCATACTAGCATTTAAAATGAGATGCTGGCACGAGTAACCAGCAGACCATTGGATAACATGGGCTGGCATCTGACCACTTCTCAGATATTCAGCTCTGCAATGGCCTAGCTGAATCCCATCGTGTTTGGTATCAAACACTGTCTTTTTAACCCTGAATATGATGCCTATGTTTACGATTAAAAAGCAGATGCCCAGGTGGCGCCGTTAGAGGGTGCCTACTGAGTTATCGAGTCATGTACTGTTTTGGCTGGCTCCTCCGATCTGCTGCCACCACAGACAAGAATCTGACCTCCTGCTGGTGGTGCTAGCACCTTGGCAGGACATAAGACAAAGGGCCTAAGCAGGAAGAAGGTCACACCTCCTCCCACCTAGGCTGGGTAGTGAGAAAAGCAGCAGGGTGGTGAACCTCAAAGGCTTCACCTGCCTTTGATGTGTAAGTAGCTGTTCCCCCAGTGGAAGACAAAGCCCTTCCCACCTCCCGAGCGAGGCAGGCAGGCAATTACCTATGCAAGAGGGGTGCACCTCCAAAGGACTAGTGTTAGAAATTGGATCTCTGGTTGGCAGTCAGTTTGCACTCTGTCTAGCAGGGACCCTCACTGTAGTCAGAGCAATGGAGATACACACTTTGATAACCCCTGCTCACCTCCTTAGTAGCTTGGCACAAGAAGCCAGGCTTATCTCAAAGGCAATGTGTAAAGTATTTGTACCAAAACAC